>NC_082661.1:87700193-88003223 GCF_025265405.1 Mesoplodon densirostris
GAGAGACTGCCTGCCAATGCAGGGGACACGGGTTTGTGCCCCAGTCCAGGAATATCCCACATGCCGTGGAGTGGCTAGGCCTGTGAGCTATGGCCGCTGAGCCTGTGCGTCTGGAGCCTGTGCTCCTCAACGGGAGAGGCCACAACAGTGAGAGGCCCGTGTACCGCAAAAAAAAAAAAACAAAAAACAAAAAACAAAAAAAACCAAACCAAGTGTGAGTAGACAGGGCTGGTGGTCAAGGAAGGGGTCTCTGAGGAGTTAACATCTGAGCAGTGACCCAGCAATGTAGAGGAGCAAGTTATGCACCTACATGGGGAGGGCACACCAAAAGAAGGAAGCAGCCACTGGCCATCCTGAGTGTGACAAGTTGGATGAGTGTGCCTGGTGAGTACTAGTGAACAAGGGGAGAATGGCTGGAGAGGGGACAAAGGGCAGCTCATGGCCCCTTGAAGGAGCTCAGGTGTTACTCTAAATGTGACAGGAAGCTATTGATGAATGTGGTGTGGGGAGGAATGTGATATGACGTGTATTTTTTTAAATTTAATTTAATTTTAAAATATTATTTATTCTTACTGAGGTAACACTGGTTTATAACATTATATACCTTTCATGTGTACAACATTGTACTTCTACTTCTGTACACCCAATAGCATGCTCACCACCCAAAGTTTCCATCTGTCACCATACAGTTGATCCCCATTACCCACTGCACCTCCCCCCGCCACCTCTTCCCCTCTGCTGACCACTGCTCTGTTCTCTATATCTAGGTGTCTGTTTCTGTGTGGTGTGGTTTGTTCATTTATTTTGGTTTTTGTTTGTTTGTTTTTTATATTTCACATATGAGTGAACTACAACATATATTTTTAAAGAGCTCTGTCAGTGTGGAAAACAAACTTGAAGCTGAAAGCAGCAGGGGAAGCAAGAAGACCAGCTAGGGTGCCATTGCAGTGGTCTGGGCTGGGGTTGACCATGGTTTGGACCATTGTGAGAATAGTGGAGGTAGTGAGAAGTGGTTGGGTTCAAGATGTATTTGGAAGGTGGCAGTGACATGGACTGGGTTAACTGGTGAGGAAGAGGAGAATTAAGGAGGAGCTCTATGTTTGTGGCCTAAGTAACTGGGTGAATGGTGGTACCATTCACTAAAAGAGAGAGAGAGAGAGAAACAGTAAATTAAAAGAGAGTGATGTGTAAATTGGTGCAGCCACTATGGAAAACAGTATGGAGGTTCTTTAAAAAACTAAAAACAGAGCTACCATATGAACCAGCAATCCCACTCCTGGGCATATATCCAGAGAAAACTCATGGCAGCACTATTTATAATAACCAAGACATGGAAGCAACCTAAATGTCCATCTACGGATGAATGGATAAAGATGTCGTATATCTATACAGTGGAATACTATTTAGCCATAAAAAGGAATGAAATAATGCCATTTGCAGCAACATGGATGGACCTAGAGATTATCATACTAACTGAAGTAAGCCAGACAGAATAAGACAAATATGTGGAATATAAGAAACAATGAAATGAATTAAGGACTGAACACAAAAAGCTAAAAAAGAACAAAAAAATAAGAAAGGAGCGAAGAATTACTGAAGATAAATTAAGAAATTAATTAATAAAAAAGAACCAATAGATGAAATTCAAGAGCTGGCTCTTTGAAAAAAACAAGAAAATAGACAAGCATTTGCTAAATGGTCCGATAAAATGAGGAGAAATATACTATATCAGGAATTAAAAAGGAATATAATCACAGATATAAAGGAAATTATAAAAATCATAGGCAAATAATAACAAATACAACATATCACTTGCCATATGCTAGACACTGTTCTAAGTACTTTACATTTATTAACTAATTTAAATCTTACAACAACCCTATGAGGTAAGTATCTTTTTAGCCCAATATTAAGGTAAAGAAACTCAAGTGGGAAGAGGTTAAAAAATGAGCCCAAGATCATCTACCTGGTAAGTGAGAGGCTGGGATTCACATCTGGCAACCTGGCTACAGAGTCTGTGCTTTCTACACTGCAGTGCACAGCCTTTCAGTATGTGAGGCAGACCCCCTATGCCCACAAATATGAAGACATAGATTTCTCAGAAAAACAAACTGCTGAAATTAATTAAAGAAAAGGTAGAAAATCCCAAAAGACCGATAGCCACGAAAGAAATGGAAAAGTTAATCAGACATAATGCTTGTAAAGTCCCTAAGCTCAGATGGCTCTATAGGTAATTTCCTATGTTATTTTTAAATGTTTCAGAGCCTGGATATTAATGGGAAGCTTTTGGATTCATTTTTATGAACGAATATAACCCTGACACCAAACCTGACGGAGGTAGCAGATTCCCACGCTCATATACACAATTATAGCTCATTCTCACCTATGAATAGAAATAATAGCTAAAACATATATAGTGCTTTCTATATGCCAGGCCACTCTAAGCAGTTTACATATATTAACTCATCTAAACTTCACAACAACCCTATTATTGTCATTTTATAAAAGAGGAAACACAGAAACGTTAAGTGACTTACTCAAAGTTAGTGGCAGTTTAGTGGCAAGTAGTTCATAGCAAAGCTGGAATATGAAACCAGGCAAACCAGGTTGATTAAACATTAGGAAATCTACTAATTCTATTCATTACATCAACAGAATAAAGGAGAAAAAATGTATCACCACTGAAAAGGCACTTAGTAAAATTTAAAGTTTCTGATTAACAAACAAATGAAAACATTCATGGTGGATTAGCAATAGAACTTTCTTAGTATGTTCGAGACTACTCATAAAGCAAAAGTTACAGTAAAATCCTAACTTCCCACTAAAATTAGGAACATTAATAATAAATAATTTAAAATAAATAAAATGACAGGCTATACATTTATTGAGGGATAAGAAGAACTTTACGTGTTTGTATACAAAGGAATAGTTGGGGGGGTTTAATGAATTTATTTGTTTATTTATTTTTGGCTGCGTTGGGTCTTCATTGCTGTGCGCGGGCTTTCTCTAGTTGCGAGGAGCAGGGGCTGCTCTTTGTTGTGGAGCATGGGCTTCTCATTGAGGTGGCTTCTCTTTGCTCTGGAGCACGGGCTCTAGGTGCTTGGGCTTCAGTAGTTATGGCTCGCGGGCTCTAGAGCACAGGCTCAGTAGTTGAGGCGCACGGGCTTCGTTGCTCCACGGCACTTGGGATCTTCCCGGACCAGGGCTCGAACCCGTGTTCCCTGCATTGGCAGGTGGATTCTTAACCACTGCGCCACCAGGGAAGCCCCGGAATAGCTGTTTTTATAAACAGTTCACACATATCACCTCCTATGTTTTGAAAATGAATGATTAGAATTCTGAGTTATTCATATCTTTATTTTGTGGGGCTACAGTTTTGATGATGATATAGCTGTTATTTCTTTTTAGGAGGTTTTGATATTTCTTAGGCCTTTTGTCTATGCTGATAAAGGAAGCAAGCCATAGAATGGTAATCTTCCAAAGTAATATTTTTAGGATTTCATGATCCATTGCTCTTACTAACCAATTTGCAACTTCTCCCACTCTATCCCTCTGTCCCAGCTCCTAACTCAGACATCAGTGGTTGGTGGGATGAGTAGGGTTTCCAGATTTAGCAAATAAAAATATGGAATGGATGCCCAATTGATTTGTATTTCAGATAAGCAAGGAGTTTTTGTTTTTAGTATATCTCCTGAAATATTTGGAACATACTTATACTAAAAAGTATTTATTAACAGAAATTCTAACTTAACTGAGCATCAATTCAATATTATATCTGGTAGACCTAAGGCTGATCCCAGGTTTTAATTTTGCATTGTGTCTTTCTGAAGGCATGGCTAGCCACAAGATTGAAGACTTTTCAGTGCCATTTTTTCCTATTTTACTCAAATTTCATCTATAAATTCCAATTACACAGTGAATCTAAGATATCTGTTTTTCAGCACTCTCACATATGGATTTAAGTTCTTAAATATGGCTATGGATATAATTAAATTTTATTTTATTCCTGCCATCAGCCAGTAGACAAATCTATGAGTGTTTAGTTGGAACAAGTAGACTAATGTTTTTTTTCTAGAGGCATTAATAAGAAAGACAGAATTGCAGAAGATGCATTTTCAATATATATACCAATAACAGGGCCCCAGAGAGCAGTTAAGTGCTCCTTTTTAAAAACCTTATCGAGTATAAAATTAGGAAATGTGTCCTCAGGTGGCACAAAGTGTTTATGTCCTAACCATCACATTTTAAAGGCTTGAGTTTCCCAGGGTTCATATTTAGAAATTCTAATAATCACTAATTTGAAAAAAAAAAACTGTTATTCGCACACAGACTACTTATGCAAATAGACACTGTGAGGTTTAAGGGAAAGAACATGGCTTTTCACTGCAGTAAGACCTGAATTCAAACCCGGGTTTAACTACTTAATAGCAGTATGATTTATTTTAATATATATATTTTTATTGTGAAAATTTTCAAACCTAAAGAAAAGTTGAAAGAATGGAACAAAAAAAGTCACATACTCCTCATCTAGGTTCACTGTCAACATCTTTCCTCTGCGTGTACATGGGCGCACGCATGTGCACACACACACACACACACACACACACACATACTTCCCTTTTGCCAAGTCATTTCATTGTAGACCACAGACATTGTGACATTTCATCTCTAGACACCTCAGTATGCATCTCCCAAGAAAACGCCATTCTCGTAACCAACAATGACACTATAATCACACCTAAGAAAATCAACATTAATTCAATGACAATTCAATGCACAGCCAATACTCAGATTTCCCTACTTATCAAAAAATATCAGTTATAGCTCTACACCCCAACCCACCCAGTATCAATCAAGGTTCATGCATTAAATTGGCTCTCTTTGTATCATTATGCTCCCTCAATCCAGAAGCAGTTCTCCACTTCCCTTGTTTTTTCCCACAACATTGATTCTTTGAAGAGTTCAGGCCAGCTGTTCCAGGACATTGTACCACATTCTGGATTCTTCTGATTCTTTATGAAAATTTTCCAGCATTAACACAGTGAGGTGATGTCTTCTATCTCTTACCACATTGTGTCAGGAGACACAGAATGCCATGATGTCAGGCTGTCCCACTGTTGGCACTTTTCATTATAAAAACACATTTTCCCTTTGGTTATTAGTGAGTAATTTGTGGGGTAATCATTTGAGATTATGTAAACATTCTGTACCCCCATGACTTCACTATTCATTAATAATTCATCTCTGAATCAGATATTATATTGTGTGTTATAAAATGGTGATTTTTAAAATCTCATCATTCCTTCTACATTTATTAGCTGCCATTCTGCTGTAAAGAACTATCCCTTTCTCTCTTCCTCTCTCTTTTTTCTCATATTACCATAAATTTGTAATCTCTTTTTTTTTAATTCAGTGTGTTATAATCCATTAACATCATTTTTCTTTTTGATGCCAAAATTGCCCCAAATTTGATCAGCAGGTGGCACTTCTTGCTGGCTCCTGGGTCCTTTTGACATTGCCCCATTAATCTTTGAGCACATCGTTTCTTTCTGGCATAAGATGTTCCAGGCTCACCTTGTACTTTCCTTGCCTCATACCTGGAATCTTCCATTTCTCCAAGGAGACCTGGTTCCTTTTAATGGGAAATAAGTTTTAGATATCGAAATCTGGATTCTGGATACAATTACAACAGGGACGTTACTTCTTCTAGGCCCCTTCAATGAAAAAAATGTATATATATATATAATGTATCTTAAAATCATGAGTTGATATTATTATGTACAATTGAAATCCTACACTATAGGTTTCTTTTTCTTTATCCTCTTCTTTGTGTCTCCTTATCCCTCAGTAAAAATCAGCTGAGATTTCCAAAAACAACAAAATATTTACTCATTAGTCTTATCCAATGTACACTCAAAATAGTTTCAGAATTACAATACTATTACCAATAACAAACCTAGTAAGTAAAATTATAAAGTAATTTGCAGTGTCCTTATATATCTGACAAAAGTATACAATCTAGAGTGTGTGCTTAAATTACTTGAAGTTTTTGTCTATATGGATATGTATGGATATGTCTTTAATTTCACATACTGCTAAAGACATTTGTTTCTATTTGTATTTCATTTTAGTGCTTGATTTTTCACACTTTTAAATTTAGTTTTATTTTTTGAAAATATATAACATTGACATGTTTGACAAGTCAAAGCTATATAAAAAGCTATAGTCAGCAAAGTCTCTCTCCAAATCTCCTCTACCTTGTTCCCACTATAGGTAGATGGTTAGATAAATAGATAGAAAGAGAGAGAGAGAGAGAGAGAGAGAGAGAGATAGACAGATAGATAGATGTTCATGTATATACTTAGGTCACCTTCTTTTTTGCAAAAAAGGCAACATACTATATACATTCTCTTTTTCACTTAACATTATATCCTGGAAATGATTCCTTATCAATTTTTAGAGATCTGTCTCATTTTTTTCATAACTACTATTGCTCCATGGTTTATTTAACCAGTATTTTATGGATGGGCATTTAGGTTGTTACAATATTTTGCTATTACAAATAATGCCACAATGAATAAGCTTGTGCATCTGTTGTTGTGAATTTGTGGAGGTGTATTTTTTTAATAAATTTATTTATTTTATTTATTTATTTTTGGCTGCATTGGATCTTTGTTGCTGCATGCAGGCTTTCTCTAGTTGCAGTGAGTGGGGGCTACTCTTTGTTGTGTTGCGTGGGCTTTTCATTGCAGTGGCTCCTCTTGTTGCGGAGCACGGGCTCTAGGCACACGGGCTTCAGTAGTTATGGCACGCGGGCCCAGTAGTTGTGGCGCATGGGCTTAGTTACTCCGTGGTATGTGGGATCTTCTCGGACCAGGGCTCGAACCTGTGTCCCCTGCATTGGCAGGCGGATTCTTAACCACTGCGCCTCCAGGGAAGCCCCTGTGGAGGTGTATGTTAAGGGTAGATTCCTAGGAGTGAAATTTCTGAGGTTTAAAGCAAATAGTTTTATTAGATGTTGCCAAATTTTCCTTCATAAGGTTTATAACATTTTGCATTCCCAACAGCAATGGATGAAAGTTCCTTTTTCCCTAGTGCCTGGCCAATGGAGTGTATTGTCAAGTTGCCAAGCTTACAAGTAAGAAATGATAAATTTAAGAATATTTTAAAATTAGAAGTATAATCATGAGCAAGTTACTGAGCCTCTCAGAACTTTAATTTCCTAGTTAAGACAAAAATACCCATCTTAAAAGATTATTCCAATGACCAAATGTATATAACAGATAGATGTATGGATACATTAAAAATCTATGACTTGGCACATAATAAATATTCAATAAGTGGTACTATATATTATTTTATATTTAGTAGGCAATAGATTTTGAAGTAACTTACTTATCTTAGTAGATAAATCTTGGTAATTAACATGGAAAACTATCATTCCTATGACAATAGAGAAAATAGAATCAGAGGCCTTAAAAATCATTAGAGGCAAATCATTTTTATCTCAT
Organism: Mesoplodon densirostris; assembly: GCF_025265405.1. Classification (NCBI taxonomy): domain Eukaryota; kingdom Metazoa; phylum Chordata; class Mammalia; order Artiodactyla; family Ziphiidae; genus Mesoplodon; species Mesoplodon densirostris. Next base: position 87,707,705 of record NC_082661.1, read on the forward strand.
ATTCCATGCTTAATTGTTTGTTAGTGCCTTCTAGAGTATTATGTTAATAATGATTACAATAACACATCTTTGTTTAGCAGGTGAGAATACTTATTGGTAAGTTATACTTGTTATGGGCATCAGTGTGAGGAGGACACACATGTTTCCTATCACTAATTTGGTTAAATTCATGGATTTTATGGTGAGGAACTGAGGGCAAATAGATTGAGATATGCTATAGATGATACAGCAAGTTAATATCCAAGTCAAGATTAAAAAAAAAGAATTCCTAACACCCAGTGTCATGCTTTTTCCATTGTACTGTAGCATACTCCCTCCCTCTCTCTCTCCTTTTTCTCCCCTCCAGATTTCTCCCTCTCTCCCTCTCCCCTCTCTCTCCCTCACAGGCACACACACACACAGACACACACACACAGACACACACACACACAGACATACCTTCTATGTTTTTTTGTTTGTTTTTCTCGTTTTTTTTGTTTTTTGGTTACAAAATTGAGCCCTTTTTATTCTGGAAGAAAACACTAGACTAATAGTGGGTATGGATTTTATATTTATAAAACTTTACCATATTATGGTTTAGCCTGGGGCTTGCCTTGTGGTTTTTAAATTGTGGGAAATCGTCAGCAGTTTGCACCGGGAGATCCTTCCATGTTTGTATAGCATGACCACTTACCAATCAAGTTCCTGTTCCTGGAAATGAGGAGCTAAGCCATGGAGTCAAGGAATGGAAAAATGGCTCTCAAGTTTGTGTTTGGGTGATTTAATATGAATGGAAAACTGAAGGGTAAACAGCTTTTCAAACAGATAAAAAACTGATCATAACAGCCATCTTAGAGGCCACTGAATCATTGATTTAGTTGTTCGTTTTTACTTTTCCAAAATGTTTGTAAGCAGAGGCAGTAAGCCAGCATTCACTATGTGAAGAGCAGTATAGTGGGAGGCAAAGGGTTACATGAAGAATAGTCCAGCTGCAGAGGCAGAAAGTGAAAAACAAAATGACAAGCATTTCTATTATACAAAGCAATACATCAAGTGTAAGTTAATACACAGTTATCAAGCCATCACTTATCTGCTGATCTCAACTCTGGAACACAGTCTTAGATCCTGAATATGCAAAACAGTTACTGCACAAATGAAAATACAAGTTAGAAAATGCATGCACTTTACCAGAACCGCCTTATTTAGTCACAATTCAGAATACTGTAAGGACTTTGGCTTTTATTCTGGAGTAAAGAAGACATTGCAGGGTTTGAGCAGAGGAGTAATAATAAACTAACTCCCTTTGACAGGCTCACTCTGCCTGCCATGTTGAGAACAGACTGTGGGTAGAAGGGGTCAGGGGTAGAAGTAAGGAAGCCAGTTAGCAAGTTACTGCAACCATCCAGGAAAGAGGTGACGGAAGCTTGGATCCAAATGGAAGGAATAGAGTCAGTAAGAACTGATTAGATTCTGGATATATGTTAGAGGTAGGGCCAAGACAGGAAGGTATGAAGGATGACTCCAAACTTTCTGCTGGGCAACTATAAATATGGTATTGCTAATAAACAAAATGGGAAAGACTGTGGGAGGAGAAGTTTGGACAGAAAGATTGATGCTTTCCAATGATGGTGACTTGGCATCAAGAAAAAGTCAATTTATATTCAATAGATGTGGTTATAAAAGGCATAATAAAAAGGTGATATATCATTATAGAAAATTTACCTTTAAAAAAACAATCTATGTGACTAACCATCAGCAGTCAAAGAAATAAGCTTGTCTTCAAAATTTTTTCTTTGTGTAGAACAGATCGTTCCCTCAAAAAGGTGGAAAAATGAAAATGTTTTCATTACTAAGAGCTGAGAGGACACAAAGTAAAGGAATAATCGGATTTAATTGGGCTAATTCAGGGAAAGTCTTTTGTAGTAGGGTATGGTTTAAACCAGAAGAAATGTTTCCCAGAAGAAAGGAAGGCAGAGGAATCTTAGAGACGAAGTATCTCTTCAGCTTGGAGAACTCAAGAAGCCTCCAGCTAAAATCATATCTCCTATGATTCAGGGAGATAAGAGAGAAAATGAATCTGTGAGAGGCTCTCAGAGAAGGAGGTAGGTTGAACCAAGGAGTCACAAAGTAAGGAAAAGAACAAATATTTAGGCATCAGAATTTCTGTGGCCACCACTGACTTGTTGGGCAAGTGCGCATTTCCTTTCCAGAGGGGTTGACCAAATTGTGTCAAAGGCACCTTTATGCCTCAATTAAAATTCTATGATTTTAAATGAGACTTCCTCTTCAAGCCTGGGAAGGGGTTTTTATTCAGAAAGTATGCACCAACTGTTCATCACCTCCAATAAGGACCGGATGTGGGGAAAAATAGGATAAGAATTTCTTGCCTGTTATTAAATCTCAGAATGAGGTCCTGAGAACAATCTGCCACCAGATTAATCTCCTTAAGCACCATTTTGTGTCACTGGCCTTTGCCAAACTCCCATGGTTTCTTATTGCTACCAACTCAAGTCTCACCTGCTATGACCTCTGTGGTGTGGCCCCAAAGTGTCTGGGCTGACTCTTTGTCCACCCCTCCTGTCCACGTGCCTAAGGATCCAGTCAGTGTGGCTGCCAATCAGTCTTCCAACATATGGCAGGTGGGGAGCCTTTGCTCATTGTGGTACTATCTTTCCTTTTCCTGGCTGACTCCCATCCCAGCCTTTCCTTCTCCCAACTCCTTTTAAAACCTAGTAATGCCTTCCCAGGCAGAAACATGTGTGTGTGTGTGTGTGTGTGTGTGTGTGTGTGTGTGTGTGTGTGTTTTGACTATAAATAGCATTTACATCCTGCCCCATGGCTTCATTAGCTGGACAAATTCATTCATTTATTGATCATCTCTGGTGCACTTAACACATCCCTCACAGTCTCTTAAAGCAGCATAGCAGCCATAAACAAATGGATGGACATTCTCTTGATACTTTTAGAAAATAAGGCAGAATGGTTTCATATTGGTTTGGAATAAAGTCCTGATTAAGAAGCAGGGAAAAGATGAAAAATATTATACCCAATTAATGTTCACCAGTTTCCAGTTTGATATGTATGTTCATTCTTCTTGTTGAGTATCCAAGGATGGTTATATGGTATGATGTGTGCTGGTTAACTCCAGATACTGACTTTGATACAGTGTGTTTTTGTTTGTAGTACAGGAAACCAGCCAAAAATGAAAAAAAAAAAGCAGAAGCACAAATACGCATTCTTTCTATGAATTATCTATGAATTCTAGCCACCAAATACTGCATTCACAATATACCAAACAAATGAGGATCATATACATTTATAAATCAGCTGAAATTAGGAAGTGAGGAGGAAAGAGGGGGAGAGCAGGGGAAGGGTAGAGAGAGAGAGAGAAGAGCTTCCTGGAACACATAAGAGAAATGATGTAGTGCCCGATGAGAACCTGAATTGAAGATTTCCTAATTTACAAACCACAATTTAAAACATGAATATATTTCTCAAACTTTAAGAAATGTTTTATTAAATTTTGAGAAAGTGCTCTTATTTCACACTGTCAAGTAAAAAAGAGAGTGATGATCTTGATAGTGATGGCAACAAAGCTGTATATCGTTAGTGAATAGAAACACGATATGAAGACACAGAATTTCAAATCTGTCCAGTGGACAAAGTGATTCGGTTTATTGGTTGTAGCAATATATGCCTAACTCTGCATGGCAGTAAAGTATATTAAATTAAATTCCATTGGCTTATGATTTGAGATCCATGAACCAAAAGATTTCTAGTCTAACTACTTAAGCATTTTGCATTTCCTCAGCTTTGGATGTTTTATATCCAGTCTGTGTTAACTGTGGTCATTTACTGTTTTATTTATGTTATGTTTTATTTATGATTTTTTTTTACTTTTGTTTTATTTATGATAATTTTATGTTTTATTTTGATAATGTTTTATGTTTTATTTATGATAATTCACTCAGGATGGATGGTCTCTTGGTTGGTAAAATCATCTTGTTGGAAAAAACACTGATATTAATAACCTGATTCAATGCAGAGGAAAACACTGCCATCCTGAACATATATTGGCATTCCTTTCTTCTCATCAAGTTTTGAATTCCTAACTCTCTATGTCTCAGACCTAGATCTAAAAAGGAGCAAAAAAAGAGAAAAACAGTGACAGTTTTTTTAAAAATGCTGTGAGTTTCCAGCATTTCTCTCTTGAATCTAGTCTACACTATTCTCATCATTTTTAAGAAGCTGTAAATCCCTGCTTAGGTAAAAGATTTTATTCTTTACTTTCTTCTTTTTCTTCCCAGAGTGTCAACCCCTTAAATTAACTATTTGACAAAGTGTAATGTTTTATCATGGAAAATGATAGCATCAGTAATGGAGTAAGGAAAGAACCTAAAATGTTCCATTTCAAATAATCAATCTACCTTTTCTGTGGTTGTTATTCTGATGAAGATTTTTTTCACCCCTAAGAGAGAGATCATGTGTGTGTGTGTGTTGATTAATTTTGAGATTTTTATGTTTACTCTTCAGCCTAGATGATTATCTTTGTTATCTGATGGGATAATAATAGAACTGTTTGATGACTACAATATAAATACTGAACCATAAACATTATGCTACTCTCCCAAGAGTGGTTACATATAAATAACATGAAACATTAAGTAAACACAGTGCTTGTATTAGATTTTGCACCAATTAAAATAATTGCGTCAGATCAGAATTAACTTCCCTCAGTTAAATTCCCATGGCACCTAGTTGTCCATCCAGTATATATTACTGTCTAATTTCCCAGCAATTTGGAGAGGCATGGAAAGGTGGGAGGCCCCACTGGTAAGCATAGCTGGGGATCCCCACTAGTAAGCCAACTGAACAAACCACTCAACCCGGATGGAGCTAAGCTGGGCGTTGGGGTTGATGAGAACTAAGTTAAGAGCTGTTTTTCTAATAAAGAAAAGAAGAGAAAGGGTGGATAGAAAGTCTCACCCAGCCACAGCAGCTGACAGTGACTATGCCAGAAGTGGGCCTAGCTAAATTGCCTATATAAATGGGTAAGACCAGGAGGGAGGGCAGCACTTATAGAAAAGCAAAGCAAAGATGTTAAGAGAGAATGGGGCATACAGACAATGAGAAGAGGACCTAGAGAAGGGCATTCTTACCACTCATGTTTAAGTATATATGTATTAATTATATACTTATATATGTATTAATTCTGAGTACCTTTGACCAGTTAGATAATTTTAATTTCATATGATTTAAAATTGCCACTTAGACAAAAATTTGTAGTATTGGAAGAACCAAATAAGAAAACCCTTGTGTGCAACCTATTTAAAGCCAGGTATGTATGGTGCTAGCTTAGCCCCTTTGAGAGCCCTTAATGAGTAAGCTTGATATTTGGTTTCCTCAGTGCACTGTATCACTTTATCCCTGGATCCTCTCTTGGAAGCTAGGATGCCAGAACCTGGGCTTAATACTTAAGCCTTTAAGTATTAAGGCTTTCAGTCTCATAAATTACTATAACCAGGCTCTGTCTACTTAGTCTACATAGTTGTTACCGACCTTTGTTCTCTCCATCTAAAACTTAATTAATAGAGTGAATACCTGCCTGGTAAGTCCAGTCTTCCTCACAGTAAAAACCTAATTCAGTTTCTCCTAATGAAAGTTTAATGTATATTCTGTTACATCTGTGACCCAGCAGGGACAGAAAAATTAAGAGTAGCAGTGTGGGATAGAAGATGGAAATTAAGGAGTCAAGCTGCCAGTAGGGAAGCAGATTCAACTTCAAGTCACAGGCAATTCCACCACATGCCAGTGCACTGTATCCAGAGAGCACAGCCCTAGTTATCATCAGGAAAAGGAAGACACAGGGAAGGGAGGGAGAAGGCGGCCACAAGGTATCTAGAACAGTTCATTTCTCATAGAAGAAACAAGGTGTGATGCAAATACAGCAAAATGTGAATATTTGTTAAATCTGGGTGTTGGAGGCACGTGTATATAATTAATCAGTGGTTCTAAAGATAAATGGTCCCCAGACCAGTAACCATCAACATCACTTGGAAACTTGTTAGAAATTCGAATTCTCAGCCTCCACCGCAGACCTACTGAATGAGAAACTCTGGGGATGGAACCCGACAACCTATATTTTAACAAAGCCCTCCAGGTGATTCTGGTGCTCACTGACGTTTGAGAACCACTGTAATAGCATATTCTCTGTACTTTTCTCTATGTTGTTTTAAAATGTCACAGTGGTGATGGGGGGAGGGGAGGTCCTGATAGGGATGTTGGTGGAGGGCAGCTGTGGGTAGAGGTCAAGTTGGTCTGGTCGAAGGGCAGAGTTTCAGGAATGGGACCCTGGTGCCCTGCGGGGAGGGGGGTGGATGGCAAGGCCTGGTTTAGAACAAAAGTGAAAGGCAAGACTGTCATTTACAAGGAATGTTGGTTTAAAAAAAAAAAAGGAATGGTGCTGGGCAGACTAAGCGAAATGAACTTTTAGGTACAGGATAATAAGACAAAGACCTTGTTTGCAGAGGACTTTGGATGGAGACTTAGACTAAGGACATAGCAGGGGCCTGGTGTTAGCAAGCAGGGCCACTTCAGCACAGGAATGCTTTAGTGCTTTAGCTGCAGCAACGCCAACTCAGCTAAATGCCTGGGCTACTGAATTCCCCTTCTTCCCTCCCCTCTTTTTCTCCCTACTTCGCTTCCCACCCAGGACAGACCACAGGCAACCTTGCAGGTGGGGGCCGAGAAGCTTTGCAGCAACTAGGGTGTTAGGCTAGCAAAGAGTAAGGCAGATCGATGTCTTTAGACAAAACAACTCCCTGTAACAAAACTCCCCTCTCCTTCCCTGTTCCAGTCTTGGGCAAAAAGAGCAAAGTTAACTTAAAAAAAATTTTTTTTAAATATAATTTCAACTGTGTAAAACGTAAGTTTTAAAATGCACAGGATCAAAGTTTTCCAACTGTCACAGACCATGAATTAAATTTTCACAAAGCCTCCAAATCTTCAGATTTGGCCTAAATTAAACCAGACGTTTTGCTCATCCTTTGAGTTTCTCTTAGGTCGCTCCTCTCCTACCTACTTCCTCTTTTATCCTAGAAAGTTCTTAAAGCTCCTGGAGTTTAAATGTGCTGACCTAACGCTCCCTGCCAAGACATTAGTACTAATGGTCCGATCTGAAGAGGCTGCTATATTATAAGACATCAGTGCTTGCTGCTTGAGTCATTTTTACCTTGGTGAAGAATCCCTTGTTATTTTGCATCAGTGGATGCTGAGAAGGAAAAAGAGGCTGAGAAGGAAAAAAATGCAAGGAGCTTGAATTCTAACTTTTTTTTTGACAAACTCTAACCTCGATTTATTTATTTAGATACCTGGTTTTAAGGGCCATATTTGGAAAAGATATCACACAAGAATGGGTACATCAGAATGGAGAAAGTACATCAGTAGGTGCCTTACTAAACATTAATATTTTTTATTTCTCAATTCCATACACCAATCATATAAAGGTACTCCATGCACATACAGTATACATGACAGTTTGATATACCAAGTGTTAATATATACAGATAAAATTAATCAAACTTATTTTTTCTTATTTTAGATAACACAAAAATAAATATCAATAGAAATTCTATTTTTTTTTTTCATGGCCCTGTTAATTATCTTATGTGCCCTCTGGGGTTCATACACAGTATACCCATAGCATTTACATGACACGTTTGAAAGTCCTTGCATTATAGAAACAAAGCATATAATGTCCATATAAATAGTATTAGAGGATAACAGAAAAATGGAAGTAAGCCATTCTCAAACCCTTGTAACCAAAAGTGGGATCTGGCCACTCACCACTCAAAAGCCAATAAAGAGGCAAGTTGGTGGAAAGGAAAGTTCGCTTTATTTTGGATGCTGGCAACTGGGGGGGGTGGGGTGGGGGGGTTGGTGGGGTGTTGGTGTGGTGAGTGGACTCCTGTCCAAAGGCCAACTCCCCCGCCATTGACAATCAGTGGGCAAGAGCTTTTATAGACAGACGGAGGGGGCTACATGCAGAAATAGCACAGTCAGCTCTGACTGTCATCTTGAAATGGGTCATGCGGCTGTCTGATCAGTGTCATCTTGATTGTTTTAAGAAGAGTTAGTCTATGGACTTCCCTGGTGGCGCAGTGGTTGAGAGTCCACCTGCCAATGCAGGGGACATGGGTTCGCGCCCCAGTCCGGGAAGATCCCACATGCCGCGGAGCAGCTGGGCCCGTGAGCCATGGCCTCTGAGCCTGCGTGTCCGGAGCCTGTGCTCCGCAATGGGAGAGGCCACAGCAGTGAGAGGCCCGTGTACCGCAAAAAAAAAAAAAAAAAGAAGAAGAATTAGTCTATAGTGCCAGGGTTGGTTTGTTCCCATTTCCTTGAGACCAATTCTTGGACTTGTGGCAGCTTATGTCATGGCTACAGCCTGGTCATCATGTAGTTAACTGCTTCCACCTGGTGGGGATTTCAGTATCTATACGACTGACAGCTCACAGGATGTGGCTCAGAATATTATCTACAGCCCTTGAAGAGGAACTAAAGGTCCTTGACTTTGCTTACTGACTAAACTGTTATTGTTTTGTTCTGTTTGACTGCTTTTCTTTGTTTCTGCATTTTCTCACTTCTCTGATTAAACTTATTCTTTGGCTAAAGTTTTTCCACAAACAAAAGGCAGATGGAGGACATGGGGGGTCAAGGACCATAAAGTTCTGCTTCATTTCACCCTTAGTGATAATACAAGACAATGAAAGTCATCTTAATTTTTTTATTATTTTTTTTATTGAGGTATAGTTGATGTGCAATATTATGTAAGTTTCAGATGTACAACATAGTGACTTACAATTTTTGAACATTGTACTCTATTTATAGTTATAAAATATTGGCTATATTCTCGTGTCATTCTATATATCCTTGTAGCTTATTTATTTCATATGTAGTGCTTTGTATCTCTTAATCCCCTACTGCTATCTCATGCCTCTCCCCTTCCCTCTCCCCACTGGTAACCATTAGTTTGTTCTTTATATCTGTGAGTCTGTTGCTTTTTTAATGTTCACTAGTTAATTTTATATTTTATATTCAAACTTTTTAATGTTGCTTTTGAATTTATCACAAATGGCACATCATAGACAACTCACTATTTCATCAAACATGCATACACCACATGCTGAAGTTTATAGAACCTGGTTGGATTAAGTGTTTTATTCCCTCACACAGATTTATTTAGCACACGCTGGAAATTTTTTTGTCGCAAGTCTGTCATTTACAAAAGTTTAGGAATAACATCATATTTCCTCACAGGAATGTCTAAAATCTCTGAGATCTACTAAAAGGCATTTGACTATCATTATACTGTATTTGAATTATAATCAAGAACTGGTACTTATTTCAGAATCTTCCCTTTTATACAGCAGTAAAAAATTCCCAGGAAGCATGTCATATAAAGTTAGAGGATCCAGAGAAAGTGAAAACTTTACAAAATGAAAATTCTAATTTTGTAGTAATAAAAATTATTCTGAACATGAACTTATTGTTAGTAGGTTTGTTAGGCAGAATAATGTCCTTGCAAAGATGTCCACATGCAAATGCCCAGAACCTGTAAATATGTTAGGTTACACAGAAAGGGGATTGAAGGTTGCTAATAAGGGTATTTTAAAATAGGGAAATTGTCATAGATTATCCAGGTGGGCCCAGTGAAATCACAAGGTCCTTAAAAGGGAAAGGGAGGAGGGGAGGCAGACGAGTGAAAAACCAGTAAGATGGCAGCATGAGGACTCAGCCTGAAGTTGCTGGCTTTGAAGATGGAAAGGGGCCACAAACCAAGGAAAGCAGGAAGCCTCTGGATGCTAGAAAAGATAAGGAAATGCAGTCTCCCCTCGAGCCTCCAGAAGGAATACAGCCTTGCCAACACCTCAATTTTAGCTGAGATGCATTTCAGACTTCCGACCTCCAGAACCGTATGATAATCAACTTGTGCTGTTTTTAAGCCAGTAAGTTTGTGGTAATTAGTTATAGCAACAATAGGAAGCTAATACAGTTAGCTGTTTTCTGGGAGATACGGTGGAAAAGTCAGAATCCCCATTATCTAAGACTTTGGAAACTCACTCATCTTGTACACTGCTAAGGTGGAGAGGGAATGGGTAGGCTTTCTGAGGTTACACTGGACAGATTCTTCCACCATTTCTCTCATCATGAATCTTCTCCTTCTAGAGAGAATTCGGGGGGGAGAGTAGAGCTGGATCGGGGGGTTGAAGTCCGAACCCTGACTTCTTAATTTGTAAATGAGATTAGATCAGATCATCTCAAGAGAAAACCAAGGCCATCCCTGAAATGCCCTAATTCCATCAATGAGGAGATATGGATATGTAACTACATTCATCACTTCAAGTATTAAAAAACCTCAACCCTTAAATCTGTGTTGCTTGTTTCTGAAGAGTGAGGACTTTGGATATTCTGTTCCATTTCACTATGTTTGAAAGGCTTATATTTTCTATATTAGAAAATAGATTCTGAGCTTGATTTATAATTCCTCAAACTTGGGGTTAAATTATAACCAAAGTGAAGCTCAGGAGGGTGGGATTGTGTGACTAGCAATCATTTGCAGGAGGTGGGGTATCTTCACACAGATTGAGTTTTGGTCTCTAGCTGCCCCTCAAGTGATTCTGCATCTGCAAATTTTCCAATGTCCCAGCCACTGTACTTATTGAAGAATGGATGGATGGATGGATGAATGAATAAGTACCTATGCTTCTTGACTTCATTTATCCCACTCTCTACACAACCCAGCTGGGAAGTGGGAAAATACAGTGGCTGCTTTTGGCCCAAAACACACCTGACTTGCATTCCTCCATCCATGCTTTTCCTATCATAGAAATGTTGTCCTTTTAAAAAAAAGCTTAAATATTGCTTTGAAAAACATCATTCTCATACAAATGAAATGAAGTAGAAAGAATATATATTCTTTGAGTTTTACATCTAAAACAAATGAGCATTTCTAAGGAATAAGGATTGGAATAAACAACCAAAAAAAAAAAAAGAATTTCTGCCTTGGACTAAGTTGTAACAGCATGAAAAACAGACTCAAATGATCTGCGTGCCTCACCCTTGCATTCTCTATCTCTTCTATTGCTGACTCATTTTCCACTGAATCTTCTATTTGTAACATTATCTACGTTCTGGATATCGACTCATGTGTCATGAGTTTTTCAAAGTGGTCTTATTTGAACGAATTGAGATTGGCTGTCTAAATGCATTGACTAATACCATAAAGCATGAGTTAATTAATCTCTAATTTTATTTTCCCCCACCATGTGAAACTAATATTACATCAGCAGTTGACCTTGATGGGTAATTAGAAATAACGAGAGAAGACAACAGGGAACAGATTTTCAGATATCAACTATTAGAGGATTCATTTTTTTCCAAAGGACTGAGGAATTTTAAATTTTTATGTAAAGCATTTCTTAAATAGAATGTAAATTATTCACAGAATATGCCTAATGATATATAGTATGAAAATACCTCTTAGGTCAGTTTAAGATTGCTTGACTGTCTTACCAAAGTAGAATATAGTCTTGGGAAGACATCATTCTTTTTCTCCTCTCCTGAAAGTTATAGCCAAGTTGAGCAAAATCATACATTTCCTACTTTCCATTTCCCATGATGCTGGAATATTACCCAGGAAATAAACACGATTGAGTCTGTTTGTTTCCTAAAACCATGAGAAAAATGTGAACTGCTTGGAAAGTTACACCCAAGGGAAAAGGCTCATGCTGAGATCAGTGACGTTGTGAATGTGTTTGGTTCCTTTTCTCAAGAGTCCACTCCTCATCCCTGGATTAGGAAGCCTGCAGCCCATGGAGGAACAGCCTCTTGTCCAAGGTCAACAGCGTTGGGGAAAAGGACTAAGCTTAACAGATCTCTTCAGTGTCCAAGGATGTTGACTGCAGCAGAAATATTGTACTCAACCTTCCACCTCTGTCAGCTTTACAGGGCATGAATTGTGACATTTTAAGTATCCTTTACTCAGTGGCCTTAAACCTAATCAAAGACTTGAATTAAATTTCTTCTTCTCCCCAGGCTGCCTTTGCTTACAGCTGTGACCACAACTCTTATAGAGTTAATTCTTTGCTTAGCTTGCTTGCAGTCAAATGTATAAGTGGCAGGCTGTAAGGAGTTTTTGGACAACTGCCATCATGAGAATAGGGATTTGGCAAAGAGAAAGAGAAGCGTTGGCAGCTCTGCTGTGTAGTAGGCAGAACAGGAAAATAATGGGGGCAGAAGGAAGGAAATAGGAGAGTTCAGTGTCTGAGAATTGTCCTGTGAGAACACAAGAGCGTGGAAAGCACGAGATGGGTAAAGGAAATCAACAATCACAACAGTCAGGATGTAGACTTCTTATAAGGCACGGCGGAAGAGGCAGGGCATCTAGTTGGATTATTTTACAAACATAGCTCCCATGACCAAAAGCTCAGGAAACTGAGTGAGAGGTTAGCTGGCTGAGAAGGCAGAACTGAAACAGGAGGGAAGTGGGTGGGGCACAACCTTTAAAAGAATGACACAGCCATAGGACATGACAAAAACTGGTTAGAACCAACTAGGTCCAAGATGGTGGAAGATTTGATTTCCAGTGGACCTTGAGCCTCATTATATGCTCATTGTAATATATTCTACTCAATGACACACCCACCAGAACCATGACAGTTCTGAGGCTAACCATAAAAGGCCAAAAAGTGGGCAGTGGCCCAATTCCTGGATATCCCCACCCCTTTCCCCAAATAATTGAAATAATCTTCCCACTCATTAGCCTGTGAAATTACCCAGCCCATAAAAACTAACCACCCCATGTTTCGGGGCCTCTCGTCTTCTGAGATGGCCCACACTCTGTCTCTGGAGGGTGTTTCTAAGTAAATCCACTTACCTGTCACTTTGTCTCACTGAATTCCTTCTGCAATGAGACATCAAGAATCTGAGCTTCATTAAGTCCTGAGACCAGGAGTGTGATCTCAATTAAAAGTCTGTGGGTTCAAGTCCCAATCTGGAATCTTGCTGGGTTCGAGTCCTGGCACATGGGTTCAAGTCCCATCTGAGTTGCACAGTTTTGGAACCTATGAGGATAATGACAGTTCAAACGAGACCCTTGCCTTCTATTTCAGTATACATGCTATAAGCCTTGAAATAAAAAATAAATGGCAATAAAGAAGAGTTAAAAAGAATATTTTAAATGTTGCCTTGAAAACTCTCGGGTCTTCTTCTCTTAAGAGAGCTGTGCTAGCTCCTTCCTTGCAGTTTTCTTGCTCCTCACGGCACACTGCTTTCTGAGTTTGGCTTTGCTTACTAGGAGCTTTCCAGCTATGGCTGAGATTGCTTTAGCTCCTGGGACCCAAGTCCGTTTCTCTCAGATATTTAATATCTCATATCTCCCTGTTGTCTTGATCAGGTATCCTCTGCCTTTTACTGGCTTTTTTCATCTACAGAAAATTTCTTAGGATAAAGGTAGAATCATGGCGAGTCATGGTCACTTAACCACTCGTAATGTTACAATAGCTCTAGATCACCTAGTAACTAGTTAATTCCCCATGATAACTAAAACCCCTCAGTCTCCTCTCCCATTTTATCATTGTCCAGAATCCTTTTCAATATTTTTTATCATAATAAAATGCAGGTGAAGGGGCCCAGAATAAGCCACCATGGCATAAGAACTATTGTGCTGAAGGAATCTGAGAATAGGTTTTTTCTGAACTTCCGTATCTGCCTAAAAGCAGAGCCTCTCAAAGGGACTTCATTGTCTTAAATTCTCTCCCTGGGAGTTTCCCAACCAAGGAAGATCTTATCACTGGAGAAAAGTCATACACCACACACCATACATAAACAGGCAGTATCTTAGCACTATCACTGTCTCCCATCTATTGTCCTAAGGCCCATTTATCTTTCCTAAAAGTTATTTGTTTTCTCTTCTCCCCTCCCTTTCCTCTGTTAAGATGATATATAAGCCCCAAATTCTACTTCACATTTTTCTGTGAACTGTCATGCTTAGGTGATTAAATTTTGTCTTTTCTCTCACTAATCTGTCTTTTGTCTGTTTAATTTGCAGTCCCCCAAATATGAACATATGAGGGTAGTTTTTCTCTATCCTTTAACATGTCTCTTGTCATGGAGGGGGGTGGGGTCCAACGTGTCAGCTAAATGAATCTGCCTGCTATTTGTTACCATCACACTGTTTGATTTTCTACCTCTATAGTTTTTTTTTTTTTTTTTTTTTTTTACTCTGGAATTGTCTCTTCTCTCTTCCATTTTCATTCTGTTCCGTATACAATAAAACCCTTCTTTCCAAATTCAGCCAAAGTGCTATCTTCAACATGAAACCTTTCATAAGAGTTCATGTGGAAATGACATTGTGTTTGAACATTGGTAGACAAGGATTTAAACTTCTGATCTATTATTTATCAGCAGGGTACACTTTGAAAAACTTAGTTGTCCTCTCAGTCTCAATCCATATCCACTGAATTGAACTTAGGCCAGCAGAGGTGTGGAGCCAGCCCAGCTGTAGCCAATGGGCATGCATATATACACGCTCATATATGTGTGTACATAGCAAGTATTTTTTTGTTCAGTAAATGGTTCTCCTGTTTCCCAGATTAGAACCTCGACAAAATTGCTTAATTTCTCTGTACTTTGGTTTTGTCATCTGAAAATGGAGTAATAACAGTCCCTTCTTCGTAGGGTTATTTTCAGTGTTAAATGAACCAGCACTTTAAAGAACCTTACCTGGCATATAATAAGCACTTAATGTTAGCTACCATCATCATCACCATTATCATCATCATCTAATAGATGATTCTACTTTTGGATTTGAATGTTTGGTCCAGGAGAACGTTTTTATGTATTATCTTCCAGGGAGATAGTCTTAATTTATTTAATGAATTTATTTTCATCATATTTTGGCCTTTCATCCAAGAAATATTAACACTAATGGCATAATAGTTGACATTTTCTCTTACAGAACAAATTGTGTTTCATCACTTTGACTAATCAAATCTTAATTCAAGTTTATACTAAAAATATTTCCCCATATGTTTGCTGTATATGACATAACCTCTGAAAGCAATGTTATTGAATCATTGACCTCAGTTCTATAAATACTTTTGTGTATTACCTAGGGCCATAGATATCCTGGACCCAGTAAACAAAAGTAAAAATGTGACTTGAGGGTAAGAAAAATATTCCTAATGGAAATACAGCATCCTGTTAACATATAGTGCTTATATGTGTTAAATGGACTCTCGCATATACTTTCTCATTTAATCATCACATGAAGTAAGAGGAAAATATACGGTAAATTTTATTTACAGATTAGGACATTGAAGTTCTAAGACAGTGGTAGCAACCTCAACCCATCTTCTGCTTTTGTGCAGCCTGTGAACTAAGAAAGGTTTTCACATTTTTAAATGGTTGGGGAAAATTTTTTTTTAATTTAATGACGTGAAAATTAAATGAAATTCAAATTTTGATGTTCATTAGTAAAGTTTTATTGGAAGACAGCTCTGCTTCTTTATTAAATATTGTCCATGGCTGCTTTCACACTACAACAGCACAGCTGAGTCGTTGCAACTGAGACTCTATGTCCTGCAAAGCTGAAAATA
This sequence comes from Mesoplodon densirostris, assembly GCF_025265405.1. Taxonomy (NCBI): domain Eukaryota; kingdom Metazoa; phylum Chordata; class Mammalia; order Artiodactyla; family Ziphiidae; genus Mesoplodon; species Mesoplodon densirostris. The sequence goes on from NC_082661.1 coordinate 87,723,340, forward strand.
TTTATCAACTGGCCCTTTACAGAAAATGTTTGCTGACTCCTGCTCTAAGAGGTTAAGTGACTTGCCCCAATTACATAGCTTGTAGGGTGATGTTTTACAACTTGAATCCAGATCCTTTGTCTATCTCAGAGAACAGGCTCACTGACTAGATGTCTCTTTGTTTTTTAGACAAAAAAAAAAAGCCAGGCTTCTTAGCTTCAATTTCAATTGTAAAATGCTTCAATTACGGAAGCATGATCCGCAGATACAACCTCTCAGAGCAGCTAACACGAGCTCCTCCTCCTCTAATCAGACAGCTCCACTCCTCTGCCCCAAGCGATCCTCAGAGCTGAAGTGTGTCACCTGCAGGATGCTTATCGCTTCCAAAAGCACCAGGATAAGACTTATTCTTAGCCTGAGCCTAGTCCTAATACTTATCGAGTATTACACCCCTTGGTGCTCTTGTGACTAAGGAAAACCAAAATAACATATTACCAGATGGAGAAAAGAAATATCACCATATCATATCTTCATAGTGGCTTCTTAAAAAAATTTTTTTAATGTTTACTGACAGTATCTGCTCTGCTTACCATACATGCAGAGAATGCTTTAGAAACCCAACTACTTACCATTTCTGCTTCAAAACAGGTTTTAGTGGTAAGCTTATAATAACCTGGAAGACAGCCAGGTGTTCTCAACAGGAAGTAAGTTGCCCAGAGGATTTAAACAAGAGTAAGATGGTCAATTTGGGCCGTTTCCCAAATTACTGTTAGGCCATAATATCCATTATTTTTCTGCATGAATTATCAGAAAATTAATGACATCCATATGAAATATAAATATATAAACATATTAAAAAACCCAGTTAATTTTTGGAACATCCTAAATTTTGAAATAAGGCCCTTTCTACCCTCCTGTGTTAATGCTGATAGACAAGAATTGATCTGCTTTAGTGTTAGAAAACATGGTATGTAATTTCTTTCCCAAATATTACATGGAGTACCAAGACCAATTATCCATTAGGCTTTCATGTGCTATAATTTCTCATGTATATTATTAATGAATTTGTCAAGGTAAAAGGCAACATACACATACATTACAATAAAAATCTCTAAGAGATACAACTGTAAGGCAGTTTATTTCATCATCATCATCATTATATAATCATTACTAATAAAAACTTATTGGAGATATATTGAGCTTGATTTTCTACTAAGCTATCAGGAGAACTTCTGCCAAGGTAGTAATTAATCAGTAGTAGAGAGGAGTATGGCAAAGATTGTTTACCTGCCTTAGTTAAAATTTGCACGTCATGAAGCCTTCCTAATATATGTAAAGCATTTTGTGATTTATCTACCACTGCAGGTTTTAAGTTTCTATTTTGAAATGATTTTTAAGATTTACAGAAAAGTTGCAAAAATACTGCAGAGACAAACATTTCCATATACCCTTCACCCAGGTTCCTCAGAAGTTAACATTTAACATTTGCTTTATCATCTTTTATATAAATAGAGAGATAGATGAGTATGATTATGTTTTTTGTACCACTTGAGAGTAAGTTATAGACATGATGCTCCTTTATCACTAAATGATCCAATGTGTATTTCCTAAAACCAAGGGCATTCTCTGTATAACCACACTACAGTTATCAAAATCAGGCAATTAACTTTGATACAACTAAATTGGGAAATTAACTTTGATTTACAGATCTCATTCAAATTTTACCAGTTGTCTCACACAAAGATCCTTTATAGGAAAAGGGGGAGAAATACAGCTACACGTGGAACAACTCCTACAGAACACCTACTGAACGCTGGCAGAAGACCCCAGACCTCCCAAAAGGCAAGAAACTCCCCACATACCTGGGTAGGGCAAAGCAGAGAGATTCCCGCACAGAGGAGCGGTGCCGAGCGGCACTCACCAGCCCGAGAGGCTTGTCTGCTCCCCCGCCGGGGCGGGCAGCGCTGGAGCTGAGGCTCGGGCTTCGGTCAGAGCGCAGGGAGAGGACTGGGGCTGGCGGCGAGAACTCAGCCTGAAGGGGGCTAATGTGCCACAGCTAGCCGGGAGGGAGTCCGGGAAAACTCTGGAGCTGCCGAAGAGGCAGGAGACTTTTTCTTCCCTCTTGGTTTCCTGGTGCGCGAGGAGAGGGGATTAAGAGCGCCGCGTAAAGGAGCTCCAGAGACGGGCGCGAGTCGCGGCTGAAAGCGCGGAGCCCAGAGACGGGCGTGGGACGCTGGGGCTGCTGCTGCCGCCGCCAAGAAGCCTGTGTGCGAGCGCAGGTCACTGTCCACACCGCCCTTCCGGGAGCCTGTGCAGCCTGCCACTGCTGGGGTCCCGGGATCCAGGGGCGGCTTCCCTGGGAGAACGCACGGCGCGCCTTGGGCTGGTGCAACATCACGCCGACCTCTGCTGCTGCAGGCTCGCCCCGCACTCCGTGCCCCTCCCTCCCGCCCGGCCTGAGTGAGCCAGAGTCCCCGAAGAGGCTGCTCCTTTAACCCTGTCCTGTCTGAGCGAAGAACAGACGCCCTCCGGCGACCTACACGCAGAGGCGGGGCCAAATCCAAAGCTGAGACCCAAGAGCTGTGAGAACAAAGAAGAGAAAGGGAAACCTCTCCCAGCAGCCTCAGAAGCAGCGGATTAAAGCTCCACAATCAACTCCATGTACCCTGCATCTGTGGAATACATGAATAGACAACAAATCATCCCAAATTGAGTAGCCAGGAGTCAGTGCTGTGCCTCTGAGGTGGGAGAGTGAACATCAGGACACTGGTCCACAGGAGACCTCCCAGCTCCACATAATATCAAACAGCGAAAATCTTCCAGAGATCTATATCTCAACACCAGCACCCAGCTTCACTCAACGACCAGCAAGCTACAGTGCTGGACACCCTATGCCAAACAACTAGCAAGACAGGAACACAACGCCACCCATTAGCAGAGAGGCTGCCTCAAATCATAAAAAGTCCGCAAACACCCCAAAACACACCACCAGACGTGGACCTGCCCACCAGAAAGACAAGATCCAGCCTCATCCACCAGAACACAGGCAGTAGTCCCCTCCACCAAGAAGCCTACACAACCCACTAAACCAACCTTAGCCACTGGGGACAGACACCAAAAACAACGGGAACTACGAACCTGCAGCCTGCAAAAAGGAGACCCCAAACACAGTAACACATAAGCAAAATGAGAAGACAGAAAAACACACAGCAGGAGAAGGAGCAAGATAAAAACCCACCAGACCTAACAAATGAGGAGGTAATAGGCAGTCTATCTGAAAAAGAATTCAGAATAATGATGGTAAAGATGATCCAAAATCTTGGAAATAGAATAGACAAAATGCAAGAAACAGTTAACAAGGACCTAGAAGAACTAAAGACGAATCAAGCATCGATTAAAAACACAATAAATGAAATAAAAAATACTCTAGATGGGATCAATAGCAGAATAACTGAGGCAGAAGAACGGATAAGTGAGGTGGAAGATAAAATAGTGGAAATAACTGCTGCACAGCAAAATAAAGAAAAAAGAATGAAAAGAACAGAGGACAGTCTCAGAGACCTCTGGGACAACATTAACCGCACCAACATTCGAATTATAGGGGTTCCAGAAGAAGAAGAGAAAAAGAAAGGGACTGAGAAAATATTTGAAGAGATTATAGTTGAAAACTTCCCTAATATGGGAAAGGAAATAGTTAATCAAGTCCAGGAGGCACAGAGAGTCCCATACAGAATAAATCCAAGGAGAGATACACCAAGACACATATTAATCAAACTGTCAAAAATTAAACACAAAGAAATCCTATTAAAAGCAGCAAGGCAAAAACAACAAATAACACACAAGGGAATCCCCATCAGGATAACAGCTGATCTCTCAGCAGAAACTCTACAAGCCAGAAGGGAGTGGCAGGACATACTTAAAGTGATGAAGGAGAAAAACCTGCAACCAAGATCACTCTACCCAGCAAGGATCTCATTCAGATTTGATGGAGAAATTAAAACCTTTACAGACAAGCAAAAGCTGAGAGAGTTCAGCACCACCAAACCAGCTTTACAACAAATGCTAAAGGAACTTCTCTAGGCAAGAAACACAACAGAAGGAAAAGAACAACAATAACAAACCGAAAACAATTAAGAAAATGGGAATAGGAACATACATATCAATAATTACCTTAAATGTAAACGGACTAAATGCTCCCACCAAAAGACACAGACTGGCTGAATGGATACAAAAACAAGACCCATATATATGCTGTCTACAAGAGACCCACTTCAGACCTAGAGACACATACAGACTGAAAGTAAGGGGATGGAAAAAGATATTCCATGCAAATGGAAACCAAAAGAAAGCTGGACTAGCAATTCTCATATCAGACAAAATAGACTTTAAAATAAAGACTATTAGAAGAGACAAAGAAGGACACTACATAATGATCAAGGGATCGATCCAAGAAGAAGATATAACAATTGTAAATATTTATGCACCAAACATAGGAGCACCTCAATACATAAGGGAAATATTAACAGCCATAAAAGGAGAAATCGACAGTAACACAATCATAGCAGGGGACTTTAACACCCCACTTTCACCAATGGACAGGTCATCCAAAATGAAAATAAATAAGGAAACACAAGCTTTAAATGATACATTAAACAAGATGGACTTAATTGATATTTATAGGACATTCCATACAAAAACAACAGAATACACATTTTTCTCAAGTGCTCATGGAACATTCTCCAGGATAGATCATATCTTGGGTCACAAATCAAGCCTTGGTAAATTTAAGAAAATTGAAATTGTATCAAGTATCTTTTCCGACCACAATGCTATGAGACTAGATATCAATTACAGGAAAAGAGCTGTAAAACATACAAACACATGGAGGCTAAACAATACACTACTTAATAACGAAGTGATCACTGAAGAAATCAAAGAGGAAATTAAAAAATACCTAGAAACAAATGACAATGGAGACACGACGACCCAAAACCTATGGGATGCAGCAAAAGCAGTTCTAAGAGGGAAGTTTATGGCAATACAATCCCACCTTAAGAAACAGGAAATATCTCGAATAAACAACCTAACCTTGCACCTAAAGCAATTAGAGAAAGAAGAACAAAAACATCCCAAAGTTAGCAGAAGGAAAGAAATCATAAAAATCAGATCAGAAATCAATGAAAAAGAAATGAAGAAAACGATAGCAAAGATCAATAAAACTAAAAGCTGGTTCTTTGAGAAGATAAACAAAATTGATAAACCATTAGCCAGACTCATCAAGAAAAAAAGGGAGAAGACTCAAATCAATAGAATTAGAAATGAAAAAGGAGAAGTAACAAGTGACACTGCAGAAATACAAAAGATCATGAGAGATTACTACAAGAAACTCTATGCCAATAAAATGGACAACCTGGAAGAAATGGACAAATTCTTAGAAATGCACAACCTGCCAAGACTGAATCAGGAAGAAATAGAAAATATGAACAGACCAATCACAAGCACTGAAATTGAAACTGTGATTAAAAATCTTCCAACAAACAAAAGCCCAGGACCAGATGGCTTCACAGGCGAATTCTATCAAGCATTTAGAGAAGAGCTAACACCTATCCTTCTCAAACTCTTCCAAAATATAGCAGAGGGAGGAACACTCCCAAACTCATTCTACGAGGCCACCATCACCTTGATACCAAAACCAGACAAGGATGTCACAAAGAAAGAAAACTACAGGCCAATATCACTGATGAACATAGATGCAAAAATCCTCAACAAAATACTAGCAAACAGAATCCAACAGCACATTAAAAGGATCATACACCATGATCAAGTGGGGTTTATTCCAGGAATGCAAGGATTCTTCAATATACGCAAATCAATCAATGTGATACACCATATTAACAAACTGAAGGAGAAAAACCATATGATCATCTCAATAGATGCAGAGAAAGCTTTTGACAAAATTCAACACCCATTTATGATAAAAACCCTGCAGAAAGTAGGCATAGAGGGAACTTTCCTCAACATAATAAAGGCCATATATGACAAACCCACAGCCAGCATTGTCCTCAATGGTGAAAAACTGAAACCATTTCCACTAAGATCAGGAACAAGACAAGGTTGCCCACTCTCACCACTCTTATTCAACACAGTTTTGGAAGTTTTAGCCACAGCAATCAGAGAAGAAAAGGAAATAAAAGGAATCCAAATGGGAAAAGAAGAAGTAAAGCTGTCACTGTTTGCAGATGACATGATACTATACATAGAGAATCCTAAAGATGCTACCAGAAAACTACTAGAGCTAATCAATGAATTTGGTAAAGTTGCAGGATACAAAATTAATGCACAGAAATCTCTGGCATTCCTGTATACTAATGATGAAAAATCTGAAAGTGAAATCAAGAAAACACTCCCATTTACCATTGCAACAAAAAGAATAAAATATCTAGGAATAAACCTACCTAAGGAGACAAAAGACCTGTATGCAGAAAATTATAAGACACTGATGAAAGAAATTAAAGATGATACAAATAGATGGAGAGATGTACCATGTTCTTGGATTGGAAGAATCAACATTGTGAAAATGACTCTACTACCCAAAGCAATCTACAGATTCAATGCAATCCCTATCAAACTACCAATGGCATTTTTCACAGAACTAGAACAAAAAATTTCACAATTTGTATGGAAACACAAAAGACCCCGAATAGCCAAAGCAATCTTGAGAACGAAAAACGGAGCTGGAGGAATCAGGCTCCCTGACTTCAGACTATACTACAAAGCTACAGTAATCAAGACAGTATGGTACTGGCACAAAAACAGAAAGATAGATCAATGGAACAGGATAGAAAGCCCAGAGATAAACCCACGGACATATGGTCACCTTATCTTTGATAAAGGAGGCAGGAATGTACAGTGGAGAAAGGACAGTCTCTTCAATAAGTGGTGCTGGGAAAACTGGACAGGGACATGTAAAAGTATGAGATTAGATCACTCCCTAACACCATACACAAAAAGTAGCTCAAAATGGATTAAAGACCTAAATGTAAGGCCAGACACTATCAAACTCCTAGAGGAAAACATAGGCAGAACACTCTATGACATAAATCACAGCAAGATCCTTTTGGACCCACCTCCTAGAGAAATGGAAATAAAGACAAAAATAAACACATGGGACCTAATGAAACTTCAAAGCTTTTGCCCAGCAAAGGAAACCATAGACAAGACCAAAAGACAACCCTCAGAATGGGAGAAAATATTTGCAAATGAAGCAACTGACAAAGGATTAATCTCCAAAATTTATAAGCAGCTCATGCAGCTCAATAGCAAAAAAACAAACAACCCAATCCAAAAATGGGCAGAAGACCTAAATAGACATTTCTCCACAGAAGATATACAGACAGCCAACAAACACATGAAAGGATGCTCAACATCTTTACTCATTAGAGAAATGCAAATCAAAACTACAATGAGATATCATCTCACACCAGTCAGAATGGCCATCATCAAAAAATCTAGAAACAATAAATGCTGGAGAGGGTGTGGAAAAAAGGGAACACTCTTGCACTGCTGGTGGGAATGTGAATTGGTACAGCCACTATGGAGAACGGTATGGAGGTTCCTTAAAAAACTACAAATAGAACTACCATATGACCCAGCAATCCCACTACTGGGCATATACCCTGAGAAAACCATAATTCAAAAAGAGACGTGTACCAAAATGTTCATAGCAGCCCTATTTACAATAGCCCGGAGATGGAAACAACCTAAGTGTCCATCATCGGATGAATGGATAAAGAAGATGTGGCACATATATACAATGGAATATTACTCAACCATAAAAAGAAATGAAATTGAGCTATTTGTAATGAGGTGGATGGACCTAGAGTCTGTCATACAGAGTGAAGTAAGTCAGATAGAGAAAGACAAATACTGTATGCTGACACATATATATGGAATTTAAGAAAAAAATGTCATCAAGAACATAGGGGTAAGACAGGAATAAAGACACAGACCTACTAGAGCATGGACTTGAGGATATGGGGAGGGGGAAGGGTAAGCTGTGACAAAGTGAAAGAGCGGCATGGACATATATACACTACCAAACGTAAGGTAGCTAGTGGGAAGCAGCCGCATAGCACAGGGAGATCAGCTCGGTTCTTTGTGACCGCCTGGAGGGGTGGGATAGGGAGGGTGGGAGGGAGACGCAAAAGGGAGGGGATATGGGAACATATGTATATGTATAACTGATTAAATTTGTAAAATAAAAAAAAAGGGGGGGGGGAAATCTACTTTAAGATTCAATCTAGGAGTACAGATTGTTGTTTGGCTTTTTTCTCTCTTTAGTCTCCTTTAATCTGAAATATCCAGTCTAATAACCTTAACACTTTTGGGGAGTCCAGGCCATTTATTTTGAGGCACATCCATTTGTAGATTCTTATGTTTCCTCATGATTAGATTCACACTGTTCTGGGCGGGCAGGAATACCACAGAGTGACATTTGGCTCTTTCTCAGTGCATTATATGAAAATATGTGATATCTATTTGTCTAATTATAGGTGATATTAACCTTGAACTCTTAGTAAGGTAGTATCCACTGTTTTTTTTTCACTGTAAATTTTCCACATTGTCTTGTGTGGAGTTACAATGAGACTGTATCATATCTTCTTTCTCATCAAACTTTCAGCCAGTAATTTCTTGCCTGAAACAATTATTACTATGGAGATTGCCAAATGGTAATTTTCTAGTTTCATCATTCCTTCTACATTTATTACTGTTTGGAAGAGCTTTTCCCTCTTTGCACATTTATTTATCTATTTATACTAGAATAAAAATGAACTCATTTTAGTCAGTGAGTTACAAACCATTATTATCATTATTTATTTTGATGCATAAATTGTTGCAGTTTTGGCTAGTGGGAGCCTTACTGCAAATTTTTGAGGTGAGCAGTAAGGTCATCTGAACTGTGTTTATGGTAGTTCTGGAAGCACTGTAAAGGGTGCTTCAGAAATATGAGATAGGAGGTGGAGAAAACCATGAGCGATGAGAGCATTGGGTATGGAAAGGACAGAATGGATTTTTAGTGTCTCTGAGGAGGCGAATCAATAGGATTTGGAAACTGGGTGTAGAGGTAAAGGAAAAAGAGGTTTGGATGTGGATAACTAGGAAGGCAGTGGTGCCACAGGCAGAAGCAGAGGATATAGAAGCAGAGGGGTTGCAAATGAAAACAAGTTTAGTTTTAGACTTGTTGAGCTCAAGTCTCCAAGGATACATACATGTGAAAATGCCCAGCACTTGAAAATAGAGGCCTAGAACTCAGAAGAGAAATAATGGTAAAGGAGTAGACTTGGGAATTGTCAAAGACAGAGGCTTTGCAAGTAAATGAGCTCATTTGGCAGGAGGGTAAGTCCAAAACAGAAGTGAAGAGGGCCAATTTTAGGAAATGCCTATAATTAAAATAGGCATTTTAATTATTACTCCACCCAGTGGTGGAGTAAGGGAAAGACACTACACAAAGTACGACTATCAAAGACAACTTTTTGATATGTCATCAAAACCTAGATAAAAGACAATTTCACAAAGGAAGGAGTAGTAAATGGAGCCAAATTCTGAGGTTGAATAGAGTGAAGGATGAGATGATGCCCTAAACGTGACAATTAGGAAATCAGTGTCTTCTTTAAGAGAACTATCTCAATTAGATCAGTGTGGATAGAAACCAATTTACAGGTAAGGTGAGGTAAGGAACTAAACCAGTAAATATTATCTATAATTCTAGACTATTTGGCAGTGAAAGGAAGATGGAGAGTGCCTTGGATGAAGCAAGAGCAAGAGGACTTTTCTTAGTATGGAAGATCTAACCATTGTTTTAGTCTAAGGATCAAGAGTGCAAGCATTTATCTTTGGGAAGCAGAAAGTTTATTCTGGAATATAAGAGAGAATAATGGATGAGAATAGAGAAGTCTTGATGTGGAGAGGAAGAAAGTTGAGGGAGACTGATGTTCAAGTGAAATAACCTGATTTTCTTAGTGTAATCAAAGTGATGGAGTGAGAGTGGATTCAGAGATTTTTGGTGAGTGGAAATGATTTCGAACAATGGCATTAAGGAATGTAATATACCTAAGTATGATGTGGTGGCATTATTGTATATATGAAAATCTGACTGTGTATTAACCATGTTAATGATGGCTGAGCACATTAACACCTCAAATTCTTTATAGATCAGAATAGGGAAACATAAACAAATGGGTATATTGTGAGTGTGTTATGCTCCTTCAGAAAGCAGGTGTCAAGTCAGGATTGAATATGCTAGATATTTATTGGGGGGAAATGTCTATGAAGGATGGAAGGGGGAGGGTCACAGAAGGTGGGGAGAGCCTCAGCCTGTGATGCAGGTCTGATCTCTATGAAAGAGAAAGGGAAGGAAGGGAAGATTAGGTAGGAAGAGTCTCAGACTTAAATGCAGTTCTAAGAAGTTTGGGCAAGCCAGTAGGAAATGCTGGAGCCAAACTCCCTGTCAAGGGAGTTTCCTATCTTGCAAGAATGGGCTAACTTTAGTACCCTTGCCATGGTAAGTCCTTGGCTGGAAGCAGCCTGCAGGAAGCATGGAATGGACCTGGGGGTCAATCCAGAGAAGGCATCTCAGTTTTGCTCTGTAGCAGGGGGTTTGAGTGCTACATTTCCATGACTGCCAAGTGAGCATGTGATGAATATATATTTTGCAAGACCAACTGCCTGGGGGAAAAGTCACCTGAAAGAGTTCCCAGCAAAAAGCTCCAAAGATGGGCTGAGTTGAAAACCGTAGCCTGTGAGAACTTGTCGATCTCTAATCTGTTGTGACATAGGGTTGGAAATTGAACCTAAGTGGATGGACTCAGGAGCCTTTAGGTGTGAACTGCTGGATCAGAGAGAGATAAGTAGAACCTGGACAACATCACCTTTTAGCAACCCTGAAGACCTTTCATCACCAAATTTGAATAGGCAGGAAGGAAGGAAGCCATGCAAATATGCCTGAAGAGTTGTGCTAACTTAACATGAGTAGAAGCAGTGTTACATTAGGATGAGAGGGTCTGAGATTCAGTAACGGTGTTTGCTGATTCCCTGAAAAGTTTAAGATGAAAAGCCTGTCCCTTGCAAAGTCGTTTCTAGGGTTTCCAATAGGGCTGAGTTTAGGGTGAGGTGAATGAGGAAGGATTGTGTAAGTGTAAGATTGGATCCTGTCATTATTTAACATTTTGATACTTTTTTCATCATGGATTTTTTGCACTAGTTTTTTTTTTCAGTATTTCTTTAAAATATTTATCTTTTTTTTTTTTTTTTTTTTTTTTTTGGCGGTACGCGGGCCTCTCACTGTTGTGGCCTCTCCCGTTGCCGAGCACAGGCTCCGGATGCGCAGGCCCAGTGGCCATGGCTCACGGGCCTAGCCACTCCGCAGCATGTGGGATCTTCCTGGACCGGGGCATGAACCCGTGTCCCCTGCATCAGCAGGCGGACTCTCAACCACTGCGCCACCAGGGAAGCCCAACTGAGATTTTTATGAGACATCAAAGGTCAGTTTGGAGGACAAACAAGAAAACCAGGAAGTCAAAACGTTTTTCTCCTGCCTATCCCAACTAAAGGAGGTCATCAGATCATCTTCATTAATTTATCACCTCTAATATATATCCAACTGTCCTGTTGCTTTTACTGCAGATAATACTTAAAGATGTCTCTACTTGGAAAGTTGCTATTTTAGTCTGAGTTCTCCAGAGAATACTTTTTCAAACATCACCTTTTTTCTTTGGCACAGATAGATTTTAAATTTTTTAACTAAATGCTACAGTCAGGTATAATTAGATGTAATTATTTTAACCTCAAAATGTGTCCCAATGAAGCCTGTGCTAGGAGTAAAAGATTTATCTCTGACATTTTGTTTTCATTTACTTGTGCTTGCTGTATTGCTTCTATCTTTGATCTGAGGCTTCTTTGCAGGAATATTATTGAGGCCACCTGTCCATTTTATGAAGACTAAAGACTAGATGATACAATCTATAAAGCCATTTATTTGGGCACACATAAACTGAACTTTGCATATGCTGCAGACAAGTATATGAGAACACCAAGTTACACCCTCTCTCCCTTTCTCCCTCAAACAATCCTACCCTCTCCTCAGGATACATCCTATACCAGACCTGACATGTAACCATCTGACAGGCAGGTGAAATTAGAGAGCCAGAGCCAATCTCCGTATTAAATAGTGGTATCGCTTTTTGTTTTCACCCTCCCCCTGGGAATTTAGCTTTGTCTTGGAGTCATTTGTGGATCCAGCCCAGTGAGGCCAAGGAAGTTCCAACTATGAATCACTGCAGAGGCATTTAGATCCTTCAGATTCTTCAGAGTGAAGCAACGTCAAGGCAAACAAACCTTCCTTTTCCTAATATTGTTATTCTCTTGTAACATAACTGATGCATTATTTTACAGTAGAGCCTCTGTCTGTTTATTCTGCTTTACCCAGAGTGCTCTCCCTATATAGGAGTGGGTGGTAGGGAATAAGGACTCAAGGAGAAGGGAAAAGAAAGTCCTGTCCCACCACATTATCAGGGTCTTGCGTTTAGCATGTGCTCTGCGTTAAGCTGTCATAGTGATGTGCTATTGATTTTCTTTGTGATCTCATTGGGTGTTAGGTCCCACTTAGTCTGTGGCATGCACAGAATCAATCTTGGCCTGAAAGACCCCCTGTAGCACTAAAATTCCTTGATTCTATGAATTTATGTCCTTAGTGAACACTGCCCACGTTGGTTAGCAGTGCTATTCCTGGGTGATATGGGTCCGAGGCCTCTTTGCCCCCGTGTCTCACTCTATCTTTTGTGGAATACAAGGAGTGCTTCAAAAGACGAGCCTGAAAATGGATATTCGTGAGAATTAGAAACAAATCACTGCAGGGAACTAACAACATAAAAATGCTTCAAACTGTGAGGAATAGAAGCAACAGTTCCTGTTGGGATGTACACAATGAACACAGCATGTGAGCAGCTATAAAAAACACTGGAGGAAAAAGTGTATCTATGAAAAACAACTTAAAAAAAAAAAAACGAAAACCCACAGAGAGCTCAAATGCCTCACGTGCAGAGAGTAACTACCACAGAAATGTCTTTGGGGTCAAGAGAAAGAATCCACGGCATATGTTTAAAGTTTGAATCCCAAAGTAAGTTTTGCCAGGCCTTGCCCATCTCCTGGTGCCCACAAATCCCCTCAGTGAAACCAAAGGTCTTCCTGCTTCTATCACCTCCCAAGCTATATGGCCAAAGTTACCATGTCCATTCCAACATGACTTAATTATGTAAAACCGGATAGAGAAGATGAGTAATCCAGATTCAGTCCTTAATCTAAAATAAGTCACTTATTTCTAGAGTAGTGTTTTAAGAAAGCTCCAATTTGTGACTTGCTATGCATATGGGTGATTGATTACATCATCACCATATTACTTTTCAAATGTAAACCTACTCTGGCATCTCAAGACAAGATACTCTGAATTGAATGAAGAATGAAAATAAAAGTATAAGCCTATAATCATCATTTAATATTATGTATGCCAAAAAGGGATTATTTTAATTAAGGATCATATTCCTCTGGGGAAAAATTTTTTTTTAAAGTCACATTTAATGGACAAATTTGATACTGACCCAGAGCTCCCTTTTGATATTGAAGGAATAACTCTTCCTAATTGGGTAACTAATGAGAAGTTTATTACACTCAGTGTATTTTATAATCATTATAATTACCTCTAGATTGTAAAGTCCTAGAAGGCAATGCTTAACACATTTTGTTCAGTGATTTAACAACCATCCCTAGCTGGTACAGTATTAAATAAGCAAGGAATTTTTTTATCACTTAGGATGCTTTCAGCTGGAATTAGTAGAAAACTCATCTCAACCTGCTCAAGCATTAGAAATATGTATTATCTTACATAACAAGTAGTCTAGAGTTAAGAGAAGTTATCAAGTGGCTCAATCATCTTATCAGAGACCCAAGTTCTTTCCATTGCGCTATCCTCAGAATACCACCTTTCACTTAGAGGCCAACTTCCTTCATGGTTGTAAGTGAAGTCCCAGACATCACGTGCAGATATGTCAAAGTCTGATGGATAAGGTGGACATCTCTTCCCATGTATCTCTATCTTAGAGAAGGAACCATTTTCCAGGAGCCTCCTGCATTGGTGTTTCAGGAACTGGGTCCCATGACAACTAGTAAACCATTTACTGCCAAGGCAAGTACAAGCCAATGATTAATGTAGACCAATCAGGATTTAGTTCTGAGGCTCATAAATGAAAGATGGACAACTATATCGGTTAATAGGTTTGGTTGTGAGTAACAGCTTGTAGCCCACTTTGGAGAAGAGTTTTGTTATGTTAAACCAGTGTGCTAAAACTCTTGTCAAGAATCATATTGTAAAAGAAAAGAAAAAAAGAATCATGTTGTCAGAATCTCTTCTTGTATTCACTTATTCTTCCTAGAATATTGAACCATAATATGTCTTTTAGGGATTGAGAGGAGCTCTGAAATTAGGATGCATTTATCATGATTCTTCACTACATCAGAAATCCACTCCAATTTTTAAAAAATTAACTTCAGTTAATGTAAACATTATAAGGGAATTATTGAAAGGGATAAGAGGTGGTCATAAAAATGATAAGAAAGCTGGAAAACAAGGACTGGGCAGGTTCCAAAAGTGCTAAGGCAAAGCCAGGATCAGCCCCAGTTATGGCTGCTTGAGACTTCCGCCTCTGCCACTCTTGCCTTTGGATGCTTTCTCTCCATGTCATTACCTTCTAAACTCCACAGCAGCCACCTGAATCTTACTGACCCTGTGCCTTCAAGTCAGTTCTTTAAGAGCCAAAGTTATAGGCAGAAGTATCTGATTGACTACTTTTAGGTCAGATGTCGGTGCTCTGACTTCCAGGGCAATAGAGAGAGAAATATCTGCCCCTCCATCCGTTTTTGTGAAAAAGAAATCAGGCTGTGTCCCACCTGCCTTTGGATTCATCCAAAATAAGAATGTTAGGAAGCTGGTCAGCCAAAACAACAAATACCCACTACAGAAGCCATGATGGGTGCTACAGAGGAATAGGGTCACTTCACTCAGTTATAGAGGATGTTGGGATGAGGGAACGGAGAAGCAGAGAGCCAGCATGGGTGGGAGAAATTTTAAACTGAGAGATACTCACCAAGAGAACAAATTAAGTATGAAATAAAATGGAAATTTTCAGACATACAAGATCTCAAAATATTTCACTTTTTATGCCCTTTTCAAGAAGCTTCTAGGACATGTACTACACCAAACAAGGAAATAAACCAAGAGAAAGGAATAGGAACCAGGAAACAATGTATCCAAGGTAAAAGAGCAGTGTGAAGAATTCCTAGGATGAGGGTGAAAGAAGATCCCAGGTCACAGTTGAGCAACAGACCTAGATAGCCACCAGCTCCTGGTTGTAGGAAGACGGAGGACTCCAGGAGTGAGGACTCCAAGGGGTGGGACATGTATATACATGTGGAGATACGTATGGAGATATTTGGTGATACATTAGTGATAGATGCATAAAAAACAAAGTAAGTTGAAAATGAGTTAATTATTAACTTCAAATAAGATACAAAATTCTATAAGGAATGAAATATAATCATAGTCTACTATATAGTTCAACTGTAAATAATACAGTTATAATAATGCAAACACTGAATGGTGATCTAATAAGAAAGTGAGACAAAACTAGATTCTGACATTTGCTTCAAAATAGCGTGAGATGATGGGGGAAATGGGTGGCGTGTGGATAGGGCAGGCCTAGCTATAGGGTAATGGTTGTTGGAGTTGGGTAATGGGTACCTGAGGGTTCATTATATAATATCCTTTTTGTGGTTATGTTCAAAATTCTGCATAATGAAATGCTTTTTAAAATGAGATAACCATACTGGAAGGAGGCTGGGGCAGGGATGTAAAAGAGCTAACCCTCATCTTCCATAGTAGGAAGCCCATAGATAGTGTCTAAAACTAAAAACTCAGGTAGTGGTTGAATATGCATGTTACTTAGAAATATGGACATAAACATCAGATGGTATAGCTAAGAGATAAAGTCAAGTGCCCTGAGGAGAAGGCATCAAGGATGCAGTGAGTGAGGCTGCTGTCTTCCCTCTTGGGCCTTGTAGAACAACTTGACTTTTAAAGTTGTACAGCCATGTGTCTGTACATCTTTGAAAATTAAATTATTAAAATTCATATAAAATAACTTTTAAAAAGAGAGAAAAAGAAAGCAGAAGGACTAGTCCGAAAAAGTTATACCTTGCTGTGCACCACAGGAGAATCCTCTCTGGGTTGAATGAGCAGGACTCCTGGCAGGCGTCAAGGGCTAGGATGAAATCAGGCCAGGAGCTAGACTCAGCCCACAGGCGAGCTTCCCAACCACTACCCAAGGTGTCCATTAAAGTTAACAAGGAAAGCAATTAGGTCATTACACATATGCCCTTGGTATGCCCGGGCCTCATATCTCATACTGGCCAGCTACTTACTAGCTAAATGTATAGCTTTGAAAAGATGAGAGCCACCAACTATTCCTGGGACCTTCTGGATGCTTCTTCTCCTGACTGGAAGGAAGTTCACAGTGAAGCTGCCATTCTTTCAATGCATCTTTGGACTTGAGCCTGTTCTTTTGCTGTGGCCTCCACTGACAGATCATTTTAGCTTGAGGTGATATTAAATATATTTAATAATTGATACGGGACACGATGTGATCAGGTAGAAGGGACCCAAGTCATAATGCACAAGCAGGGCCCTCCAGGCTGCCTGCCAGACCAGGAATTAATCATTTGCTTGTTGGACTGTAGAGATCCTGAGGGTTCCAGGGGAGGCCAGGGCAAGTGTAGGGGGCATGTAAGAGGCTCAGGTCATTAGCCATTCACCAACTTTTACCAACGTATTTCAACACTTTTAACAGTCCTTCCCTGTATTAGTGTTACCAAAACACAATTCCGTGTGCCCCACGCACAGTGAGGCCAAACAGTACCAAAACGCCGGAGTTCGGAACAGAGAAAGGTTTATTGCAGGGAGATGCAAGGAGATGGGTGGCTCATGCCTTAAAAAAAAAAAAAACCCATACTCCCTGAAAGCTTTCAGCAAAGCCCTTTCATAGGAAAGGTGAGGGAGGGGCATGGGTAGCTGTTGCAAATTTCTTGGTGTCAGATCTTTGTTCCTGAGGTCAGGTCATGGTCAGGTCACGGTATTCCTGTGAATCTCCACCAAAGAAATGTCACTCTCTGTTCTGACAAGAAAGGGGACGGTCCCAAGGCACAACTTTCACCCTTTGAGGTCCAGGCCTAGCTGAGAGAAGGGGGTCCCTGCCCCAGAGCGTTCATCCAGCACCCAGTCTGGGTCCTCCTGCCAGTGCCCAGACCTGGCTGAAGAGGCAGATCTCAGTTAGCGGCTCCCTCAGGGCCAGGTCCCCAGACCCTGCCCAGCTGTCATCGCTGAGGGAGCCAGGCACCCAGGACCCAACTGGCCCTCAGGCTCCTTGAACCACCCAAACAGTAGGGGCCAGGTCCCCCAGACTATGTCCCATGCAGACTGCCACTGCCATTAGGTCGCAGAGGCAGGGATGGGGGAGAGGGTTACCGCCGTGTCAGGGCCTGGGCCCGGCCAGTGGGCGTCGTGGCGAGGGCTCTGGAGCCCTGCAGGACACACCCCCAGCCTGTCCCCTGGGCCCTCCAGTTCACCCACCAGCCCAAGGCTGGGTGAGCTGGAGGGCCCTGGGGAGAAGGCCAGGATCTGCCTCTTAACTCCCTCTCCACCTGCCGACCACCACTCCACCAACCGTTGGCCCAGTGCCCCTCTAGGTCGTTCATTGACGGATGCTTGCTTGGGGGAGGGACCCACTGCAGCACCGACCAATGGCTGAGTAGGGGCCCCTGTGGCGCCCACTAGTGGCTGAGCAGGACCTCTAGTGGCTCTAACCATTAGGCATTAATGGTCTCCCGGTAACCGTTGCCTGATAATGGGGTCCTGGGTAATGGCTCACAGCAAAGGCCAAGTGCTAAGGGTTGTGCACTGCAGCACTCTATTACATTCATACACACCAGCCAAATATTAGCCCTGTCTCAAGAATCTCAGCACTGGGCAACTGGTCCAGGTGGGATGGCCATGTTTAGTGCAGGTCTGAATCACCTCAAGTTTGGATCTGCTTGAGACCAGCACCAGAGATGTTAGCGTTTTTACCACAGCTTAGCCTTGGGGGATAGGGATAATGAACTCTCTTGGCTTAACAACGTATCGCTGAGGTACCCTAGTCTGTTAAACAGCACGGTACCTTTTTGGTTTTCACTAGTTTGCCATTTTTCTCCATTCTACTATCCCCTTAATGGCTACCTTCCAGCTATTATTACCAGGTGCCTGATTTTTCACTGCTGAATCCGCATTGCCTAGAATGGTGCCCGGCATGTAGGAGGTGCTCAGTGAATGAGTCACTGTGGCTTCTAGGAAACAGGAAAGGTATCTTAGGCAGAGAAATGATGTCCCGGGAAATCTGAAGGGAGATCACTGGAATTCTGATACTATCTTGAGGGAGAGCATTCCGTGTATGGAAATCATGTCTAGAGGATGGCACCCTGGGCGTCCCGCTGTCTCCTCAAATGGCAAGACTGTGCAAGTCAAAGAAAATCTTAGATAGCCAAGTGTGTTAAGAAAAGGACAGTGAGTTTGCAGGGCAGAAATAGAGACACAGATGTAGAGAACAAATGTATGGACACCAAGGGGGGAAAGTGACGGGGTGGTGGGATGAATCGGGAGATTGGGATTGACATACATACACTAATATGTATAAAATGGATAACTAATAAGAACCTTCTTATAAAAAAAATAAATAAAATAAAATTCAAAAAAAAGAGAAGAGGGCAGTGGGCGATTAATGCTTTTGCATTCTCCTCAGTCCTATCTGCCAACAACAGTCAGGTTTCTGACAGAGAAAGGAATGGCTCTGCTCTTAGATAAGCCTGATTGCCTTCTTCTCATCCTCAACTGCTTCCCCAGTTCTGCCCAATCTGAGCAAGAACCTCTCCCCAACAACCCTAACATGCAGTTCTCTCACTCCATCCTCTTCAAATGCACTTGTCCTTGGATTGACAACTTACTGACTCATGTATTGCTTTAATGCTTTTATTCTGCTCTATGTCCACATCCGACTGTCTTAAATTCTAAATTCCAGGGAAATGAGTCTAAGTAACTGTCATATTAAATAGTCATGCAAACACTAGGTACAATTATGCACTTCATAGGTTTTTTCAAAATGATGGTTAGGGACACTGAAATCTGAAGCATAATGTCATAACAATGATCACTTCTGCAAACTGGGATTCTTAATCAGGGAATCATAAACTTGGGTGGGAAAAAATTACATTTTTTTTGCTATCACTAACTGAAATTTATTAATTTCTCCAATTATTAATGCAGGCAACAAGCCATGGAAGTATCAGCTATATATATGACTTTGTCTCTAATAGAAATCATAGATATTTTCATATCACATTACAGTTACTATAGATAGCTCAAAATAAGGTTTATGCTCAAAATTTCAGTAGAATGCATATTTTACCATAATAAAAATAATTTCAGTGGTTATTAGACCTGCCACTACATCTTGTTATTTGATATGTTAATAGGAAAGTGTATGTATTATAAGTTTGTCTTTTAAATATATTTTGACAACTATGTTTAATATCATTTATTTCCTTTGAAATTCTATGTATTCTATTTTGTTTTTCAAAACATAATCTGAGAAGCAGTTTATAAGTTTGACTGTCAAAGGGTTCTTGGCACACACACACCAAAAAGGAGGCTTCCTTGCTCTATGCAAAGCACTTTACATAACTATTGAATCATTACAATAACCCTGTGAGTTAGATATTATCATTCACCACAGTATAGATCATGACACCAACCCTTAGAGAGACAGGAAACATGCCGGAAGTCAAAACACACAGCCAAAAGGCAGCAAAGTCGAGATCAGTCAGTCTGATTCCAAAGCCCATGCATTAATCACCATACTACAGCACATCTTCTGGGTGTTGTGAGAATTGCGTGCAAACCATTATTTTGTGCATTAAAATAAGGTTGATTTCTGGTGTGAAATGAGAGTTAAAAAATATTGACATTAACTTTAGTATCAAACTTATTCTAGTTATTACTGAGACTTAAAAATTACATTTTCTGATTACAGAAGTAATATAAAGTGGTAGAACAAAGCAGGATCACAGAATCTCACTCCTCTAATATCTAATGAAATGAATAAAAAATTAGTCAAGAGTCAGGCAGTGAATATTCACCTCTTATGATGCAACAGATACTGTTCTAGGTTCTGGGACTGTGGCAATGAAACAAAACAAAGTCCCTGCTCTCATTTCACACCAGCCCCCAACTCAACCAGCAGCAAGCAAACACGGAAAAAGAAATAGCCTTATGGAACAAACTGGCTTTCCAGGAAAGAAGACCCTGATATAATGAGACACAATTAGACTCCAATTCCTGTCCCCACCTCCCAGAAGTAGTGCTCAGCATAGAGGAAGGGATTTCTCCTTAAAAGGGGACTGGAAGGTTGAGTAGGCAGGTCTAATAAGTCCAAGAAAAGACCTTATGAGTTTAGCTCCTACTTGCCACCATAGGACTTATGCAGATGTCAGAACTGGCACTAGCGTTCGTCATTTTCCAGAGCACTAAAATGCTTGAGTTGGGGTTTTTACTGCTTCATTCATTTGACAAATATTTTAAAAACACAGACCTGAATGATAAGAAGCCATTCAGGGGCTTCCCTGGTGGCACAGTGGTTGAGAATCCGCCTGCCAGTGCAGGGGACACATGTTCGAGCCCTGGTCTGGGAAGATCCCACATGCCGCGGAGCAACTAGGCCCGTGAGCCACAACTACTGAACCTGCGTGTCTGGAGCCTGTGCTCCACAACAAGAGAGGCTGCGGTAGTGAGAGGCCTGCACACCGCGATGAAGAGTGGCCCCCGCTTGCCGCAACTAGAGAAAGCCCTCGCACAGAAAGGAAGACCCAACACAGCAAAGATAAATAAATAAACTCCTACCCCCAGCATCTCCTAAAAAAAAAAAAAGAAGCCATTCATTCTAGGATCAGAGAGCAGAGGTTTTAGGCTGAGGAAACAGGGAATGCGAGAACAAATTTGGATCATGTGATGGTTCATTTTATGTATCACCTTGACTAGGCTTTGGTACCTGATTATTTAATTAGACACTAGATGTTTCTGTGAAGGTATTTAGTAGGCATGATTAACATCTACAATCAGTTAACTTTAAGTAAAGGAGATTACCCTAGAAAATGTGGTGGGTCTCGTCCAATCAGTTTCCAAAAACAGGTTTCCCAGGAAAGAAGAAATTTTGCCTCAAGACTACAGTATTGACTTCTGCTTAAGTGTCCAGCCTTCCCTATGGATTTCGGACCTGTCAGCTCCACAGTTGTATGAACCAATTCCTTAAAATATACATGGACCAAGAGATTCAGAGAGAGAGACAGAGATTTATATATACATACACACACACATCTCAGCATCTGCTTCTGAAGAACCCAGCCTGTGAGAATTGCCGCCAAGATATAATATATCATACTGATTCTGTTTCTCTGGAGAACGCTGACTGATACAGAGCTCTGGTTTGAGGAACAGAAAGAAGGCCATTGTTACTGGAGCACAATGAAAGTGGTGGGGGTGATGGCTTGGTGGGAAAGTGATATGCGATAAGGACAGAGAGGCGGGGAGTGGCCAGGTTATCTCACTCCTTGTAGATTCTACAAAACAGGAGTCCACAGGAGAGATGCTGAAAAACAGGTTAAGTGAAGAAAGAAATCAAAATTTTACAGGTCTGAAAACTAAATTAGGTGTCTTGCTTATCAGATTGGTAAATATTCTAAAGATTGACAACCCACTTTGTTGGTGAGGCTGTGTGAAAAGGAGCACCCTCAAATATCTCAGGTGGGAGGGTAAAAGGGCATAACCCCTATGGAGGGCGATGTGAGAATATCTAACAAAGCTTCATATGCATTTATCACTTCATCAAGTACTCCCAAATGAGGGAATTTACCCTGAAGTTGTACCTCCATAAATATGAAAAACATCAATTATTTGCAGCATTATTTGTAATAACAAAATACTGGAAGCAACCTAAATGTCTATCCATAGGAGATCAGTTAATAAACTAGTATCTGCACACAGTAGAGTCCTGTGAAGCTGTTAAAAAAAAAAAAGAATTTCTATATATTGATATGGAATGATTTCTAGGTTATTGTTAAGAAAAGCAAGGGGCAAATGAATATCGGTAGAATGCTAAGAAGGAAGCAGAAATAAGAGAGAGTGTGTGTGCGTGTGTATGCTTATTTTTGCAAAAAAAATGCAGGCAAAAATAAAAGCAGGAACTAAGAAAATGTTTTTTATGGAGTCAAATAGACAGAGATGGGAATAAGACTTCCTTGAGGATAAAGTTTTGCATGGTTTTGACTTTTAAATTATGTAAATAGTTTAAATAATCCCAAACATAAAATTAAAACAATGTGGTAAATACTAAAATGTGCCACTCAGATCGTCTTTCAAGGAAGCATGGCTGCCCACCCAGGGAATGCAGACAGCAGACAGCCTCCAGCTATCAGCTCCTTGAGGGTTTGCCTCAGCTGCAGATGAACAGCCTCCTGCAAAGTCACCCCCTTCCTGGGGTGACCACATCCTGTCACTGAGCCAGGCAGGGGCTTAAAGGCCCAGAGCTCCACACCAGGTTGGCTGAGGCTTTGTTTAGCTTGCATCACAGTTTGTTTTCTCCCTTTTCCAAAATCCTGTTTCCTCTCCCTTCTCTTCACAAGTATTGATCGCTAATAAACACCTTGCACCCCAAACTCCATCTCAGCGTCTGTTTCCCAAGAACCCGGCTCACAATAGTTGCAGCCAAGAGCTGAATTACTCACCACCTGGCTGGTCATGAGGACCCTTTGCTGGTGGCAGGTGGAGCACAGCAGCCCCTGGCACAAGGCGGTGGTCCAATTGTTCACTGGTAATGAGTTGGAAGGGTGTACCAGTGACAGGAAATGCACTAACGAACGGGTGCTCTGTGTCTCCTCTCTGAGACATATAGAGGAAATAGTAGCTCTGAGGATTGCAGTGTTGGGCGGTGTTGCCAAGCTCCACTGATACCCTACAGAAAGACAGTGGAGTGCTGAGGGCCAGATAACAGACAATTAAAAAGGACTCTGGAAGCCAAAAGGCCTCTTTGTTTACATACAAATAAGCTCAACTCCTATAGCAGAAGAGCAGAGAAAGTTGAGGATCAAGTTCAGACTTTATGGTCTGAGTGGCTGAATTTCAAAGAAATTTCTTTTTTTAATAAATTTATTTCTTCACTTATTTTTGGCTGCATTGGGTCTTCGTTACTGCCCATGGGCTTTCTCTAGTTGTGGAGAGCAGAGGCTACTCTTCGTTGCAGTGCGTGGGCTTCTCATTGCGGTGGCTTCTCTTGTTATGGAGCACGGGCTTTAGGTGTGGGGGCTTCATTAGTTGTGGCACGTGGACTTCAGTAGTTGTGGCTCGTGGGCTCTAGAGCGCAGGCTCAGTAGTTGTGGTGCACGGGCTTAGTTGCTCCATGGCATGTGGGATCTTCCCAGACCAGGGCTCGAGCCTATGTCCCCTGCATTGGCAGGCGGTTTCTTAACCACTGTGACACCAGGGAAGTCCCTGAATTTCAAGGAAATTTACAGTCCAACCGTGGTGGTCTGTTACATTAAGGTCAGGGCTCTGATGGGGAAAACTTGGGCAACTGACTCTGGGATGGCGACGTCTGGGCCAATGCTTCTGAAGATTTTGACTCCCCGGACTCCCCTGAACCTTCTGAGCCTGCAGCAGTGTCCCACTCTTCCCTGTTAGAAACTAGCACTGCAAATAGGATCATCTATACCATTTTTCTAGATTCCACATATACGTGTTAAATATGATATTTGTTTTTCCTCTTTCTGACCTACTCCACTCTGTATGACTGTCTCTAGGTCCATGGGAAGGAAGTCCAAAAGGGAGGGGATATATGTGTATGTATGGCTGATTCATTTTGCTGTACAGTATAAACTAACACAACATTGTAAAGCAACTATACTCCAATAAAAATTAATTTAGGGCCTCCCTGGTGGCGCAAGTGGTTGAGAGTCCGCCTGCCAATGCAGGGGATACGGGTTCGTGCCCCGGTCTGGGAGGATCCCATATGCCGCGGAGCGGCTGGGCCCGTGAGCCATGGCCGCTGAGCCTGCGCGTCCGGAGCCTGTGCTCTGCAACGGGGGAGGCCACAACAGTGAGAGGCCCGCATACCGCAAAAAAAAAAAAAAAAAAAAAAATTAATTTAAAAAAAAAGAGCTAGCACAGCAACCACACTGGAAGAAGTCACAGAGGCCTCTTTCCCATAAGGCAGCAAACACCCCCCTCAAGATCTGCCCCATCTCTCCTTCTGGCCTATAATTAGGGTTAAATCACAAAATAACACAGCTGGGAACAAGCTGGATCTGATAAGGAAGGATAGAAATTATACCCTAAAGGAGCTGCAAGACCATGGTAGCAGGTATTGGGAGCTGGGAGAATATGTATTGATTGGATTCTGAGGGTGCTGATCAAAGAAAGAGTTTGTTGACCAGGGAACATTCAACTAAGATACAGTATTTAACAGCCTTGCAAAGGCCCCAGGAGATGGTATGGACTTGCTCCTAAAATGGCTCCTAGAAGCATGGAAAAAGCCTGCCCACATGACATCCACATCATGGCCCACACTGAGCACAGCTGAAATGACAGAGTTGCTGTGGTAGATGGTAGAGGAAGGGATTTAAAAGGTCAAGGAAGTGAGCATGCTTGGGTGGATATAATATGATGATGAAAAGACTTGGCAGATGACTCTGTTCCACAGGATGGCCCAGAGGATGCACCATTGACTAAGGCTGTGAGAATGAACTGGCGAGAGGGGCACCAGCATCAACAAAATTTTCATGGGGTATCCTTCTCTATGGGTCAGGGCTGCTGGGAGGAGAGGCTGTTGTAGCACTTCGCTCACTGATAGAAATGAGGACGATAGAACCCCAAAATAACAGAAGGCAGGGGGTGGCAATTAAGAGCCAGAAGCCAGAGGACAGCAATTATTGTAATGATGAGCAAGGTCAGATTGGAATCCAAGGGATCTGATTCACAAAAAATTACAAAGATTATTAATAGTATACAGCATCTCCAGGGGTAAAGTAGATGGGCAGCCAGCATGGGAAATATTTAGCTTATACCAGCAGAAGCAATGAAGAATAGATGACCAAGGGGTAAGCAATATGATTCCTTGTCCAGTTCTTCACCTGAGCCAGGATTCAGATGAAAACCTCATTGACTAAGAGGCGGCAGGGTCTCTGGGAGGAAGGACCATGTAACACCATGGCAATAAACATGGTGATGATTTCCCCAGTCCTTCCCTGAAGAAACTTGTGGCCATTTGTGTGGGTAACTATGTACTGAGGAAAAGGAAGTATCCGAACATCAAGGACTGATGGACCCAGTGTCTAGGTGACATTGTAATCTGAGGCACTATCATGGTCCCCTGTTAATGTGGAAAAATAGTAGGGTCAGTTAACGGAGTGCTGGTCAAGATCAGCCTTACATTTCATCCTCTGAGTCCCATTGGTGCCAATGGTTCACACTCATTGGTCACAATGGTTCACACTCATTTCCCCAGTCCTTGAATTGAGATTGATATACTTGGAAGCTGGTATAACACTCACATTGGCTTCTTGGTCTGTGGAGTAAGAGTGCAGAAGAACAAATGGAAGCCTCTAAACTACCACCCACCTGCCAAGATAACAGGCATAAAACACAGTATTGCTTCCCAAGGGCAGCAGAAATTAGTGCTGCCTTTAAGACTCTACATGATGCAGCAGTGGTGGTCCCCATCCATTTAATTCACCAGTCTGACCCCTGCAGAAATTAGACTAATGCTGGAGGATAATTATAGACTACCACAGGCTCAACGAACTAGTACCCCAATCACAGCCACCATGCCAGCTGTGGTATCTTTGCTAGATAAGTTTAATATGACCTCATATATATAGTATGCAGCCATTGATTTAGGGAATGTATTCTTTTCTATCCCAATCAGGAAAGAGGATCACATGGAACAGTCTTACCCCAGACCTCTGTTATCTCTCTTATCCTCTACCATAATATAGACAAAAGAGATTTGGACCACCCGGACATTCTGCAGAATATCACGTTAATCCATTACATTGATGGCATTATGTTGGTAAAACTACGTAAACTAGAAGTGGCTGGCATGCTGGAGGCCTTAGTAAGACTCATGTTTTCCAGAGGGTGGGCAATAAACTGTGTAGAGTTTCAGAGGCATACTACATCTGGAAAATGTTTAAAGTTTCAGTGGTTAGGGTTGTGTTGAGATATCCCCTCTAAAATAAAAGTGAAAGGATTGCCTCATACCTCCTTGCATAAAAAAAATAAATGCTGGTAGGTTTGGGTTCTGGAAACACTTCTCTGGCCCATATACTGAGTGGTGAATGGCTGCCAGCTTTGAATGAAGCCCAGAGCAAGAAAGGGCTGTGCAGCAGACCCAAGTTGCTATGTAAGCTGTTCCACCACTGGGGCCATATGATCTGTAGAACATATGGTGTGAGGATATCAGTGGTAGGAAAGGATGCTGTGTGGGGTTTGTAGCAAGCCCTAGCCAGGAAATCACAAAGGAGGGCCCCTGGGGTTCTAGAGCTAGGCCATGCTGAGATAGGAGATAGATGGGCCCCAGGCTGAGCAGCTGGAGTTTGTCCCGTGTGGACAGATATTCCAAGATGAAGATAATAGCAGGAGAATAATAGGAGGAGCTGAGCCCTCCCCAGATAAGAGATAAAGAGACTACATATTCCTAATTCTCGAAGTCAAGGAGACCTCCGTGACTACACATGAACAGAAAGGCTCCTTGGAGGTCAAAAAGGGAGGGGGCACCACCCCGTAGTAAGTGATGTCAGCCTACCCATAGGCCTCTTTGCTAGACTCCATCTTGGCTAAGAGATAAGCATGCACACAGGGGAGGACACTGAGATATACCAAATACAGACTCACAGTCAGGCAAAGCAAGATGATTGGCCAAAGGAAATCTAGAAGAAATGCCCCATATAAGTGATTTAAACTACCACAAGCGTGACTCTCTCACTGAGCCTGCCCTTGTGAGTCTATTCACACGTACTCTTTTTCCTCCTATTAAACACTTTACTTGTTTCACCATTTTTCATCTCTTTGTGGAAATTCATTTCTACAAAGCCAATGGTCCAGGGGCCTTGTCTCTGGCCACTGTCCCTGGTGGTCTAGTGGTTAGGATTCAGCACTCTCACTGCCGTAGCCTGACTTCAGTCTCTGGCCAGGGACCTGAAATCTTGCTTCAAGCCACGGCAGGCTGAGGCCACCTGAGGTCAATGCCATCTGTAGCAGAAAATTATGTAGCTTGCATACTGCTTGGGTCTTATAGAGGTGGAATGCCTGACCGTGGGAAACCAAGTGACCATATATCAGGAATTGCCTCTCATGAGAACTCACAAATTCATAAAATTGAGCAGGCCAGCAACAAGCTCTCATAAGATGGAAGTGGAACTCCCAGCACCATTGAGCACAATCAGGGCCAGAGGGCACAGAGAAAGCTGCATGTTCAAGTAACCCAGATTTCCACGACCCCAACCACTGTTACACCAGTGCCCAGCTCTCAGATGAAGGAGGAGGGAAAAAAATCTGATCTTGGTTTATGGGTGGGTCAGCTGTACGTGTGAACGCAAGCTTAGGTGGAAAACAGCTGCACTATAGCTTCATTCAGATGCAACCTTGGTGGTGATGAAGGAAAATTGTCTCAATGGGCAGAGGCCTCATGAGCAATGGCTTGGCCAAGACAATCAGTGACAAAGAGGTCTGGGATAGAAGCATGTGGGTGGACATTTGGAAGTGTACACAAGGTGTATACTTGTAGAAGGAAGGTTTTTATATCACATCTTAATGCCCACCAGAGAGCTTCCATTATGAGAGACAACCAAGTAGACAAAACGATTTGGCCGGTCAACGCCCACCCAAGTACTGGTACGATAAGCACAAGTATCAGGATGATATGTTTATTTCTTATCACTCGCCACTGAAATGACCTAGAAGGAATAATACTCCAGCAGCAATGAGTACATCTAGTTCTCAGATCTTGGTTTTTAAAATACCAATATCCATTAAAAAGGAAGCAGGAATCCCTGGAGAAATGGTTGACTCCAGATCTGGGACAGAAAAGTAAAAGGTGAGCCTGGAACATTTTTTCATCCCAAAAAAGCAAGAAAGTGCTCAAAAGGTTACAGGAGCCAGCTTGAAGGAGTTCCCACTGACCAAACTTGGGAAAATTTGAACATCAAATTGAATAATGATGCTAATGAATTATAACACACTGAATAAAAAGACAACCATAAGTCCAGAGAGTTCTTTTCAAAAATGAGATGGAGGAGAGAGGAAAAAAGATAAAGCTTTTATCTATAAAAGAATACAAGCCAATGGATGCAGTAGAAATGCTAAGTAGGAAAATCACTATTTTGCAAGCACTGATTGATATAGGTGGGAATCATTTATAGTTGCTAAAACTCATGAGTAAAAAATTATTGGGGAACATGATATTCACACAGTTTTCAAATATCATGCCACAGATTACTTATTCATTATAAAGAGGGAAAAAAGATATAATTTTATAATGGAGAGATCTGGTGGACACCAGCATAACCAAGTAATGAAACTGCCTTGTCAGTAATGGAATAGATGATATTTTTTGCCTCTTGTGATGTACTGAGAAAGACACAAGATCACCTATGCTATGTTCTTGCCAGAATGTTTAACCTGAATATAACCATGAGGAAACAATCAGGTAAATCCAAATTATGAGACAACTTACAATAAAACAAGATTTCCAAAATGTCAATCATTAAAAGCAAAACAAAAGGTGAGGGATCTCTTCTATATTAAAGAAGATTAAATTCTTCTATATTAAAGAAATGCAATGCATGACCTTTGATTGGATACTGGATCAAAAACAAAAACAAAACAAAAAACAACTAGAAGACACATTTTAGGGACAATTGGAGAAAATTGAGTATTGGACAGTATATTAGGTTAAAATACTGTGTTGGCATAAGATTTCTTAGATATAATGATGGTATTGTGGTTATGTAGCCCAATGTACTTATTCATAGGAGATACTTCCTGAAGTATTTAGGGATGAAATGTCCTGAGAGTTAAAGGGAGTGTGGCAAAATATTAACAATGGGTAAGTTAGGTTGAAAGATAAAAAGTGTTAATTTTACTATTTTTTCAACTTTTTATTGGTTCAGAATTTCTTCAGAATAAGCAATTGGGGGGACTTCCCTGGTGACGCAGTGGTTAAGAATCCACCTACCGATGCAGGGGACACGGGTTTGACCCCTGGCCCAGGAAGATCCCACATGCCGCTGAACAACCAAGCCTGTGCGCCACAACTACTGAGCCTGCGCTCTAGAGCCTGCAACCCACAACTACTGAAGCCCGTGCACCTAGAGCCCATGCTCTGCAGCAAGAGAAGCCGCCACAATGAGAAGCCCGCGCACTGCAACGAAGAGTAGCCCCCGCTCGATGCAACTAGAGAAAGCCCGTGTGCAGCAACGAAGACCCAATGCAGCCAAAAATAAAAATAAGAAAAAAAAATAAGCAATTGGGGAGGGTGCAAAGTTTGCAAAAATAATATGATATATTTAAACACTTTGCAGAACTGATTTTGTGCTGCTGATACACAATAAAGCAATTTTAAAGACAAAAAGTAATGAAAACAGCATTGCACAGTGGAGACAAGGCTGAAAAACAAATGATTGACAAGGAGGAGAAGCTTCCATCAGTCTCAGTGAATGCAGGGGAGAAAGACAGAGGTCGGCAGGAGAAGCTGCATATATGGTGTAGTAGAATTTTCTGCAGCTTGAGGGAAAGTGGTGTGCAATAATGATTTGAACCAGACTCCCCCTAAAAATTAAACTGTCTTCTCAGGCAGAGGGTGAAGTTTAGGGAAAGAGGGTGAGGGTAACGGAGGTAAAGGGAAGGAAAAGGCAGAGTGAAGAAGTTTTATGTCACCATCACTACCAGCATTCTCTGCTGTTCCTACTAGTTTGTGTGATTGCAGGGAAATGATACACAGACCCACTCAACCATCCAAACCTTTTGTACATCTCTGAGAAAGGAGCCAGATCCTGAGGCTACCTTGGGACCTCAGTTGTCTTGGCTTTTTCTAAATAACTCATTGTTCCAACCATACTGCCACCAGAAGGTCTCGGATCACCCATTTTTCTTAAAGTTGTAGCAAGGTCCTTCTTCCATGAGCCCTGAAGATAAGCTCTGAGATATAAGCAGTGCATGAATTGGATACTGAAGATAAAATATTGAAAAGCCAGCATTTCCTAAGCTGTTATAATTATGGAATTAAGTTTTGGAAAAATGTAGAGCTTCCTCCAGACAGGAAAGAAAATATGACACGTTTAACGTCTATATAACTTTCTTCCTGTTGCATAAACGTTTCCTCGTTATTAACATTTCGTTCTCAACAAATCAAGGTGAAGTCAGCAATGTAAACCTCTGTGTTTACCTGCTCTGGTGACAGTCATGTACTCCACTGTTGGTCTTCCATACTGAGGAGACTAAATATTTTTTAAGAAAATGATTTTTTTTCAACCCAGCAACCATCTCAGTTTTCTGTGCTTTTTCTTGTGAATATTTTTACATCTTTACACACTGGCTCTAGAAATTGCAACTGTATTCCTTTAATGTTGTTGTGTATAACATTTCTCCGCCATTGCAGAGAAAAAGAGCATCATTTGGTTAGGTCTTTGGGATACACGTGGCAAATACCAATAGCTCAGCCTTCCTTGTCCTTAATGAGTTTTGTCTCAAGTTTTAGCTGGGCCCATGTCTTAAGATACTTTCCCATACATTTTTCTTCATACCTGGGATGATGATGTTGGACTTCTCACCAAAATGAGAAAATAGATCCACAGGTCTTTTACGTGCTATTTGAAGGGTTGTTAACATCATATGCTCTTCCTCTTTTTTTCCTTCCGCTTTTACATTTCTTTTTACTTCCTCTCCTTTCACCTCTCCAACACTTCACTTCTAAGGAAAGATGAGTCAGAGCTTTGTGAGGCATGCTTTTCCAAACTGTATACTCTGGTTCTAGATGCAGTTGTTCTTGAAATGTTTGGTTCTAAATGGAATAATAGCTTGAAATGCTAGTGAAGGTGTTAAAAATAAGATGAGTGATAAAATTCATATTTTTTCTTCAACAAGAATAAGCCACAATAGGGCAGGAAAAGATTTTGTAATTAAGGTTTCCAACAGTTGTTCTCAGGATTGAAAAAAAAAATTCACCACTTTGTCTCACATTTTTGTATACTAATTACTGTTTTAGCAAAATGTTTTGTTGCCATCTAGAGGATGTCTGACTTTTTAAAAATATGTTTTGATTCCATTCAGAAAAAAACATCCAACTGTGTTATTCTTTTTAAATTGATTTTTCTCACCGGAGCACAGAACAGTACCATGAAGGCTGAAACTCAGAAGAGGAATAACAAGATCGTAGGATCTTAGAGTTACAAGGTGTGGTGGAGGTCATCAACAGAATCCTTATCTGGTTCATGAAACCTGTACACAGTATCCTCAATGAGGTCAAGAACAGAAGTGAAAATTCATCCAACAAAGATGGTACTAGAGCTACTTGTTTTTCAGAGATCTTGAGCAAGAAACTCGAAATTTGCTTTTGAAAACTGTGAAACTGAGTCTGAAAAACGTCATCTGGGATAGTATTAACTAAAACAGCTAAGAAGCCAAATTCCTTTTTTAAAACAAAATAATGTTCTTGTTTGGTTAGTGTAATAGGCTTGCTAGGCCTCACAAAACAGCCATGAAGTGTTTTTATTAGATGAGCAATGCAACTCTTATACGTATAAGAATGAAATATTCCTACGTCTACTTGTGCACTTGTAGTATTTATTTTTATTTATTTTTCAGGTGCCTAGAGGGCAGAGAGTTGAGCTAATCTTACTCCTCAGTTTTATGCACATTATCGATATCTGCCCATATCCTCATATTCTCCTCTCACCTTAGGCCCCCATTCTAATCAAAGACAATTACAAGGATAAATGCTTGTAACTGTGTATTTATCCTTGTAAAATATGTGGTACTAGATGCTGTGCTATTTTGATGTGTATAATATTGTGCTATAAATCTCATTCTTTCCTTAACTCTTTTTATTATTTTTGATACCTATAACTTTGATTTACATAAGGATAATTTCTATCTGATATATATTAGTCCATGATATGCATCTATCATATTTTATGTATCTATTCTTCCAGCTTTCAGCTCCCGACCATCACTAGCAATGCCACCATGAGTATCTTCAAAAATAGCCCATCAAGGACTTATAAAAAGATTTCTCTGGGATACACCAGAATAGGACCACTGGGTCACAGGGTGTACACATACCTCATTCCTTTGATTATGATCAGATTGCTTCCAGAATGACTAGCACCAGCAATGCACCATTACTCACCAAACCTGAGCAACATTCATCTTTATACTTTAAATAACATGATAGGTTAACATAGTATATTATTAAAAATGTCCATTTCTCTGGTTACTAGTGAATTTGGTTTATCTCTGGGCTTTCTATCCTGTTCCATTGATCTATATTTCTGTTTTTGTGCCAGTACCATACTGGCTTGATTACTGTAGGTTTGTAGTAGAGTCTGAAGTCAGGGAGCCTGATTCCTCCAGCTCCGTTTTTCATTCTCAAGATTGCTTTGGCTATTTGGGGTCTTTTGTGTTTCCATACAAATTGTGAAATTTTTTGTTCTAGTTCTGTGAAAAATGCCAATGGTAGTTTGATAGGGATTGCATTGAATCTGTAGATTGCTTTGGGTAGTAGAGTCATTTTCACAATGTTGATTCTTCCAATCCAAGAACATGGTATATCTCTCCATCTATTTGTATCATCTTTAATTTCTTTCATCAGTGTCTTATAATTTTCTGCATACAGGTCTTTTGTCTCCTTAGGTAGGTTTATTCCTAGATATTTTATTCTTTTTGTTGCAATGGTAAATGGGAGTGTTTTCTTAATTTCACTTTCAGATTTTTCATCATTAGTGTATAGGAAGGCCAGAGATTTCTGTGCATTAATTTTGTATCCTGCTACTTTACCAAATTCGTTGATTAGCTCTAGTAGTTTTCTGGTAGCATCTTCAGGATTCTCTATGTAGAGTATCATGTCATCTGCAAACAGTGACAGCTTTACTTCTTCTTTTCCCATTTGGATTCCTTTTATTTCTTTTTCTTCTCTGATTGCTGTGGCTAAAACTTCCAAAACTGTGTTCAATAATAGTGGTGAGAGTGGGCAACCTTGCCTTGTTCCTGATCTTAGTGGAAATGGTTTCATTTTTTCACCATTCAAGACGATGTTGGCTGTGGGTTTGCCATATATGGCCTTTATTATGTTGAGGAAAGTTCCCTCTATGACTACTTTCTGCAGGGTTTTTATCATAAATGGGTGTTGAATTTTGTCAAAAGCTTTCTCTGCATCTATTGAGATGATCATATGGTTTTTCTCCTTCAATTTGTTAATATGGTGTATCACATTGATTCATTTGTGTATATGGAAGAATCCTTGCACTCCTGTAATAAACCCCACTTGATCATGGTGTATGATCCTTTTAATGCACTGTTGGATTCTGTTTGCTAGTATTTTGTTGAGGATTTTTGCATCTATGTTCATCAGTGATATTGGCCTGTAGTTTTCTTTCTTTGTGACATCCTTGTCTGGTTTTGGTATCAGGGTGATGGTGGCCTCGTAGAATGAGTTTGGGAGTGTTCCTCCCTCTTCTATATTTTGGAAGAGTTTGAGAAGGGTAGGTGTTAGCTCTTCTCTAAATGTTTGATAGAATTCGCCTGTGAAGCCATCTGTTCCTGGGCTTTTGTTTGTTGGAAGATTTTTAATCACAGTTTCAATTTCAGTGCTTGTGATTGGTCTGTTCATATTTTCTATTTCTTCCTGATTCAGTCTTGGCAGGTTGTGCATTTCTAAGAATTTGTCCATTTCTTCCAGGTTGTCCATTTTATTGGCATAGAGTTGCTTATAGTAATCTCTCATGATCCTTTGTATTTCTGCACTGTCAGTTGTTACTTTTCCTTTTTCAGTTCTAATTCTATTGATTTGAGTCTTCTCCCTTCTTTTCCTGATGAGTCTGGCTAATGGTTTATCAATTTTGATTATCTTCTCAAAGAACCAGCTTTTAGTTTTATTGATCTTTGTTATCATTTTCTTCATTTCTTTTTCATTTATTTCTGATCTGATCTTTATGATTTCTTTCCTTCTGCTAACTTTAGGGTATTTTTATTCTTCTTTCTCTAATTGCTTTAGGTGCAAGGTTAGGTTGTTTATTTGAGATGTTTCCTGTTTCTTAAGGTAGGATTCTATTGCTATAAACTTCCCTCTTAGAACTGCTTTTGCTGCGTCCCATAGGTTTTGGGTCATCGTGTCTCCATTGTCATTTGTTTCTAGGTATTTTTTTATTTCCTCTTTGATTTCTTCAGTGATCACTTCGTTATTAAGTAGTGTATTGTTTAGCCTCCATGTGTTTGTATTTTTTACAGATCTTTTCCTGTAATTGATATCTAGTCTCATAGCGTTGTGGTCGGAAAAGATACTTGATACAATTTCAATTTTCTTAAATTTACCAAGGCTTGGTTTGTGACCCAAGATATGATCTATCCTGGAGAATGTTCCATGAGCACTTGAGAAAAATGTGTATTCTGTTGTTTTTGTATGGAATGTCCTATAAATATCAATTAAGTCCATCTTGTTTAATGTATCATTTAAAGCTTGTGTTTCCTTATTTATTTTCATTTTGGATGATCTGTCCATTGGTGAAAGTGGGGTGTTAAAGTCCCCTACTATGATTGTGTCACTGTTGATTTCCCCTTTTATGGCTATTTGTATTTGCCGTATGTATTCAGGTGCTCCCATGTTGGGTGCATAAATATTTACAATTGTTATATCTTCTGCTTGGATCAATCCCTTGATCATTATGTCGTGTCCTTCTTTGTCTCTTGTAATAGTTTTTGTTTTAAAGTCTATTTTGTCTGATATGAGAATTGGTACTCCAGCTTTCTTTTGATTTCCATTTGCATGGAATATCTTTTTCCATCCCCTCACTGTCAGTCTGTATGTGTCTCTAGGTCTGAAGTGGGTCTCTTGTAGACAGCATATATATGGGTCTTGTTTTTGTATCCATTCAGCCACTCTGTGTCTTTTGGTGGGAGCATTTAGTCCATTTACCTTTAAGGTATTAATTGATATGTATGTTCCTATTCCCATTTCCTTAATTGCTTTGGGTTCGTTATTGTAGGTCTTTTCCTTCTCTTGTGTTTCTTGCCTAGAGAGGTTCCTTTAACATTTGTTGTAAAGCTGGTTTGGTGGTGCTGAACTCTCCCAGCTTTTGCTTGTCTGTAAAGGTTTTAATTTCTCCATCAAATCTGAATGAGATCCTTGCTGGGTAGAGTAATCTTGGCTGTAGGTTTTTCTCCTTCATCACTTTAAGTATGTCCTGCCACTCCGTTGTGGCTTGCACAGTTTCTGCTGAAAGATCAGCTGTTAACCTTATGGGGATTCCCTTTTGTATTATTTGTTGTTTTTCCTTTGCTGCTTTTAATACGTTTTCTTTGTATTTAATTTTTGATAGCTTGATTAATATGTGTCTTGTCATGTTTCTCCTTGGATTTATCCTGTATGGGACTCTCTGTGCTTCCTGGACTTGATTAACTATTTCCTTTCCCATATTAGGGGAGTTTTCAACTATAATCTCTTCAAATATTTTCTCAGTCCCTTTCTTTTTCTCTTCCTCTTCTGGGACCCCTATAATTTGAATGTTGGTGCATTTTATGTTGTCCCAGAGGTCTCTGAGACTGTCCTCAGTTCTTTTCATTCTTTTTTCTTTATTTTGCTCTGCAGTAGTTATTTCCACTATTTTATCTTCAAGGTCACTTATCCGTTCTTCTGCCTCAGTTATTCTGCTATTGATCCATTCTAGAGTATTTTTAATTTCATTTATTATGTTGTTCATCATTGCTTGTTTCCTCTTTAGTTCTTCTAGGTCTTTGTTAAATGTTTCTTGCATTTTCTCTATTCTATTTCCAAGATTTTGGATCATCTTTACTATCATTATTCTGAATTCTTTTTCAGGTAGACTGCCTATTTCCTCTTCATTTGTTAGGTCGGGTGGTTTTTTACCTTACTCCTTCATCTGCTGTGTGTTTTTCTATCTTCTCATTTTGCTTATCTTACTGTGTTTGAGGTCTCCTTTTGGCAGGCTGCAGGTTCGTATTTCCCGTTGTTTTTGCTGTCTGTCCCCAGGGGCTAAAGTTGGTTCAGTGGGTTGTGTAGGCTTCCTGGTGGAGGGGAGTAGTGTTTGAGGTCTCCTTTTGGCAGGCTGCAGGTTCGTATTTCCCGTTGTTTTTGCTGTCTGTCCCCAGGGGCTAAAGTTGGTTCAGTGGGTTGTTTAGGCTTCCTGGTGGAGGGGACTATTGCCTGTGTTCTGGTGGATGAGACTGGATCTTGTCTTTCTGGTGGGCAGGTCCACGTCTGGTGGTCTGTGGGGTGTCTGTGGCCTTATTATGATTTTAGGAAGCCTCTCTGCTAATGAGTGGGGTTGTGCTCCTGTCTTGCTAGTTGTTTGGCATAGAGTGTCCAGCGCTGTAGCTTGCTGGTCATTGAGTGAAGCTGGGTCTTGGTGTTGAGATGGAGATCTCTGGGAGATTTTCACCATTTAATATTACGTGGAGCTGGGAGGTCTCTTATGGACCAGTGTCCTTTGGCTCTCCCACCTCAGAGCACTGACTCCTGGTTGGAGCTCCAAGAGCCTTTCATCCACACGGCTCAGAATAAAAGGGAGAAAAAATAGAAAGAAAGAAAGAGGATAAAATAAAATAAAGATAAAATAAAGTTATTAAAATAAAAAATAATTATTAAGAAAAACATTTTTAAGTAAAAAAAACCGAAAACAGACAGATCCCTAGGACAAATGGTGAAAGCAAAGCTATACAGACAAAATCTCACGCAGAAGCATACACATACACACTCACAAAAAGAGGAAACGGGGAAAAAATAGTCTATGTTGCTCTCAAAGTCCACCTCCTCAATTTGGGATGATTCGTTGTCTGTTCAGGTATTCCACAGATGCAGGGTATATCATGTTGACTGTGGAGATTTAATCTGCTGCCCCTGAGGCTGCTGGCAGAGATTTCCCTTTCTCTTCTTTGTTCGCACAGCTCTTGGGGTTCAGCTTTGGATTTGGACCTGCCTCTGCGTGACGGTAGCCTGAGGGCGTCTGTTCTTCACTCAGACAGGACGGGGTTAAAGGAGCCGCTGATTCGGGGGCTCTGGCTCCCTCAGGCCGGGGGGAGGGAGGGGCACGATACGGGGCAAGCTTGTGGCTGTAGAGGCCGGCGTGATGTTGCACCAGCCTGAGGCACGCTGTGCGTTCTCCCGGGGAAGTTGTCCCTGGATCCCAGAACCCTGGCAGTGGCGGGCCGCACAGGCTCCCAGGAGGGGAGGTGTGGATAGTGACCTGTGGTTGCTCACAGGCTTCTTGGTGGCAGCAGCAGCAGCCTTAGCATCTCATGCCCGTCTCTGGGGTCCGCGCTGATAGCTGTGGCTCGCGCCCGTTGCTGGAGCTCCTTTAAGCAGCATTCTCCTTGCGCACCAGGAAACAAAGAGGGAAGAAAAGGTCTCTTGCCTCTTCGGCAGCTTCAGACCTTTTCCCTGACTCCCTCCAGGCTAGCTGTGGTGCACTAACCCCCTTCAGGCTGTGTTTAGCCGCCAACCCATCCTCGCCCTGCGATCCGACCTCCAAAGCCCGAGCCTCAGCTCCCAGCCCCTCCCGCCCTGGCGGGTGAGCAGACAAGCCTCTCGGGCTGGTGAGTGCCGGTCGGCACTGATCATCCGTGCGGGAATCTCTTCGCTTTGCCCTGCGCACCCCTGTTGCTGCTCTCTCCTCCGAGGCTCCGAAGCTTCCCCCCTCTGCCACCCGCAGTCTCCGCCCGCGAAGGGGCTTCGTAATGTGTGGGAACCTTTCGTCCTTCACGGCTCCCTCCCACTGGTGCAGGTCCCATCCCTATCCTTTTGTCTCTGTGTTTTCTTTTTTCTTTTGCCCTACCCAGGTACATGGGGAGTTTCTTGTCTTTTTGGAGGTTTGAGGTCTTCTGCCAGTGTTCAGTAGGTGTTCTATAGGAGCAGTTCCACGTGTAGATGTATTTCTGATGTATCTGTGGGGAGGAAGGTGATCTCCGCGTCTTACTCTTCCGCCATTTTCTCCGACCCCCCAACTAGTGAATTTGGGACTCTTTTGGTATGCTTGTTGGGCACTGGACTTCCTCTTCTGTGAATGCTTCATGTCCTAGGCAAATTTTCCCATTATATCCGAACTTCAAATTATACCTTCACTTGGTTTTTACTCTCCCTTGTTTTGTTTTTTATCTTAATGGTTTGTTGGGTTTTTTTTTTTTAATTTTAATTTTTTTTTTTTTTTTTTTTTTTTTTTTTTTTTTTTTTTTGCAGTACGCGGGCCTCTCACTGCTGCGGCCTCTCCCGTTGCGGAGCACAGGCTCCAGACGCGCAGGCTCAGCGGCCACGGCTCACGGGCCCAGCCGCTCCGCGGCATGTGGGATCCTCCCGGACCGGGGCACGAACCCGTGTCCCCTGCATCAGGAGGCGGACTTTCAACCACTGCGCCACCAGGGAAGCCCTAAATTTTTATATTTTATTTATTTATCTTTGGCTGCATTGAGTCTTCATTGCTGCACGCAGGTTTTCTCTAGTTGTGGCGAGCGGGGGCTACTCTTTGTTGCAGTGCACGGGCTTCTATTTGCAATGGCTTCTCTTGTGGAGCATGGGCTCTAGGCGCATGGGCTTCAGTAGTTGTGGTGCATGGGCTCAGTACTTGTGGCTCGTGGGCTCCAGAGTGCAGGCTCAGTAGTTGTGGCACATAGGCTTGGTTGCTCCATGGCATGTGGGATCTTCCCAGACCAGGGATCAAACCCGTGTGCCCTGCATTGGCAGGCAGATTCTTTTCTTCTCAAGAAACATCTTTTTAATACAGTATCTATTTGTCTTCCTTTTGTCAAACCCTGAGCCAACCGGCAGGCAGATTCTTAACCACTGCTCCACCAGGGAAGTCCCGATGTGTTGATTTAAAATATATATATATATATGTATATTTGGCTGCACTGTGTCTTAGTTGTGGCATGCAGGATCTTCACTGCCACGTGCCAGATCTTTAGTTGTAGCATGCAAACTCTTAGTTGCGGCATGTGGGATCTAGTTCCCTGACCAGGGATTGAACCCGGGCCCCCTGCATTGGGAGAGAGGAATCTTAGCCACTGGACCACCAGGGAAGTCCCTGATTTGTTGATTTTTTAAATACTGCAAATATTTTTTCTTAGTCACCTGTCTACTAAAGTTACCTGTGGTATATTACCCTGAACAGAAATTATTTTCTTTAATTTTGATGTAGTCGGCATCAATTTTTCGTCTTACTGTTTGCCTTCAGAGTCTTGTTTAGCAAGCCTGGCCCCGAACATATAGAACAAATATATCCTCCTATATTTTCTTCCTATTAGCTCTATTGTTTACCTTTAGTCCACCTATTCATACCAATAAGGTAGGAATACAGTTATATACATATATTCTTTATATAATCAACTAGTTATCTCAACACTCCTGAAAATAGGCACTTTCATTTCTCCACTGTTCTGGGGTAGGAATTTCATACATCAATTTCCATACACACACACACACACACACACACACACACACACACATCTGTCCCATTTCACTGGCCTATGTATTTGTTCCTCTTCCAGTATTATATTGTTTTTACTAATAAAGCTTTGATTTAGTCAATACCTAGTAAGACATGTCCCTGCTCTTTCCTCTTGTTTACTAAAATTGATTTAGGTATTTGTTGGCTTCTATTCATCAATACAAAATTTGGAGTTTGTTGAGTTCCTCATACCGTCAGCTGCATTTACTGGACGGAGGGGAGAATTGCATTGAATTTATGTATTAAATATAATTCATACTGTGCTAAATTAAAACATTATGAGCACATCTAGCTCTTCACTTACTCAGATCTTTTATATCCTTTAAAATTTAGTTCATAAAGGTTTATACATTCTTTCATTAATGCCTAGTTCTGTTAATGGTTTTGTTAATGGTGTCCCATTTTCTATATTTCTAGTTGGAATTGTTTGATAAACAATTTATATACTGTAAAAAAACCAATACTACTTGGTATTAGTTTTGAAAGGAAACTAATTTTTGTAGTAATTTCATGTTTGTAAAGTAAAGACACTTTTAAACCACTGTGTGTGTGTATCTGCCTCCTTCCATGGGAAATCCCACACCCAGTTCTAACCTTCATTTCTACTTTGATCAGGATCCCCATCCTAGCTTGCTTTCCCACAGTATTAAAAACATGCCCTTTAAAGAAACTAAAATGTTATATTTTATTCAAATTCTTCTCAAGTCTGGCTCATTTCTTAACTCAAAAGACGGACTTTCAAGGTGTTCTTGGCCCCAAAAGCACACAACCTGATTTTACTATCTACCAACATTTGTGTCGGCTGCTAGGGAGATATTTAGTTTATGTAAACTGAGATGTCATGTTATAAATTGTTGGGTTTTGTAAGAATTACCATTATATTGATAGTTTAGGAAAAAAGTGGCAAGGGATTTCTTATGATAGCTGTATGAATGGGGCAATAATTCAATTACATGTTATTGAAGTGGGAGTTTATGGAAGAGAAAATATGATTAGAGTTCAATAAAAGTATACATTAGAGAATAACATCCTTGATGCATAGTAACAAGTAAACAAACTACCATATTTTCTTTCTGTCATATCTAAGAAACCATTGCCTAACTCAAGGTTATGAGGATTTACTCCAGTGTTTTATTCTAACATTTTATAGATTTGTATTTTACATTCTGTATAAATGTGCATTCTCCATTGAATTGCCTTTGCTCCTTTGTCAAAGATTGGTTAACTATATTTGTGTGGGCCTATTTTGGGGCTCTCTTTTCTGTTCTATTGATCTATGTGTCTATACGTTAACTAATACCACGTTGTCTTGATTACGGTAGCTTTATAGTAAGTCCTAAAATTGGGTAGTGTGGGTCCTACAACCCTGTTCTTCTTCAGCATATGTTGGCTATTCAAGTTCTTTTGCTTTTCTCACATAAACTTTAGAATATGTTTTTTTTTTTGGATATCTACAAAATAGCTTTCTGGTATTGCATTGCCAATCTATAGATGAAGTCGGAAAGAACTGACATCTTAACTGTGTGGAGTTTTCTAATTCCTAAATAAAGAATATCTCTCAGTTTATTTAGATCTTCTTTGATTTCTTTCATCAGTATTTTAGTTTGCTGAATATAGATCCTGTACATATTTTGTCAGATTTTTACCTAAGTATTTCTTTTTTTTTTTTGGTGCTATTGCAAATGGTGTTTTTTTAATTCCAAATTTCAATTATTTGGTATTGGTATATAGGAAAGTAGTTGACTTTTGTATACTACTCTTGTATTCTGTAACCTTGCTATACTCACTTATTAGTTGCAAGAGTTTTCTTATTAGTTCTAAGGGATTTTCTACATAAATAATCATGTCATCTTTGAATAATGACAGTTTTATTTCTTCCTTCTTAATATGTACACTTTTCATTTCCTTTTTTGTCTTATTGTACTAGCTAGGGTTTCCAGTACAATGCTGAATAGGAGTGGTTAGAAAGGACATTCTTTCCATGTTCTCTATTTTAAGGAAAAATGTCTAGTTTCACACAATTAATAATGATGTTAACTGTAGGCTTTTTGTAGATCTTCTTTATCAAGTTGAGGAAATTTCCTAGTTTGCTGAAAACTTTTATCATGAATGAATGTTGGATTTTGTCAATGCTTTTTCTGCATCAGTTGACATAATAATATGATTTTTCTTCTTAGCTTGTTGATATGTGAATTACATTGTTTGGTTTTTGAATGTTGAATCAGCCTTGCATACTGGAATAAATCTCACTTACTCAAAGTGTATAATTCATACATTTTTGATTCAATTAGCTGATACTTTATTGAGGAATGTTACATCTATCTTTGTGAGAGATATTGGTCTGTAGTTTTCCTTTCTTGTAATGTTTTTATCTGGTTTTGGCATTAGGGTAATGCTGGCCTCATAAAATGAGTTAGGAAAGGTTCCCTCTGCTTCTATTTTCTGGAAGATATGGGGGATAACATGTATCACTCCTTCCTTAAGAGTTTGAAAGAATTCACCAGTAAAACTATCTGAGCATGATACTTTCTTTTTTTGAAGGTTATTAGTTATTGAATTCAATTTCTTTAATAGATATAGGGGCCTCCCTGGTGGCGCAGTGGTTGAGAGTCCGCCTGCCGATGCAGGGGATACGGGTTCGTGCCCCGATCTGGGAGGATCCCATATGCCGCGGAGCGGCTGGGCCCGTGAGCCATGGCCGCTGGGCCTGCGCATCCGGAGCCTGTGCTCCGCAACGGGAGAGGCCACAACAGTGAGAGGCCCGCATACCGCAAAAAGAAAAAAAAAAAAAAAAATAGATATAGGTCTTTTCAGGTTTCTGTTTTTCCTAATGTGACTTTTGGTACTTTGGTCCGGTTCATATAAATTATCAAATCTGTGGGCATAGAATTGTTTGTAATACTTTTTTTTTAATCCATTTAATGTCCATGTGATCAGTAGTGATGACCCCTCTTTCATTTCTGATATTGGTAAATGTATCTTTTCTCTTGTTTTCTTAGCTAGCTGGGCTAGAGGTTTATGAAATTTATTGATCTTGTCAAAGAACTGGTTTTTGGTTTTATTAATTTTCTCTAATGTTTTTCTGTTTTCAATTTTATAGAGTTCTGCTCTAATTTTAGTATTTACTTATTTCTTTCTGCTTGCTTCCAGATTAAATTACCCTTCTTTTTCTAATGTCATAAGGTGGAAGCTTAGGTTACTGATTCTAGATATTCCTGTTTTCCTAATAATGTTTTAATGCTGTTAGATTCTTTCTAATCACCACTTTCACTGCCTCTCACAAATTTGATAGATTGTATTTTCATTTTTATTAAGTGCAAAATATTTTAAAATTTTTCTTAAAGCTTCTTTTTGACCCATGTGTTATTTAGAAGTGTGTTGCTTACTTTTCAAGTATTTGGAAAAACTTCCAGATATCTTATTGATTTCTAGTTTGATTCCATTGTGGTTTGAGAGTGTACATTGTTATGATTTCTATTCTTTTAAATTTGTGCCCAGGATGGGGTCTATCTTAGTGAATATTTCATGTGAGCTTGAGAAGAATGTGTACTCTCCTGTTGTTGGATGGAGTATTCTACAAATGTCAATAAGATCAAGTTTATTGATTATGCTGTTTGGTCAATTATATCCTTACTGATTTTCTGCCTGCTTCATCTATCAATTAATGGAAGAGGGTTCTTGAAATCTCCCTTCAGGTCTATGAGTTTTTGCCTCAATGTATTCTCCTGCTCTTTTGGGGGGTTTATGCAGATTTAGGATTGTTATGTCTTCTTAGGGAATTGACCCCTTTGTCATTTTGTAATGCCCCTCTAATCCCTGATAATTTTCCTTGTTCTAAAATCTGCCTTATCTGAAATTAATGTACCTACTCCAGCTTTCTCTTGATTAGTGTTAGTGTAGTATATCTTTCTTCATCTCGTTGATTCCAAGTCTTCATATTTAAAGTAAATTTCTTATAGGCAAGAAGTAGGGTTCTGTTATGTTTTTTTTTTTTTTGTCTACTCTGACACTGTATTTCTTTTCTGTATTCTCACTGGTGTTAGGACCATTCACATTTAAAGTGATTATTGATATAGTTGGACTAATAACCATCATGTTAGTAACTTTTCATATTCATTGCATCTGTTCTTTATTTTCCCCCCTTCTTTTTCTGCCTTCTCTGGTTTTAATTGAGCACTTTATATACTTCCATTTTATCTCCTCTCCTATCATACCAATTATACTTTAAAATATTTTAGTGATTACCCTAGAATATCCAGTACACTTTTTAAACTATTCTAAATCCATCTTCAACTAATACTCCATCACTTCACACATAGTGCAGGTACTTTATAAAAGTATTTCTAATTTCTCCATCCTTTATGACATTACTGTCATTTTTAACTTATTTATCCATACGCTGTAATCACCCAACATATTTTTACTATTGTTGCTTTAAACAAAGGCATCTTTTAGATCAATTAA
The DNA here is from genome assembly GCF_025265405.1 of Mesoplodon densirostris. Taxonomy (NCBI): domain Eukaryota; kingdom Metazoa; phylum Chordata; class Mammalia; order Artiodactyla; family Ziphiidae; genus Mesoplodon; species Mesoplodon densirostris. The sequence continues at coordinate 87,767,746 of NC_082661.1, forward strand.
GAATAAGAAAAATATAATGATTTATTTAACCTTAATTTATTCCTTCTCCAGTACTCTTCCTTTCTTTCTGTAAATCCAAGTTTCTGGCCTATATAATTTCCCTTCTCCCTGAAGAACTTCTTTTAATATTTCTTGTAGAGCAGGTCTGCTAGCAGTGAATTCCCTGTTTTTGTTTGTCTGTAAGAGTCTTTTTCTTTCACGTTTGAAGTTTAATTTCCCTTGTATATAGAATTCTAGTTTGGTGGAGTTTTTCTTTGAACATTCAAAATATCTCACTCCACTCTTTTCTTGCTTACATGGTTTCTGATAGGAAGTCTTGTAATTTTTATCCTTTTTCCTTTTAAAGACACGGTGATTTTTTTTTCTCTGACTTTTTAAAAGATTTTCTCTTTACCTTAAGTTTTCTGTAGTTTGAATATGATATGCCTATGTGTTATTTTTTCTGTTTTTTTTTTCTGTTTTTGTTTTTTTGGTATTCATGATGCTTCTTGGTGTTGTCTGAACTCCCTAGGTCTGTGGTTTGGTGTCTTTTATTAATTTGGAGAAATTCTCAGCCATCATTACTTCAAATATTTCTTCTGTTTCATTTTCTTTTTCTTCTTATATTCAAAATGCATCTATTTTATACCTTTTAAAATTGTTTTTCAGTTCTTGGATGTTTTGTCCTATTTGTTTTCATTCTTTTTCCTCATTGCATTTCAGTTTGGGAAATTTTTATTTACATATCTTCAAGCTCACTGATTCTTTCCTTGACTACCTTCATTTACGTCAAAGGCATTCTTCATTTCTGTTACAGTGTTTTGGGTTTCTAGAGCTTAATTTTTTTTTTTTTTTTTTTTTTTTTTTTGTGGTACACGGGCCTCTCACTGTTGTGGCCTCTCCCGTTGCGGAGCACAGGCTCCGGACGTGCAGGCTCAGCGGCCATGGCTCACAGACCCAGCCACTCTGCGGCATGTGGGATCTTCCCAGACCGGGGCACGAACCCGTGTCCCCTGCATCGGCAGGCGGACTCTCAACCAGTGCGCCACCAGGGAAGCCCCAATTTTTTTTTTCTTATAGTTCTTATCTCTCTGCTTATAGTAGCTGTATTGTAGTATAACATCTTCTTTCATGTTGCCTACTTTTTTCCATTAGAACCCTTAATATATCAATCATAGTTATTTAAAATTCCCTATCTGATAATTCCAACATGTGTGTCAGCCCTGTGTTGATGGGCCTGTATGCATCTTGGCTAAAGCTTTAAAAGTCGGTCTCATGTCTTGCTCTGATTACTCCTGAGTAGGTGCAGCCTATCATATGTACACACCTTCCTGACCCCAGAGTTGTCTGTGATCTCAAGAAAGTCCTTTTCTGCCTCTTTTCCTGGCTCTTTCCATTAAACTTCTGACTGCTGTGTTACTTTGCTTATATGAAACTAACAGCCTTTTCTTAATTGTGCTCCACCAAGATCTCACTTGTTTTCAATAAGCATGGAGTTCTCCACCCTCTGTTCCAAATAAAGTCAGTTCTTTCAGGCAGAGCTGCAGAGCTCTTTGTCCTTGTGGCCTGCCTTTCTCCCTGGACAGAACCCTTGCACCATTGCACTAAAACTAAAGGCAGGAAACTGCTCCCACCCACCCACTGGGGCAGGGGCAGGCCCTAGTTTTCTCAGCTTTGTCCTCTCAGCATGGAACCTTCTCCCTACAGCCAGCTGGGGCTGGGATAAATTGGAACCTTAGTATTTTCAGACTGCCATACCTAAGGTACGATGTCTGTCCTTGAGGGGAAACTGTGTGTGGGAAGACAGATATCTGCTACTCCGGCCTAGAATAGAGCTCCTGTAACACAGACCTGGGGAGGAGGAAAAAAAAAAAATCTGCCTGACCTTCTTGTGGTCACCATAGCCTCAGACTGGGAGCAGGTGGGAGAGGAGTCTCATTCTTGGTTGCAAGTGCCTGGGGGAGAGCTTTCATAATGTGGAGCTGAGGGGGTTTGTGTAATGGAGCAGATCATGGTCCATATGTCCCAGGCTCTCACTGGTCTTACCCAAGATTTAGTATAGTTTCTTTAATGAATATTTATTTATTTGCTGTATGTCCTTGGCACAATTTCCAGAGACTTAGAATGACTGATTTTTATAATGTTTACCAGTTAAACCACTGTTTGGTTGGGGAGAGGGTCTGCTGAGCTCCTTGCTTCACCATTCTGAAATTCCTGCCTTAGCCGCTGCCAGCCCCTTTTTTAAACCAGTGCAGGCATCCAGTGTGGCAAATTGGAATCTGTGGCAAATTGAGGAACCACAATAAAGGATTAGTCCTCGCTACTAGGCGGGAGCCAAAGAACACTGCTTCCCCATTTTCTTCTCCAGATGGGTGGTCCCAAGGCACATTTTTTATAACAGTCATCAAGAATAGCCAACTTTTGTATCTGCTCCATTTCTGTACTTGCTTTTCTTCTCCTTCACTGCCTGATCCAGCACTTGCTCTTAAACTTCTGCCTTCGGTCTGCTAAAACACGTGCCAAGCTTTTTATCATACTTTCTGCTTTATAAATAACTCATAGTTTTGGCTAACCATTGCATTGCATTATTATAAGTTAAGTAATGAAAACTAGCAAAAAATTTACTCTTTGCCTTATAGATTATTAAGAGAATGAAAAAAATTATATTAAACTATGTGGTTTTAATCTTGATGGCTTTATTTCTAGTACTCTACCTTACAATTTATTTTTCAGTGATATTATCCCTCAAAATGCACATGAACACATTCATCTGAATTAAAAGTTAAGACTTATTTTTTTAACAGAAAGTCAATCTGGTTTGGCTAACTGGAATAATTATGAAGTCTAACTTCACTAATTAGGTTCAAAGTAGACATTTTCTATGAACAAGCTTAATCTGAAGGTCTAAGGTTTTGACAAAACATACTTAAAGCACATGGCATGATAAAACATTTTATCAAGCATATTGTATGGCAAATATATTGAAGTTAGCAGTATTTCAATTTTATCAACTTTTTTGTTTAAACAAAAAGGTGGCTCTAAGTGAAAAATAATATACAGTTATTATTGGTGGCTCTAAGTGAAACAAGGTGGCTTGTTAAACAAGGTGGCTCTAAGTGAAAAATAATATACAGTTATTATTGTTTAAGAAGTTTTGGTAAATTCTTTTTGGAAAAAATGGCTAATGACTAGGTAACAAATCATTTTGCAACTCAAGAAGATACTGATTGGTTTCTAATTCTTAGTATTAGAAGGACCTAATCAAAGAAATAATTTTTGATAATGGATTATAATGTGACTTTTGGCATGTAACTCTGAAGGAGTTCAAAGACTTAAGTGATATTGATGTAATAAAACTTCTTTCATTTCTATCTCCTTCTTTATATGAGCAAGGTTTCTCAGAGCCTATATCAGTGTACATGAAAAAATAGGAATAATCAGGTCTCCTTCAAGCAATCAGTAGGATTCATCACAGATATACTAACTGGGGAAAAACACTATTTTTTACAATAGCATATACATTTTCAGTACATTTTACTTCTTGTGTAATAAATTTTGTCAAAGTTTATAAAATAATTATTTTGGTTAATTGACTTTCACTAATTGCAATTATAATTCAATCCAGAGGGGGAAAAATTAACTCTTAAGAGTTTTATGGTCACATGAAATTTTAGAAACTGAATTTATATTTATTTACATAATTTGTTGCAGAAAAGAAAGAGAGGTGTTCAAAAAAACACATTTAAGCATTGAATGTATATTATATTAGGTAACATTCTTCAGGGGAAGTATGATGAAATTACAAGTTCAGAAAGGAAAAGAAATGATATAAAATTTTTAACTGTTAAAGAAGAATTTGTCCATTATTATTTTTAAGTGAATGATAGTGCATGTAAATGACTGTAGTATTTAGATCCCATTGAATACATTTAAAAGAGTGATATTGCTTTATTTTAAAATGTCAATATTAATAATAGTCTAGAAAACTTCATCCTTTGCAAATATCTAAACTTACGATGAAAAATTTTAAATGCTAAGGTGTGAAGGGGTGTACTGCTTATGACATCTTTAAGGAACACATGAGCAAGAACATTTCAAGACCACTGACCTGGACCTAGGTGACCTGACCTAGTTCACTACTAGGTGAACTTCACTGGAGTTCAGCCCCAGAGAGAATGCATAGAAAAAAAAACCCAAACCTGCAAGGTGACCTAGAATCTTGAAACAACCTTCTTACTAAGTAACTGCTGAAGGAGACAGAAAACAGCCTGAACTGAGAACATAGTGAGCCTCATGGAGAATGAAGTACAGTATAAAACCAATTGGATTATGACTCTTTTTAAAGTCCTTCACTGGCTTCGCATTGAATTTAGCATAAATTCCAGACAGCTGATCACAGACTACAACCTTGATACTCAAGTCTGTTGTGTGGGACAGCAGCAGCAATATTACCTAGGAGTTTGTTGAAAATGCAGAATCCCAGATCCCACCCCAGGCCTTGGAACAGAAGCTGTATTTTAAAAAGACCTCCAGGTTCTTTGTATGTATAATAAAGTATAAGGGGAACTGGAATACATGATCATAAATAAATAATTTAGAAAATGTAGACATAGTCAAGGTACTTACTTTAGCTTAGAAAAAGCTGCCATATGCTAGATTTGAGGCTTGAAATGAAAGAGCAAAATCCAAGTAGTACAATGTCTCAAAAACACCGAAGAGCTTTTCCTACCTCATCAACCTTGTCCCTCTGTCCCCTAGTCTCTCCCTTGTTTGCTGTGCTCCTAGCCAAAAGGATCTTCTATCAATTCCTTTTGCCCACCAATTTTTTTTTTCCCCTTTAAGGACCTCTACACATGCTCTAGGAATTATGCTTGGAATACTATTCCTTTCATTCACACACAGTCTTCTTCTCATCTTTCTGATCTCTGCTCAAAAGTCAATTCCTCAGAGCTACCTTTTCTGATCACCCTCCGGAAAGTCTTCAGTTCCCTCATTGTCCCCTCTTCCTCTCCTATGTGGCTTTTAGCACAATGTGTAAGTTATCTATTAATTTTAAACTTTTTTTTTTTTTGGCCGTACCACACAGCTTGAGGGATCTTATTTTGCGGGATCATAGCTCCCCAACTAGGGATTGAATCCGTGGCCTTTGCCGTGCAAGCATGGCATCCTAACCATTGGACCACCAGGGAATTCCCTTAAATTTTTATAGCAAAATAATTTGACTCACAAGAAGTTGCAAAAACAGTGTAGGAAGTTCTGTGCATCTCTTACCCAGCTTTCCCCATTGACATTTTATATAACCATATTACATTTTTTTAAATTAATTTTTTTATTAGTTTCGGCTTTATAACAAAGTGAATCAGTCATACATATACATCTGTTCCCCCATCCCTTCCCTCTTGCGTCTCCCTCCCTCCCACCCTCCCTATCCCACCCCTCCAGGCGGTCACAAAGCACCGAGCTGATCTCCCTGTGCTATGCGGCTGCTTCCCACTCTCTATCTACCTTACGTTTGGTACTGTATATATGTCCCTGCCTCTCTTTCGCTTTGTCACAGCTTACCCTTCCCCCTCCCCATATCCTCAAGTCCATTCTCAAGTAGGTCTGTGTCTTTATTCCTGTTTTACCCCTAGGTTCTTCATGACATTTTTTTTTCTTAAATTCCATATATATGTGTTAGCATACGGTATTTGTCTTTCTCTTTCTGACTTACGTCACTCTGTATGACACACTCTAGGTCTATCCACCTCATTACAAATAGCTCAGTTTCGTTTCTTTTTATGGCTGAGTAATATTCCATTGTATATATGTGCCACATCTTCTTTATCCATTCATCCGATGACGGACACTTAGGTTGTTTCCATCTCCGGGCTATTGTGAATAGAGCTGCAATGAACATTTTGGTACATATCTCTTTTTGAATTATGGTTTTCTCAGGGTACATGCCCAGGAGTGAGATTGCTGGGTCATATGGTAGTTCTATTTGTAGTTTTTTAAGGAACCTCCATACTGTTCTCCATAGTGGCTGTACCAATTCACATTCCCATCAGCAGTGCAAGAGTGTTCCCTTTTCTCCACACCCTCTCCAGCATTTATTGTTTCTAGATTTCTTGATGATGGCCATTCTGACTGGTGTGAGATGATATCTCATTGTAGTTTTGATTTGCATTTCTCTAATGATTAATGATGTTGAGCATTCTTTCATGGGTTTATTGGCAGTCTGTATATCTTCTTTGGAGAAATGCCTATTTAAGTCTTCAGCCCATTTTTGGATTGGGTTGTTTGTTTTTTTGCTATTGAGCTGCATGAGCTGCTTATAAATTTTGGAGATTAATCCTTTGTCAGTTGCTTCATTTGCAAATATTTTCTCCCATTCTGAGGGTTGTCTTTTGGTCTTGTTTATGGTTTCCTTTGCTGTGCAAAAGCTTTGAAGTTTCATTAGGTCCCATTTGTTTATCTTTATTTTTATTTCCATTTCTCTAGGAGGTGGGTCCAAAAGGATCTGCTGTGATTTATGTCATAGAGTGTTCTGCCTATGTTTTCCTCTAAGAGTTTGATAGTTTCTAGCCTTACATTTAGGTCTCTAATCCATTTTGAGCTTATTTTTGTGTATGGTGTTAGGGAATGATCTAATCTCATACTTTTACATGTAGCTGTACAGTTTTCCCAGCACCACTTATTGAAGAGGCTATCCTTTCTCCACTGTACATTCCTGCCTCCTTTATCAAAGATAAGTTGACCATATGTGCGTGGGTTTATCTCTGGGCTTTCTATCTGGTTCTATTGATCTATCTTTCTGTTTTTGTGCCAGTACCACACTGTCTTGATTACTGTAGCTTTGTAGTATAGTCTGAAGTCTGGGAGCCTGATTCCTCCAGCTCCGTTTTTCGTTCTCAAGATTGCTTTGGCTATTCGGGGTCTTTTGTTTTTCCAAACAAATTTTGAAATTTTTTGTTCTAGTTCTGTGAAAAATGCCAGTGGTAGTTTGATAGGGATTGCATTGAATCTGTAGATTGCTTTGGGTAGTAGAGTCATTTTCACAATATTGATTCTTCCAATCCAGGAACATGGTATATCTCTCCATCTATTTGTATCATCTTTAATTTCCTTCATCAGTGTCTTATAATTTTCTGCATACAGGTCTTTTGTCTCCTTAGGTAGGTTTATTCCTAGATATTTTATTCTTTTTGTTGCAATGGTAAATGGGAGTATTTTCTTGATTTCATTTTCAGATTTTTCATCATTAGTGTACAGGAATGCCAGAGATTTCTGTGCATTAATTTTGTATCCTGCTACTTTACCAAATTCATTGATTAGCTCTAGTAGTTTTCTGGTAGCATCTTTAGGATTCTCTATGTATAGTATCATGTCATCTGCAAACAGTGACAGCTTTACTTCTTCTTTTCCAATTTGGATTCCTTTTATTTCCTTTTCTTCTCTGATTGCTGTGGCTAAAACTTCCAAAACTAGGTTGAATAAGAGTGGTGAGAGTGGGCAGCCTTGTCTTGTTCCTGATCTTAGTGGAAATGGTTTCAGTTTTTTACCATTGAGGACGATGCTGGCTGTGGGTTTGTCATACATGGCCTTAATTATGTTGAGGAAAGTTCCCTCTATGCCTACTTTCTGCAGGGTTTTTATCAAAAATGGGTGTTGAATTATGTCGAAAGCTTTCTCTGCATCTATTGAGATGATCATATGGTTTTTCTCCTTCAACTTGTTAATATGGTGTATCACATTGATTGATTTGCGTATATTGAAGATTCCTTGCATTCCTGGAATAAAGCCCACTTGATCATGGTCTATGATGCTTTTAATGTGCTGTTGGATTCTGTTTGCTAGTATTTTGTTGAGGATTTTTGCATCTATGTTCATCAGTGATATTGGCCTGTAGTTTTCTTTCTTTGTGACATCCTTGCCTGGTTTTGGTATCAAGGTGATGGTGGCCTCGTAGAATGAGTTTGGGAGTGTTCCTCCCTCTGCTATATTTCAGAAGAGTTTGAGAAGGATAGGTGTTACTTCTTCTCTAAATGTTTGATAGAATTAGCCTGTGAAGCCATCTGGTCCTGGGCTTTTGTTGGTTGGAAGATTTTTAATCACAGTTTCAATTTCAGTGCTTGTGATTGGTCTATTCATATTTTCAATTTCTTCCTGAATCAGTCTTGGCAGGTTGTGCATTTCTAAGACTTTGTCCATTTCTTCCAGGTTGTCCATTTTATTGGCATAGAGTTTCTTGTAGTAATCTCTCATGATCTTTTGTATTTCTGCAGTGTCAGTTGTTACTTCTCCTTTTTCATTTCTAATTCTATTGATTTGAGTCTTCTCCCTTTTTTTGATGAGTCTGGCTAATGGTTTATCAATTTTGATTATCTTCTCAAAGAACCAACTTTTAGTTTTATTGATCTTTGCTATCGTTTCCTTCATTTCTTTTTCATTTATTTCTGATCTGATCTTTATGATTTCTTTCCTTCTGCTAACTTTGGGGTTTTTTGTTCTTCTTTCTCTAATTGTTTTAGGTGCAGGGTCAGGTTGTTTACTCTAGATGTTTCCTGTTTCTTAAGGTGGGATCTTATTGCTATAAACTTCCCCCTTAGAACTGCTTTTGCTGCATCCCATAGGTTTTGGGTCATCGTGTCCCCATTGTCATTTGTTTCTAGGTATTTTTTTATTTCCTCTTTGATTTCTTCAGTGATCACTTCGTTATTGAGTAGTGTATTGTTTAGCCTCCATGTGTTTGTATTTTTTACAGATCTTTTCCTGTAATTGATGTTTAGTCTCATAGCATTGTGGTCGGAAAAGATACTTGATACAATTTCAATTTTCTTAAATTTACCAAGGCTTGATTTGTGACCCAAGATATGATCTATCCTGGAGAATGTTTCATGGGCACTTGAGAAAAATGTGTATTCTGTTGTTTTTGTATGGAATGTCCTATAAATATCAATTAAGTCCATCTTGTTTAATGTATCATTTAAAGCTTGTGTTTCCTTATTTATTTTCATTTTGGATGATCTGTCCATTGGTGAAAGTGGGGTGTTAATGTCCCCTACTATGCGTGTGTTACTGTCGATTTCCCCTTTTATGTCTGTTAGTTTTTGCCTTATGTATTGAGGTGCTCCTATGTTGGGTGCATAAATATTTACAATTGTTATATCTTCTTCTTGGATCGATCCCTTTATCATTATGTCATGTCCTTCTTTGTCTCTTCTAATAGTCTTTATTTTAAAGTCTATTTTGTCTGATATAAGAATTGTTACTCCAGCTTTCTTTTGATTTCCATTTGCATGGAATATCATTTTCCATCCCCTTACTTTCAATCTGTATGTGTCTCTAGGTCTGAAGTGGGTCTTTTGTAGACAGCATATATATGGGTCTTGTTTTTGTATCCATTCAGCCAATCTGTGTCTTTTGGTGGGAGCATTTAGTCCGTTTACATTTACATTTAAGGTAATTATTGATATGTATGTTCCTATTCCCATTTCCTTAGTTGTTTTGGGTTTGTTATTGTAGGTATTTTCCTTCTGTTGTGTTTCTTGCCTAGAGAAGTTCCTTTAGCATTTGTTGTAAAGCTGGTTTGGTCATGCTGAACTCTCTCAGCTTTTGCTTGTCTGTAAAGGTTTTAATTTCTCCATCAAATCTGAATGAGATCCTTGCTGGGTAGAGTGATCTTGGTTGCAAGTTTTTCTCCTTCATCACTTTAAGTATGTCCTGCCACTCCCTTCTGGCTTGTAGAGTTTCTGCTGAGAGATCAGCTGTTAACCTGATGGGGATTCCCTTGTGTGTTATTTGTTGTTTTTGCCTTGCTGCTTTTAATATGATTTGTTTATGTTTAATTTTTGACAGTTTGATTAATATGTGTCTTGGTGTATTTCTCCTTGGATTTATTCTGTATGGGACTCTCTGTGCCTCCTGGACTTGCTTAACTATTTCCTTTACTATATTAGGGAAGTTTTCCACTATAATCTCTTCAAATATTTTCTCAGTCCCTTTCTTTTTCTCTTCTTCTTCTGGAACCCCTATAATTCAAATGTTGGTGCGTTTAATGTTGTCCCAGAGGTCTCTGAGACTGTCCTCTGTTCTTTTCATTCTTTTTTCTTTACTTTGATGTGCAGCAGTTATTTCCTCTATTTTATCTTCCAGGTCACTTATCCGTTCTTCTGCCTCAGTTATTCTGCTATTGATCCCATGTAGAGTATTTTTCATTTCATTTATTGTGTTTTTAATCGATGCTTGATTCATCTTTAGTTCTTCTAGGTCCTTGTTAACTGTTTCTTGCATTTTGTCTATTCTATTTCCAAGATTTTGGATCTGGGAAATAGAATCTTGGATCATCTTTATTATCATTATTCTGAATTCTTTTTTAGGTAGACTGCCTATTTCCTCTTCATTTGTTAGGTCTGGTGGGTTTTTATCTTGCTCCTTCTCCTGCTGTGTGTTTTTCTGTCTTCTCATTTTGCTTATCTTCCTGTGTTTGGGGTCTCCTTTTTGCAGGCTGCAGATTCGTAGTTCCTGTTTTTTTTGGTGTCCGTCCCCAGTGGCTAAGGTTGGTTCAGTGGGTTGTGTAGGCTTCCTGGTGGAGGAGACTAGTGCCTGTGTTCTGGTGGATGAGGCTGGATCTTGTCTTTCTGGTGGACAGGTCCACATCTGGTGGTGTATTTTGGGGTGTCTGTGGACTTTTTATGATTTTAGGCAGCCTCTCTGCTAATGGGTGGTGTTGTGTTCCTGTCTTGCTAGTTGTTTGGCATAGGGTGTCCAGCACTGTAGCTTGCTGGTCGTTGAGTGAAGCTGGGTGCTGGTGTTGAGATGGAGATCTCTGAAAGATTTTCACCGTTTGATATTATGTGGAGCTGGGAGGTCTCTTGTTGACCAGTGTCCTGAAGTTGGCTCTCCCACCTCAGAGGCACAGCACTGACTCCTGGCTCCTCAATTTGGGATGATATGTTGTCTATTCATGTGTTCCACAGATGCAGGGTACATCAAGTTGATTGTGGAGCTTTAATCCGCTGCTTCTGAGGGTGCTGGGAGAGATTTCCCTTTCTCTTCTTTGTTCTCACAGCTCCCGGGTCTCAGCTTTGGATTTGGCCCCACCTCTCTGTGTAGGTCGCTGGAGGGCATCTCTTCTTCGCTCAGACATGACAGGGTTAAAGGAGCAGCCGCTTCGGGGACTCTGGCTCACTCAGGCCGGGGTGCATGTAGGGGCACGGAGTGCGGGTGGAGCCTGCAGCAGCAGAGGCCGGCGTGATGTTGCACCAGCCCGAGGCACGCTGTGCATTCTCCCAGGAAAGCCGTCCATGTGTCCCAGGACCCCGGCAGTGACGGACTGCACAGACTCTCCGGAAGGGGGGCGTGGACAGTGACCTGCGCTCGCAGACAGGCCTCGCGGCGGCGGCAGCAGCCCCAGCGTCCCACGCCCGTCTCTGGGGTCCGTGCTTTCAGCCGCGGCTCGCGCCCATCTCTGGAGCTCCTTTAAGCAGCACTCTTAATCCCCTCTCCTCGCGCACCAGGAAACAAAGAGGGAAGAAAAAGTCTCTTGCCTCTTCAGCAGGTACAAACCTTTTCCCGGACTCCCTCCCGGCTAGCTCTGGCGCATTAGCCCCTTCAGGCTGTGTTCCCGCCGCCAACCCCAGTCCTCTCCCTGTGCTCCAACTGAAGCCCGAGCCTCAGCTCCCAGCACCGCCTGCCCCAGCGGGTGAGCAGACAAGCCTCTCGGGCTGGTGAGTTCTGGTTGGCACCGATCCTCTGTGTGGGAATCTCTCCGCTTTGCCCTACCCAGGTACGTGGGGAGTTTCTTGCCTTTTGGGAAGTCTGAGGTCTTCTGCCAGCGTACAGTAGGTGTTCTGTAGGAGTTGTTCCACGTGTAGCTGTATTTCTGGTGTATCTGTGGGGAGGAAGATGATCTCCGTGTCTTACTCTTCCGCCATCTTCCCCGGAAGTCCATATTACATTTTTAAAACCAGGAAATTCACATTGGTACAGCAACCAGTAAGCTTTTGTTTGCTTATTTCTTCTCTTGATCACCCCATTTAAAGTTAAACCCATAATTCTGGATCACATTTCCTTATTTATTTCCTTCTTTGTACTCATACTTCTACTCACTGTCTAGAATTGTTTAATGTATTTGTTTACTTGGATGTTGCCTGTCTCCACTTCTAGGACATAAGTTCCCCGAAGGCAAGCAATTTGTTCAGCATTGTAATACCAGCACTTACAACAGTGCTATAATTGTTAAGCAAAAACACAGTAATTGCTTAATAAATACTGATTTGGTAAGTGAATGGTTGTAGGCAGAGATCAAATTCCAAATATTATGATTGATTTGTATATTAGTATTTCAGGAACAAACATATTACAATAATTGATTGTATACAACTAGTAGATAAATAAGTTCTGGAGATCTAATGCATAGTGTGGTGATTATAGTCAACAGTACTATATTATATATTTCCAAACTGCTAGGAGACTAGATCTTAGATGTTTTCACCATAAAAAAAGAAATGATAATTATATGATGTGATAGAGTTGTTAGCTAAAGCTAACATGTTGCATTATATAAATGTATCAAATCACCAAGTTGTATACCTTAAACTTACGGAATGTTATATGTCAATTGAAGATACCCCAAAAAATAAATTGTAAAATTCAATACTTCTGATGACCACATTTTATTATTCTCATATGTTAAGTGGTGGGAAGGAAACATATAGCTTCAGTTTCCTTGTCTACAAGACAGCAAAAGGTGGACTCATATCCAAAAGCCAACCCCTCACTGCTGGTCATGGGGCAAGAGCTTTTAAAGGGGAGTTTCAGGGGCATATAGGTGGAGGAAGGGGGCTACATACAGAACAGCACAGTCAGCTCTGACAATCGTCTTGAAATTGGTCATACAGTGGTTTGATCAGCATTATCTTGACTATTTTAAGTGCACTTAATCTTCAGTTCCAGGGTTGGTTTGTTCCCATTTCCTTGAGACCAGTTCTTATAATCATGTAAGGTGGAGCAGCTTATGTCATGACTAGTCTGGTCATCATGTAGTTAACTTCTACCTGGTGGGGGTCTCAGTATCTGCAAAAGAGCTCAAAGGATGTGGCTTAGATTATTATCTATAGCCCCTGAGGAGAAACTAAATGTCCTTGACTTTGTTTAATGACAAAACTATTATTATTTGGTCTTGTTTGACTGCTTTCCTTTGCTTCTGAAGTTTTTTCATTTTTCTGATTGAATTTATTCTTTGACTAAAGTTTTTCTAGAGACAAAATGAAGTTGGAGGACATGGGGGAGGAGGTGTCTGTCACGGGAAGGCCCCATAGGGTCCTGCTTCATTACAAGGTGACACTGATATGGAAGAAAAAGGATTTCAAGGAACGTAAATTATGGTGTTATGCTATAGTTAATATTGAAAATAGTGTCTTTTACTGGCTTTGAGTTTTATTTCTTCTAGTAGATTCCAATGTCTCTGCAAAGATGGGTATTTTTGTTTCCATCTTTATTTTCATAAATCTTGATACAATGTCTGCACTTTGGGTTTCATGATAAGTTTGACTGCATCACTGTAACATTTTCTACATGAGGCTTCACTTGAAAACTCATTGACTAAACCAGTTTTTAACAGCTAAGTACTGAGGCATATTTAGGTATTAATTTTGCACTGCTTTTTATATTGTATTTGAAAGACATCTGCTTTCATCTCTCTGCTATCCTAATTTTAGGTTGCCATATCTTCTTGTGAGGGACAAATGAATTAATACATGCAAAATGCTTAGGAAAAATATATTGGCACACACTAAGTGCTCAATATGCATTATGAAAATTAATAAAGGGAAACCTCACTAAAATGGTGTCAGGAGGTCAGAAGCGGGGGCTGTCATGCACATACCACTTGACATCAATGCAGATCACAACAGGAAGAGAGGGACGTACTTTTCATCTCTGGCAAGAAGTGACACTACTTTACCACCACCAGCAGGAGGAAAAAAGATTTTCTTCTCCCCTGGCAACAGCTCAGCCAATGAGAGACTGTCACAATTCAGCCAATGAAAAGCCACTATACTTTGAACTCCCAGTTTCCTCCAATGGGCTTGATATCACTGAGGCAGCACATTAACCTATGGCTACTGTGGCCCAACAGGTTGAATTATACCCTTTTACTTGGGCTTGTATTTTAGCCAAGGTCAAGACTGCAAACATTTATACTGACAGCATGCCTTTGGAGCAGCTCATGACTTTGGGGTGCTATGGAAACAATGAGGTCTCCTTACCTCTAATGGGGAAAAGATTAAAAATGGCTCTTATATCCAAAACCTATTAGATGCCATACTCTTGCCAGCTGCCTTGGCTATTATTAAGATCCCTGAGCATCCCAAGCTTGAATCCCTAGAGGCTAAAGTAAACCACCTCATTGATATTTCTGTCAAAAATGCTGCTGTCAAAGGAAGCAGTAGCCAAACCTCTCTCATGGTCTAAAGAGATGCTCCCTAAGACAACAATCTAGAAAAAATTGACTAGAAATGCCCAACAATTGGCCCCAGAAAAGGAAAAACAGTACTGGAGTTCTGGTAACTGCTGGTTCGATAAAAAGAGAGAACTCTGGTTCAGGCCAAATAACAAGTGGTGCTACCAGAAATTCTAAGATTTTCACTCCTTACCACTGTACATGCATTGAACCATTGGTCCACTGACAGAATGATAGCATTCGTGAACCAATATGGGTGGGAAAATATTAAGAAGGCTGCAAAAAGTGCCTACCTCGCTTGTCCCACCTGTCCAAAATATAACCCAGGGAAGCCTGTTCACAGTGCTCCACAACATTTTAAACTGCCTAGTGGGCCATTTGAGGTTTGAAAAATGGATTTCATAGAGCTGCCCTGTCTCATGGACATAAATATGTTTCAGTCATGGTTTGTATGTTTTCTCACTGGGTCAAAGCTTTGCCTCATAGGCAGATCACTGCTTATTCCATGGCTAAAATTTTGTTAGAATAGATTATCCCTACTTGGGGAACACCTTCCACTTCATAGTGATTGAGGGACCCATTTTACTTGTCAGGTACTTTGACAAGTTTGTGCTATTTGGCTGGTTTTACAACATTTTCACTGTGCTTGCCATCGCCAATCTTTAGGGTTAGTCTAACATACTAACGTCATTCTTAAGACCCAATTGGCAAAATTCGTAGAGGCCCTTAAGATCCCTTGGCCAAAAGCACTGCCGTTGGTCCTTCTAAATCTCAGATCTACTCCTGTCAGAACTCATAAACTCTAACCCTTTGAGATAGTCACTAGACAACCAGTGCACCTGACCCTTGCCTCTTTTAATCTGCATTTGATAAAAGGGGATATGCTTCAACACTGTAAAGACCTAACTCCTATTAAAAATAATCATGCTCTGATAAAGCAATCTTTTTTTTTTTTTTTTTTGGCTGCATTGGGTCTTCGTTGAGGAGAGCAGGGGCCACTCTTCGTTGCAGTGCGCGGGCTTCTCATTGTGGTGGCTTCTCTTGTTGTGGAGCACAGTCCCTAGGTGCACGGGCTTCACTAGTTGCAGTGCCTGGGCTCAGTAGTTGCAGCACGCAGGTTCTAGAGCGCAGGCTCAGTAGTTGTGGCACATGGGCTTAGTTGCTCTGAGGCATGTGGGATCTTCCAGGACCAGGGACTGAACCCATGTCCCCTGCATTGGCAGGCAGATTCTTAACCAGTGTGCCACCAGGGAAGTCCCCTAGAGCAATCTTTTCACAGTGTGCTCTTGGGAGATGAAGATCTTAAGCATCATGTGCTGCAACCTGGATATTTCGTCTATTGGAAAAATCAACTCCAGAAGGATTCTCCTCAATCTTGCTGGAAAGGCCCCTATCAGGTACTGATAACCAACCTGTGTGCCACCAAACTCCAGAGCATAGACTCCTGGATTCACATGACACATCTAAAGAAAGCACCAAGTCCTGATTGGACCTGCACATCATCTGGTGATCCGAAGGTCAAAATTTCCCAGAATTTAAGCACATGACATCTTATAAGACAGCTTTTCCAAGATGTCCAGACCAGGCCTGTCAGAAGGTTTAGAAGTCACAGAAGTCTTTCTTTCATTTGGACTATAAACTGACTCTGGATTCTTTTCCAAGTTCATACTCTCTGAATTTGCGAACTACAAGCTGTATTATTGATAAAACATTTGGTTCCAAACAGTTTCTTTTGAGATGACAATATTGTTTAATTACTTCATGTTTGTTCCTGCACTGTGTCTTCCCAATGTGCTTGCTTAATTCCTTCAATTTTGAGTGTGCCCTTGCTGGATGCACTATTCTAAGATGCAGATTTTAGGTGGGAAATGCCTGAGATGTCCCCCTCCTACCCCTCCTTGTTACTCAAATGTGACCACAATAGGTTCCCAGTCTGTGCACTTTCCCTCTGACATGGGACATGACACCCAGGAAAGGTCCTTCCTGGCACTGAGGGACAAAAGGCCACTGAATGCTGGCCAAAAAATTAAAAAATTAAATAAAACCTAATTCTTGATCAGTGATGCTTTCAGAGAAAGATCTTGATCAAACTGAGGAAATATGAAAATTAATAAAGAGAAACCACTAAAATGGAGTCAGGAGACCAGAAGGGGGAGTTCTTATGCACATACCACTTGACATCAATACAGATCACAACAGGAAGAGAAATATCTTGCATTTCCAGGAGGAAGTGATATTACTACCACCAACAGGAGGAAAAAAGATTTTCTCCTTGCCTGGTAACAGCTCAGCCAATGAAATACTGTCACAACTCAGTTGATGAAAAGCCACTATACTTTGAATTCCCAGTTTCCTCCAGTGGACTTTTTTGTTTATAACAGCCCCAAGCAACTTTCCTTTCTCCTCTATAAAACACTTTCCTCTCCTTTGCTTTATTGAACATGCCTGTGGTTCACCATCACTGCATGTCCCAAACTGCAATTCTTTGCAGCTCTTGAATAAATCCACTTTGCTGGTAAAATAACTGCCTGTTTTATTGTTCTTAGTTAACAGTCTTAACTATAGCAATTATTATTATGATGATGTCAGTCAGCAAATTTGAATATGTAATATGAATATGAACAGGTAAGATCCTTTAAACATAATAGGTGTTAGATTATTGCATCACATTTCAAATTGAGAAGTATAGAAAAATAACCAAAAGCATTATATAATGATAACTTTATTTTTGAAATATTTCTCAGTAAATGGAAATTCCAGTATTTTAAAGTGTGCAGTATTTTACATTCAAATGAAGGGTGTGACATTTATTGATCTTAAACACTCTTTTACATGTTTGTTTTTATATAGATTTCTGTTATCTGAAGCTAATTGTTCCTTCCTTCATTTATTTAATAAGCATTTATTGAATATTTACCTTATGCCAGACACAATGCTGGGTCTGACAACAAAACTCTGTAAGGCAGTTCCTTCCTCAGAGAATTCACAATCTATTAGGGCAAAAGGTATTTAGAAACAGAAAAATTGGAAAACACTGTGATACATCTTTACTGATGACATAATGGCAGCACAAAGTTGATACCAGCTCTGATTCTGGGGGTGGAGTGCATGACCAAGGTCTACACTAATCAACACTACTGCAGTTCCCAATGCCATTGGGAATAAGCATGGGACCTAATAGTCAATGAGACTCAAGAAGACTTTGAAATTTCTGGAGAAAAGACTCTTGCTCTATCTTGCTGGATCAAAAAATGGGGAGGGTGTGGGAGCTCTACCACTGTCTTGCTACAATGGGAAACATGAGATTGAAGCCAACATCAATGTGAATGGTTTTGCTGAGAGACATAGCCAAGCTTGGTCCTGAAGACATATATGTCATGGAGCCTCAGCCTGGCGTGAAGCCAATTTCTGGGGTTTAAAGCTTATAAGGGCCAGTATATTACCTTTACTTAGGCCAACTTATGTTTGTTTTCTATCACATACAATCAAAAGAATTTGAACTTAACATGGGTTGGGAAAAAACAATACCATTAACAGGAATCATTAGACTGCAGTGACAGATCAGAGTTTAAGTTTTGGTTTATTCTCTGTCTTTACCACTGACTATAACACTCCTCATGGGCAGAGACCATGTCTACCTTGATTATTTCTTCATATCTAGGAGCTAGTCCAGTGTGTACTGTACAAAATATTAAATATTTATTGACTGACGTGAAGGAGAAAAGTAGACACATGAAAAATCAAAATAAAGAAGACTTTGAAATAATTTTTCACATTGTCCTGAGGAACAGAGATACAGTGATAAGATGATTAATGAATTGTAGAGGACTGTAGCTACAAAGGCAGTAGAAAGAGTTTATTAGAGAGGTAAGATGCTGTCACTTAGACTAGCACATATGCCAAGAGTGGGCTTGACCAATACCAAGGGAGAAAGGAAAAAAATCCCCACCCTTCAGCCTTTTCTGGAACACACACAAGATCAAATGGTAACTTACAAAAAAATTTTAAACCTTCTACTTTTTAAAAAAGAATGATAGGATAAATGAACCAGATAACATAATACAAAATACGTGTAGCAAGAGTTTTTTTTTTATTTAACAAAGGTTTATTGGGCATCTATCATGTGCTGTGCTCAGGTGGGCACTGGATACATCGTGGTGAACAGAGGAGCTTGGTCCCTACCTTCGAGGGCATTCAATCTAGTATGGAGAGATGGATGATAAACTGGTAAATTAATACAAATTAAGAAATATCAAGAGTTTTAGAATAAGGTATGTGGAGTATATATTTCAAAGAATTATACAAGAGATCATATTTATCATGTGTTGTGGGCTGAATTGTGTCCCCTCAAAATTCATATGTTGAAGCCTTAACCTCCAGTACTTCAGAATGTGACTATATTTGGAGATAGGGCCTTGAAAGAGGTAATTAAGTTAAAATGAGGCCATTAATGTGTTTAATCTGACTGGTGTCTTTGCAAGAAGAGGAATTAAGACAAAAGGGGAGACACCAGGGTCAAGCTTGCACAGAGAAAGGACATGTGAGGAAAAAGTGAGAAGGTGACCATCTCATCCATGTACATACATGTTATTTTACGTTATGTGCCATTGCCTGGAAATTATAACTTTTGTCCAATTTAGTTTTTGACCAATATATTTTTAAAGTCACTTGTAGGTTTTGGCCTATTTACTTATTATTTTTCACACATACACATATATTTTTTGCTCTTCACCTTTTTAATAATATACATTGTAGATTATCTCATATCAGTGCATTTATAACTATCACAATTTTTCACTGCTCTACAAATGTTTCATATTTTTAAACTCGTCTTCTAGAACTGAACATGTTTAGATAGCTAACAATCTTTTACCTTTATGAACAATGTAGCAATGGATAACTTGTACGTTTTGGTCATGTGCGAAGATTTCTGTATGATTCATTTCTAGAAATGGAATTGCTGGGTCAAAGATATGAGCACTTAAAGCTTTAAAAAGATATTTTTTGTATTGCTCTCCATTGAGGCTAAATCAATTCATGACCACCAGCAAGGTAGGAGGGTGTCTATTTCTTCAAACCCTTTCTAATATTGAATTATCAAAAAATGTTTTGAGCTTTGTCAATTGAAAAGAAATAGTACCTAAACATTAGCTGTAATTGGCCTTTTTATTTTTATGAGAATGAAGACTGTCTTTTCTAAAGTTTTAGGCCCAGTTGTATTTCTTTTTATGTGAACTGTCTGTTCACATGTTTTGCTCATCAGGTTGTTGGTCTTGCTTGTTGATTTCTAGGGTATTATATGTCATTAAAGTTCAAATCATTATTAGAAAACTGGATTTTTCTAGTATATTAAGAGATGTACACACTTCCTCTTTCAACACACATGTTCAGCTCCTTTCACTTTTGTGTCAGCTTTAAAGTGTATAATTGTGGTTTTCTTAAAATATATTTGACTTAAATAGCATTGGTTTGTTTGTTTTAGCATTGGTGGCTCCTGGGACAGTGTGACATCACAGAAGCTTGAACTGTGGCCTGCATTGGCTGGGGGTAAGTGAAATGAAAGAAATAATTTCAGTTGGTAGATATATTGGGAAATAATACAGGAAACTATTAATTATTTTATGTGTGTGTTTTATGGACTTATTGATGTTACTTTTTTCTTCTTTTTGGTGTGAGAATTAACTTCAGACTTGGTATGGTATTATAAAAAGTGTGTAACAACTTGAGGAATACTCAAGTTTATATATAAAGGAATAGTGGCTTTAAGAAATTATTAAAGGGTAGTGAAATAAAAATCTGAATTAAGCATTCACAACAACTTTAACATATTGAACTTGGTGCCATTAAATTCTTTTATGCATTAAAATACAGACAATATGCCGCTTTATCATCACTGTTTTTAAATTATCTGTAAAGTAGTTATGTTACTGAACCAAACCTCGGTCTGCTTGCCCAAGCTCAGGAAAGCCAATCTACTGACACAGGGTTGTGCTGAAGGAAAGGGCAGCATTTATTGCAGGCACCAAGCACGGAGTCCAGGCAACTAGTGCTCAAAAGGCCCAAACTCCCCGATGGCTTTCAGGGAAAGGTTTTTAATGCCAGGGTGAGGGAGAGGGCTGCGGGGTATGTGATCAGCCCATGGACATTCCTCTTATTGGTTGGTAGTGTGGTAATTGGGAGTCAACACTGTCAGCCTTCTGGTTCCAGCCTGTCTGGGGTCTGCATGCTTGTGGGTAGCATATAGTTAACTTCTTCCACTTGTTGGGGGTTTTAGTATCTGCAAAATAGCTCAAAGAATATGGCTCAGAATATTATTAATAGCCCTTGAGGAGGAACTAAAGGTCCTTGACTAGTTTATTGGCTAAACTATTATTATTTTATCTTGCTCAACTGTTTCCCTTTGTTTCTGCATTTTCTCACTTCTCTGATTAAATTTATTCTTTGGAACTCTGGAAGGCCTAGGAGGCTAAAGTTTTTCTACAAACAAAATGCAGGCAGAGGACATGGTGGCAGAGGCATGGGGGTGTCCCAGGAAGGTCCCACAGGGTCCTGCTTGGTTACAGTTGTGGTTTTACATTATTATCTGTTCCAGTACTACAATTTGAGAAATAATCTTTTTTTTTTTTTTTTTTACTTGGATCTAGTATGGAGTAGTGAAAAATAATAGGTATTGGAGTTAGACTCTCTTGAGTTCCAGTTCTGGTTCCACTTTCTAGCTTGTGTGACCTTGGGCAAGTTATTTAACTTTACTAAATTTCCTCATTCACAGGTGGTATATACATTATGGGTTTGTGTGAATTAAATGAAATAGTCCATAACAGATATTAGCCAGGTGCCTGGCACTTAGTATATATATGTAATTTAAAAAATTTTTTCTTAGTATATATTCCATTAGTTTTTGAAGCACATTTTATTTTACTCTAGGATAAAACATTTTCATGATGACAATATCACTGTAAATAGAAAGCAGCTAAATTTGGTTAATTTGGTGGCTACCTCTTGGATTATTTTGAAAGTAATCCCTTCTATCCTTAAATAATCCTTTCACTGTCCCCAAAATTACACCATTAGAGATTTATTCCATTCAATATCTTTAAAGTTGAAGATTTTTATTGTCTTTAATGTTTTCACATAAAAATGAAATATCCCCCAGAAGGAGATGAGGAATATAATTTCAGGGGACCATGAGAGCCTGATTTAATCAGACTTGAGGCTGACCTTTGTATGTGAGCTAGTGAGTGGCAAATGAGAGTAACAAATGAGAGTAACAAAGGGGAGAGACAAAACTGAAAGACGTAAATTTCACCTTGGTCTCAACTTAAAAAAATAGTCCTCTTCAGTGGACCAAAAGAAATTAAGACAAAGAAAATGTCATATATATATATGTATTTACATATATATACATATATATATTTTTTAACCACTAGACCACAAAGAAAATTTATACACAGTTATTCATAGTAGTTTTATTTATAATAGCCCCAAGTGGGAAACAACCAAAATGTTCCTCAGTAGGTGAATTGTTAAACAGACTGTGGAACACTCAGCAATAAAAAGAATGAACTATCGATATGTGCAACAACTTGGATAGCTCTCAAGTACACTGTGCTGAGTGAAAAAAGCCAGTGTCTAAAGGTCACATACTGTGTGGTTTCACTTATATAATATTCTTTAAATGATTACATTTATAGAAGTGGAAGACAGATTAGTGGTTGCCAGAGGCTAGGAATTATACACGGAGGGGAGTAAGTGTGACTATAAAGGGGTAGCGATAGCATGAGGGGTATATTTGTGGTAACAGAATAGCTCTCATCATGTTTGCAGTGATGGTTACATGACTTTACATGTGATGAAATGATATAAAGCTATATATACACATTATACCAATGTCTAATTCCTGGTTTTCATGTTGTATTATAATTATGTACCATATAACCACTGGGGGAAACTGGGTGATGGGTACACAAAACCACTCTGTACTACCTTTGCAACTTCTGTGTATCTATAATTATTTCAAAGTAAAAGGTTAATAAAAAACCCAAAATCATTAGAGGGCTTCCATCATTAGAGCAATTCTTATTGAAGTCTGGATGGAGACATTTGCTTTTGTATTCTTCTTTGCTGGTGAAAGTAGGTGGTAGACAAGTGAAGGGAATAAGCCTTGTCATGAAAATTAGTGAGTCAAATGAAATGTCAGAGAGTTTAACAATCTTCACAACATTAAACACCTTTGGAATAGAAAGCTTTAAAATAAATAATTCATTTTTAGGACGCCGTCTAATGCATATCTGTAGTTGTTACAGGGTGGCCCTTTTTCTTAGGGATGAAAGGAAGTAGAGTCAGAAACTTTCAGATTCCAACTGTCCACTCAGTAGTTAGATGAAGACCACATTCAACTTCACCCCCATCTTCCCTCTTTCCTCTTAATTCTTTCCCTTAGCTCCAGGGCAATTCAGTTTCAGTTTAGTTTTTGATTTGAGGAGCTTGAACCACATCTTGGTATTCCTACTCCAGATAACTTGTGCTGGGACAATTTCCCTTTAAGGCAGGGTTGAATGTTTGACAGTAGCAAAGTTGAATCCTTGTGGGGTCCTGGAGCCTTACTAGGGAATAAGGATTAAGAATGATTGAGATTCTCCAGACTTTGAGAAAGACTACTGAAATTAATTTCTTTGTAGAAGTGCAGAAATAAACTCTAAAGAGCTAATTCAAATAAGGGAGGCAGGTGTGTCTCGGTAGTAGGTGGAAGTAACTAAGATAGGTGTATGCTTTTCTCTTCTTGGCTTTCATCCAGTCCTTTCATAAACCATTTCTGCTTGAGCCACCATTTCCTTATATGCAATAAAGGTTAATACAATACCTCATGTGATAAACCTTTTCTAGCTTTATTTTAAATTTGGCTTCATAGCTGTTGTTTTGAGGTAAAAACGGAACTCCCATGTAAAAATGTTACTGTGAGTGGTACTTCAGCTCAAGGAAGTCAGACTAGACATTTCGACATTTCGAATTTAAGAGGCAGTATACAGTAATGCTTAAGAGCATGAACTCTGGAGCCATACTGCTTGGGAACCCTAGCTCTCCAGTTTGGCAAGTTATTAAACCTCTCTCTGTATCTGAGTTTTTAATTTGTGAAATGGAAATAAGTGGGGATAATAACAGTATTTACCTCACAGGGTTTTGGGAGGATTAAATGAGTCAGTAAATAAAAAGTGCTTAGAACAGTGCCTCGCTCATGCTTGACACTGTTAGCTATTACTAGTATGTTACCATTTGCATTTCTAGTTGTCTTATGTGCATTCTCCACATCTGCCCCAAGCAATCAGAAAACTTTTACAGAGCTAAGACTGTTTCCCACTTTTCCTATTACAATTTGTACCTAAGAAGTGCGCAAAATATCTGTAACAAGCCTCTAACTCCAGGAAGTAGTTTGCTTTGGTGCACCCACTAATAATATGAAGAGCCTTTCTCTTTAAAAATGGTGAGCATCAACCACTTTTTAGTAGTATAACAATAAGAGACTTAGTTCTAATAGATTCGCTGTGGCAGCATTTCACACAATGAAGCTCCCTTTATTGATACGGTCATAAAAGTTTTGCTCTCTATTCAGAGCGGATTCTCTTCAAATCAGAGCACCGGTCTCCTTTTGGTTAGCGATCTGTCCCCACCTGTGCTCATCTGCCTCTTGGCCGCAGGAAGGTAATTCATTACCATTCCCTTAGGGTGGGTAGCGAAATGATTTTTCAAATCCGTGCCTAACCTCCGCCTCAAGGTCGAGGTTCCGCCCCCAGCCCGCCCAGGATGGGGGGAAGGGGCGGGGCGTCCCAATTCCTGGGTGGGGCTCGGGTGGCGTGCCTCGAGACGCCGGCGCCGTGACGTATGACGTTACCAATTGACGCAGCCGCAGTGCTGCCCGGCCCCAACTCGGACCCCTCCCATCCTCCTCCGCCCCACTCTGTGTCAGAGGTGGGGCCCCGGGCCGGACTTCGGGCGGCGGGTCTGGGTGGCGGGGTTGGAGGGTGTGGACCCGCGCAGCGCTCAGCAGGCCGTGTTCGGCTGGGCTCTGCAGCTGCCGCCGCCGCCGCCCAAGGCCCTCGGCATCCCCCGGAGAGAGACCAGAGCGATTCCGGGCCGCCCCGGCGCTCGCTCAGGTGAGGGGATGGGTCCGGCTGGGCAGGGTTTGGGTGGGCAGCACTCTTCCCAGCATCTCTGGACCTCAGTCTGGTCGGAATCAGGGAGGTGTGGCTTCGTCGCGACTGCCTGGTGCGACGTCGACTCATCTCTTATTCGTTTGCCATCTTTTTTTTTTTTTTTTTTTTTGCGGTATGCGGGCCTCTCACTGTTGTGGCCTCCCCCGTTGCGGAGCACAGGCTCCGGACGCGCAGGCTCCGGACGCGCAGGCTCAGCGGCCATGGCTCACGGGCCCAGCCGCTCCGCGGCATATGGGATCCTCCCAGACCGGGGCACGAACCCGTATCCCCTGCATCAGCAGGCGGACTCTCAACCACTTGCGCCACCAGGGAGGCCCCGTTTGCCATCTTTACCTGCAGCACGGGGACTTGTACACCGGCTGTCGAAGGTCCATGAGAAGGCCAGAAAGGGCCATGATGGGTGACTGGGGGCTCGAATGCAGAAACTGGCCCCTGGGTGGTGGTATGGCGGGCGGGCGACGCCCACCTGCGGCTGTGTGGGAAGGACCGTGTACCTGCAGACTCTGGCTTCAGCCTTGTTAGCTGCACCGGGCTGCAGGAGACCCCATCCTGGTTAACGCAGAGTCGATTTTGGACCAAGGGCAGTGGAGCCTTAGAAACCCTGTTTACTCCCCAGGCGTGGTGTGTTTGTATTCTGATGGGTGCTTGCTGGGGCTACACTATGGAAGAGTACGTTTCAGCGGAAACATCTTTTGACCAAAGGAGGGTGAAGGGAAGTTGATTTTCCCTCTGCAGAATTGTCCCCCTCCCGCTCCTCTTGGCCTTAGCTTTGACAAATGCAAGTTAGGGACGCTTGTTAAAGGGAAAGAGTTCTTGTAAATTTCCTCTGTAAGGAAATCATTGTTTTCCATGACTGTTCAAGCGTCTAAGTTTCAACTGGTTTCATGTTGCTGCTTTCAACTCTGTGCATGGCAATGAAGCTGATTTATTTTAAGTTCACTAGATACATAAAGTATAAAAATAGATGAATTAACCAGAACATTTATCTTAATGAGTATTGAGTGGTACATGCTTTATGTGCATATATTATCTTATTTAATCATCATAACAATCCTATCAGGTAAAGTCTGTTATTACTCTTATTTTATAGATGAGAGAACTAAATCCCACAGCCCTAAAAAACAACTTGTCGAAAGTCAGAGTTGTGATTTAGATCAGGTCATTGTACTCCAGTTTAGAGTCCCTTAATCAGTATGCTTTACCACTCCCAAGCATCGTGAGGATTTGCAAGGTGATTTTCATTTGATAAAAAGTGTGCCAGGTGGGAATAGGAAGGAAACTGAGGCACCATTCTTGCCAGCAAGGACCCAACAGTTTGAGAGAACAGCTTTTTCAAGGAGTATGTTTTTTTTTTTTTTTTTTTTTTTTTGCTGTACGCGGGCCTCTCACTGCTGTGGCCTCTCCCGTTGCGGAGCACAGGCTCCGGACACACAGGCTCCGCGGCCATGGCTCGCGGGCCCAGCCGCTCCGCGGCATGTGGGATCCTCCGGGATAGGGGCACGAACCCGTGTCCCCTGCATCGGCAGGCGGACTCTCAACCACTGCGCCACCAGGGAAGCCCTCAAGGAGTATGTTTTAAAGGTAGGATTTGACCTCTAGAACCCTCTGATTACCAAAATCATGCCCTTTCCATAAGTACAGTGGTTTTGAAACCTTTGGAAGACTGTAGTTTGGAAATTGTGGTCTTCTTCTAGTTTTAGGAGTATTTCTTGTTCAGAAACTTTAAAGAAGGAAATGTAATATTGGATTAACACTAAAGACTTCTTGTGTGTGCATGTACGCAGGTGCATATGTAATCAAATCATTTAATCTGAAATGGTGAAACTGCTGATAAAGCCAGAATATCTTGTATAATTGGTTAAAATGGGTGATCTTTTCAGGTGTGTTAAGATGAAACACTGCAGACAGGCCTTCTGAAGATCAAGAAAAGGAAAAACAGAACATTACAAACTCTGGAAAAAAAACTTGGTAAATATTTCGGGTTTTCAGTTAAAGCTCAGATAGAGGAAATCTGACTTTCTGCTTCAATTGTAATTTAACCTGATCGAATGGTCTAAGAATGGGGGTGGGGTGACAGTAGTGTATAACGTGACCTGCCATTCATTTTACCTGACTTTTGAACTATTGCTATGTGACTGACAGTTGAGTCATGTGCTTAGCTTGTGTATTGGCAGGAGAAAGCAAAGGGAATTGTTGGCTTGATTCTCTATCAAGTGTCAACTTTCTTTTCTCTCTTTTGCTTCCTCATTAATCTGCCCATATTATAAAGGGTTTTAAAAAGAAAGGAAGAAAATTAGTTGACGTTTGGTTTGTTCTTTATAGAATACTGTGTTTGTTTGAACTTAACTGTATTTTTCACTGTGAGTTCAATGGAGAATAGTAGAAGACATGGTTAAACATGATTGAGAAAATCTTAATTAATTTCATAAATATTTATTGAGTACCGTACCTCAGGCATTTTTTCAGGCTTCTGTTAAGAGTAGTGGTCACCATGGCCCTGGAGAGTACTAGAGTAGTGAACTTTTTTTCTAGAAGGTAAGATTTTTGTGAACCCATATCTTTTATTTATTTATTTATTTATTTATCTATCTGTCTATCTATCTATTTATTTTTGGCTGCATTGGGTCTTCGTTGCTGCTCCTGGGCTTTCTCTAGGTGCAGCGGGCGGGAGCTACTCTTCACTGCAGGGTGTGGGCTTCTCATTGCGGTGGCTTCTCTTGTTGTAGAGCACAGGCCCTAGGTGCATGGGCTTCAGTAGTTGTGGCATGTGGGCTCTAGAGCACAGTCTCAGTAGTTGTGGCACACGGGCTTAGTTGCTCCGCGACATGTGGGATCTTCCTGGACCAGGGATCGAACCCGTGTCCCCTGCATTGGCAGGCAGATTCTCAATGACTGTGCCACCAGGGAAGTCCCTAAACCCATATCTTTTAAAAAAGTTTTATATGCAAGGATGTTTTTGATTTATGTAAAAGACTAGGAAAACAGCACTACTCATACAGTAAGTGTTTGTATCTATAATAATTCTTTCATATTATTTTAGTTAATAAAGGAAGGCACTCTACTAGAGCTACTTTAAGGTACAGTGAGAAACTAGGATTCTTACAGACTTCACTTTAGTGTACTCTTTTCCATGTTAGACATAGTAGTAGACCACATGTTCTTTATCCATTCATCTGTTGATGGGGACTTGGGTTGTTTCCATATCTTGGCTATTGTAAATAATGTGAGATATATATATATATATATATATATATATATATATATATATATATATGTATGTATATATGGAATACTATTCAGCCATAAAAAAAGATGTAACTTTGCCATTCGTGACAACATGGATGGATCTCGAGGGTATTATGCTAACTGAAATAAGATGGAGAAGGACAAATAACATGATTTCACTCATATGTGGAATATAAAAAACAAACAAAATAAATGAACAAACCAAACAAAAACACAGTTACTGAGAACAGAGTAGTGATTACTAGAGGGAAAGGGATGGGGGGGTAGGGCAAAATGGGAAAAGGGGATCCATTCTATGGTAATGGATAGAAACTAAATTTTTGTTGGTGAGCACATTGTAGTTTATACAGAAGTATGAATATAATGTACCCATGAAACATATAATGTTATAAACCAGTTACCTCAAAAAATAAATTTAAAAAAGATAGTGATAGAATTTCAAAAGTTCATGGGAGATTAAGAAAATTAACTCTTTAATTTGAGAAAATTTCAGGGAACTTATATATGACAAATAGAAGGGACATGGTCAGATGCAACAATCTGGATGATGAATTGGAGAGAGATGAGCTTGGAAGCATGGCAGTCAATTAGAGGCTATTGTAGTAATCCACGTGGCAAATGAGAATTAGAAGCACAGTAGTGTAAATGGGATTTAAGGGATGGAGATGGATTAGATAGATATAAAGGAGATAGAATGGATAAGATTTAGTGGGCTTGAGGGAAAGTGGAGTCAGGGTGATTTCTAGCCATTATCATTTTCAATTTTATAATTAATGTTTAATAAATATTTTCAGAATAAATGAATTATCTGACACCTGGCTTGGGAAACTGAGTAGATTCCGGGCCATTTACTGAGGGAATATATAGGAAGAGAAATAGACTGAGGAACATGGTTGGAGGAGATGAGTTCAGTTGAGGCTCTTATATTTGAGGCATCTGTGACTTCCAAGAAATGTCATTAGGCAGTTGTATATACAGATCTGAGCTAAGAAGAAGACTCAGCTTGAGATATAAATTTGAAGTCACAGTTTATAGATGATAGTGAAAAGCAATGGGAATGGATGAGATCAGTCAGGGAGAAAAACATAGGGTAAAAGAAGAGAAATGAGGATGGGGAACACTAATATTTAAGGGTAAGGTGGAAGGAAAACATACCTCAAAAGAGATGAAGTAGTAGGCAGGGAAGTGGGAGAAGATCAGCAGAGTCACAAGTAAGTGGAAGAGCTGAGTTTGGAGAAAAGGAATGAGTATTAGGCATCTTTGAGACATCACATAAAATGAGGATAACAAAAATATCCATTGGACATGTCAGTTAAGTCATTGACTTCAGCAAGAGCAATTATATAGGTGGATCCAGTTCACACTGGCTAAGAGATAAGAAATTGAAATAACTAATGTCACTTGGTCTTTCAGAAAGTTTGGTTTTAAACAGGGGATAGTTAGAGATAGTTTGAGATAGATAGATAGATGAGTTTGAGAGAGGGTTTTTGTTTTTTAAAGGTACGAATGATATGAATACATTTACAGTCTTTATTTGCTGAGGATAAGAAGCCATCAAAAAGAGAATTTGACGAGAGAAGAGTGAGAGAGAAGAATTGGTGGAGCAAGGTCATTAACCAAGTTGGAAGGGATAGAATACAAAGATGCAAGTCAAGGGTGCTTCAGATAGACCTCTCCCGAGACAGGAGGGAAGGAGGTGGTGATGATTATGGATACAGATAAATTTGTAGGAGGCAGGGTAGAGGTTGCTCCACAGAGTCCTTGCAGGAGACTCCCACTTAGGGTGGAAGGAGTAGATGATTCACTCATGTGATTGGTAGCCTTCTTGGTGTGGTATTGCTGACTCCTGATCATTTGGTGAGGAGGAGTGGAGTGAGGGTAGTTTAGCTTAAGATGGCAGGTATGAACCATCAGGGTAGAGATAGCTTGCAGATATCTCACAAAATTACCTTTCTCATACTTTGTATTAGTTATCTATTGCAGAGTAAGAAATTATCCCAAAAGTTAGTGGCTTCAAATATTTATTATCTCAGAGTGTCTGTGGGTTGGGAATTTGGGAGTGACTGAACTGGTTGCATCTGGCTTCAGGTCTCATGAGGTTGTAGTTGATTGGCTGGGACTTCAATCCACTGAGTGCTCAGCTGGGACTGGAAGATTTGCCTCCATGATAGTTCATTCACATGTGTGTCGGCCGGAGGCCTGAAATCCTCACCACATGAACTTCTCTAGGGCTTCTGAAGTGTCCTAACAAGGCAGCTGTCTTCCCCTGGAGCAGATGATCCGAGAGAGAGAGAGACAGAGAAAGAGAGAGAGAGACAGAGAAACAGAGAGAGAGAGACAGAGAAACAGAGAGAGAGAGACAGAGAGAGACAGAGAAACAGAGAGACAGAGAGACAGAGAGAGGGAGAGAGAGAGAGAGAAAGGCTGTGACGCCGTTTTTGACTCAGTCACAAACCATTGCTTTGTTCTTTTAGAACTGAATCACTAAGTCCAGCCCACACTTGGGAGGGGAATGAATTAAGCTCCACCTCTTGAAGGGAGGAATATCAAATACTTTTTGGACATATTTTAAAACTACCACAATTCTATCAATTGTCAGTTTCTTCAGGGCAGCAAATAAGCTCTTTAAAAATATGTAGATTCAGCCTTTATATCCAGGTGAGAGAGAAGTACAGAAACGTGGGGAGGTGGTTCAGTCACATTTAGCTCACTTTACCGTTTGGTCTCCATTGCCGCGAATTAGGCTCAATAACTTGATGTGTTACCTCTTGTAGTTAATTTAAAAAAGTGATTGCTGACCTTTGATTTAATAGAGGATACTTTTAGGAGAAAAAAAATGCCATAGTGGGCAAAATATGAATTTTTTATACCAAAATGTGGATTTTGGTAACATTCAATATTAGCTCCTAAACTAGAATTTAGAGGTAGAAGGAAGGAACTAATTTTTTGCAGCAAAGAAATTGAGGACTAAAAGACAAGTACAGGCTGATTTCTGTGAACATATATGATATGAGAGGCAGTATAACACAGACTCTAAAGCCAGACTGTCTAGTTTCAAATCCCAGGTCAGCCATGTCTTAGCCGTATTTGTGCTTAGCTTCTCACTGCCACAACTTCTTCATCTGTAAAATGGGGAATTGTAAGTAGGTAGTTATTTCTGACAATTAGATCAGTAACTACATGTAAAGTGTTTAGAAAAGTGCCTGGCACATAGCAAGCAGTGAATAAATGTTAGCCATTTTATGGTAGCTATATTTTATCATTATAATGGTGAGTTAATACCATGGCATGAACCTTTCAAGGAGTAATATAACATTGTCCAAAATGTTTACAGTCTAAACTTTAGTGGACTTTGTCACTTTTGATGTATATGGAAAGTGTGTTTCTATCCAGCTCCATATCCATTTAAAATACTGTGTCAGATATCACCAGTAGTATTGTATAAGGTCACATCTGCATTTTTTCCTGAAGCAGCCTTTTTTTGTTGTAGTAGGTACATAGAAGTTCAATTTCAATTACAGCAGTGTTCTCAGTTCATAGGAATTGGCTATTAAATGGATCTTTTGGGCTCTCTGCATAGCAACATGCTAATAAAAAATAATTTCCTTGAACTTGGTATGATAAGATTGTTGGTAAACACACATGACAAGTTTCTTCCTCCCTCTCCCCCATATCCAAAGACCCTACTTTATTGGGTGAATAGTTTGAATATATATTAGGTGGGGTTTTCTGATGTGACTTAAGGCAGAAGATAACAAGATTAAGAGCCAGATCAGAAAATGGAAATACTGGTTTTATTACAAGAAACCTTCTTTAGAATTTTACTTTGCTGATGCTAGTTTTTTTAAAGTTTTATGCCTTCTGGTGTATCAATATGGAAGGGATATATAGAATTCTAGATTAAAAGAATTAAAAGAAACTTGTAGATTGTGTTCACCAGCCAGTACAAAAAGTGAAAACAAAACCCCACAGCTAATCAATTTATGAGATGCAGAAGTGGAAGGGTTAAACTTTTCACTCATGGCACTTTCTGTTGATGTCTTTGTATCGCTGGCCATATTGAAGAATACACTGAAGGTAGTAATTACTTCTGGTGTGCTGTATGGAGGTGGGTAATATTTATAAATCATGGTTTCTTCTAGATTTGAAGAAGTTGAAGTTAGCTCTTTTTACCCCATTATTAGTAGATATGCTTTCTACAGCTTTTTAAGAGTTTCGTTTTGTTTTTTGTGCTTTCTATGAATATTTAGGTGAACCAGCATAAATTTCTGGCTATAGCAGTGAGGTTTGCTAAAGTGCAATATTTTTATTGGATGATATGACTTCTTAGATGTTAAAAACTTCCATATGTGACATGAAGAACCATTTTTGTAGCACAGATTATGATATTAAAAGGTACTCTACATTTGTTTAGTTTGTTGATTTATACTGTTTGAATCGTTGGTCACCATATCTGAATAATATCAATACTTCAGCAATAATTGCCTGGTGATCATTGAACTTTGGTATTTGATCTGCTTTTAAGAATCTCAATAGTATTTTTAGAGCTATGTTATTCATAATACATTTTTTTTTTTTTAGTGCTCCCTAGACTCATGGCCCATGCTATCCAAAAGTTTGGTGCATTTAATACATTTTTGATTGTCATTTATATCAACTAATTTCTTCTTTGTTATAAATTTCTGTTGTTTAATTAAATATATATATTTCTCTTTTATATTTTTATCTTTTACTAACAGTACATTAGTCCTTGTTTACTGGTGTGCATCTTATGTTTTTTTAACTTTCACCTTGCGTTGAACTGGTTTTCTTTTAAAAAAGAACATTAATGATAGCTTAGCTACCACTGTTATAATGTGTTTCTTGTCAAACACTTTGCTCTGAGTTTTATGTTTGCTCTTCAAGGAAGAGATGGCCATTTTACAACTTGGAAACAGGCTCAAAGAGATTAACTTGCTTCAGTTATCTCATAGCTAAGGAAGGGCTAGAAGGGATAGAAAGAGGAAGCTTTACATTGCAAATCTGCTTTAAAGCCTATTCTGTTTGATTTCTGTTATTTCTGACTGTTACTTTACCACTTAATTCTGTTGGTCTTTAGAGGTAGTTAATAGTTAATAGGTCAAATTGTGCTTGTTGCATGTAGAATCCTGGGGCTGAAAGGGTCCTGGAATGACTCTTTCTAGGTAGAGAGGATTATTCCCAATCTGTTTGATCTAAGAGGATAATTGTCTATTTTGTTTGTTTAAATGAACAGAATAGGACATTATATAATTTTGCTTTATGTACACAAAGCTGCCAACCCTGACCACATTTCTTAAGGAAACTAAATTTGCTTTTTTTGCCTACCATCTTCTTTTTAAGGTTTTTCCCATTTTCAGGAATCTCAGGCCTTCTGTGATATTCCTGGATCTTGCTTGTTAATGAGAAAAGTAATTATTGAATTAATTTATACTAATAACACATGGTAATAATTAACAGTAGCTATTATTGAGATACTCTAAAGATATCTTTGCATTTTAAGAGAGAATATTGGTTGGTACTCTATTTGAAGAAATGGATGGTGGGATTTTAGGCCTTGTATCCTGATGGGCAAATTTTTTTAGGCATAGAGGGCTCTTCAAATCACTATATGCTCAGTTGGTAATACCAACCTTTATATGCATTCCAATACTATCTTAAATGTAAATGTTTACATATTTCTTTTGCTTGAGATGTTCAATTGCAGGTACTTTTCTGTTTTGTATTATTTTATTTGTGTAGCGTCCTAGAATTGGAAGGAGCATCGCAAAGTCATTTGTTTCAGGCCCGCTGCCTTTAGATTGCTGAGTGCTCAGACTACTTGAGCCATTGTAGAAACAGTTCAAATGAATTAAACACTCCTGAAACTTCATTTTGTATAAAAATGTTGCCATCTGATTTGTGTTTTACTTTTGTTTTGGGTTGTCATTATGCCATAGGAAACTTAAGCAGTCTGTTTTGGCAGTTCCTTTGTGTTGGTATTTACTGAGCTCTTTGGGTCAATTACCTGACTTCTTAATTAAGGAGGATATAAATGACTTTGAAATTGGGACCTCTACAAAGGTATCTCAAGGTAATTTCTTACATATTTACAGAAACCAAACCGTACCTGAAAAGTTTTCAAGCAAGTGTATATTCTATAACAGTTAATGTAAAATCAGTCAAGTTTGGTTTATGGGCAAGCAATGCAAAAGTGTGTACAAAGTGCATACTTCACAGAATTTCTAGTATACAGAGTGCTGCTATGTGCTAATAGGTATTCAAGCTTGATGTTGAAGAGAATGCTAATGTTGATGAAGCTGAAAGGAGAGCTATGAAGTCGATATATTTTCCAACGCTTAAAACCCATGTAGCACAGGGAACTGTATTGAATATCCTGTGATAAACCATAATGGAAAAGAATATAGAAGAAAAGAATGTCAATGTGTGTATAACTGAGTCACTTTGCAGAGATGGGCACAACAATCTCGTGCCAAACTATAGTTGATTGGCACAATCAACTATACTTCAAAAAAAAATTAAAAAAACAAAGAAACAAACAAAAAAACCCCACGTAGTTTCCTTTATGGAAAAGGAACTGTGATTAAATTCGAAAAACTTTAATATAATGGTCTGAAGGTATGTGAATGCCTTTTATACAAATAATTGTGACTTTATTGTTGCATAAGGGATTTGAGTATGATTAGTTTTTTTCCTTCATTTTTGTTATATTTGGAATTGGGTTATCAAAAGGATATTTTGATATCCTTTCCTTAAACTCAAGTGAATGAAAACCAAATTTTCTTGAGTGTGAAAAAGATCATTTAGGACTCTCTTGGCCTTGAGTACAGTGGAAATACTTGCTTACCTTTGGCAATAGCTCATAATTATGTACTTTTTATAATGATGCATTTATTTCATTCAGTTATGAAACAAGTATTTATTGAGAGACTACTGCATACCAGGAACTTTGTTGGATATTGCACACTCAATGAATAGGGCAAGCATATCCTTAAAGAGCAGTTAGCTGTCTAGGTGGGGAGACAGACTTCTAAACTGATAATTACAATACAGTGTGATAAATGCTAAGATACATTTACCACTGTGGCCATCTGGAGCTCACTACCACTGGGGAACTCACGGAGACTAAATAAAATATTCCTCAGAGTTATCCCAAGCCAAGAGCAGGGAAGCTGCAGGTGTTTACCCACCAACTTCCTAGCCATCATTGACATTAACTCTGGCATTTCTGGCTTGCCCTGAGTACAAACTGAGCATGTTCCTGCAGCCAGAATGCAGCCTACAGTAGGATGTTACAGGTGTTCAGAATGAATAATCTTCTGGTGTAGAGGTGAATGTCAACAGTTTATGGGCAAGACACCAATGGCATTTGTTGCCAGTATCAGGCATTTACACAATGTATTATCTACTATGTGCTACGCATTGTTCTAAATGCTTTACATATCTGAACTCATCAATTCTCACTGTACAACTCTGTGAGGCAGGTACTGTTAGTGTCCTCATTTAACAGATGAAGAAATAGAGCACAGAGTGGTTAGGTAACTTGCCCATGATCACATAGCTATAATGTCAGAACTGGTTTTTGAACCCAGGTGGTCTAGTACAGAGTCCATGCTCTCAGTCCACATAATGGTCTGCTTTTGGAACAACACAGCCTGAAGCAGGACCTTTTGACTCTTCTGTTTTCCCTTGGTAACTGCTTCCTCTTTCTCCCTTCCTCCAGTGTCTTTCCTGTTAGTGTTCTTTACTTCCTTCCTTGTTTTTAGCTTGCCCCTCTCTAGAACAGTACAGCTGTTCAGCTTCCATTCTTACACTCAAGGCTATCAAATCAAATAATTCTTGCTAAGGTGTTAACTGATCTTTCTGATGTTTTGATGAAGGCTTTGAGTTTCATATTGCTTGGTATTTGCATTTTAATTTTTAGAAAAGACAAAGATTTAAGAACCGTAGAAGGAAAGACATGATGGTAGAATGACAGAGGATCAAGTTGATATTTTTGGGTTGGGAAACACCTATTCCTTGGCCATAGTTATAAGGAAAGGCCAAGGGGTGTGTGCTTGGGCAAAAAAAGCCCCTTTCTCGCCTGTCATGTCCTGTCTTCCAGCCACCACCCTCCCTTTTTTCTTTTTAAATTGTGGAAGAATTACAAGCCAATTGTAAAACATTTAAATAATACTTAGTTATCAAGAGTAAAAGTGAAAGTTCTGCTTTACTGATTCTTTTCCTTTCCCCAAATCTCCTCCCACTGCTCTCGGAGGTAATGGCTTAGCTAATGTTTTTGCAGATTAATAAAAGTATATACATATACACACACTATATATGTACATGCATATGTGGTGTCTCTATGGTGTATATATGTAATACACAAAATGGATAGTCTTTTTAAAAAATGTAAGTGGAATACTATACATCTTTTTGCTCATCTTGCTTTTCTCCTGCTA
This sequence comes from Mesoplodon densirostris, assembly GCF_025265405.1. Lineage (NCBI taxonomy): Eukaryota > Metazoa > Chordata > Mammalia > Artiodactyla > Ziphiidae > Mesoplodon > Mesoplodon densirostris. The sequence continues at coordinate 87,804,084 of NC_082661.1, forward strand.
ACATTACATGTATCCTGGACATTTCCCTGTATTATCCCCTATAGAGCTATTTTATTCTTTTAAAAAAGCTGCATATTATTTCACATGGTAATAGTATTTATATGGTAAGAGTGTACCATAATTTATTTAACTATTTTCCTATTAATTGACATTTTTTCTGTTTTCTCAGTATGATATATAATGTTGCAGTGACTGTCCTTGAAAAAACATCTTTGTGTCTAAGTATTTCTGAGAAATAAATAGAGCCTTAGAACTGAAATGTTCAAGTCAAGGCATGTACATTTTTATAGTATCTGATAAATTGGTCTTCTCAAAGGCAGTTTACTCCCATCAACTGTATAAGTGCCCATTTCCCCATACTTTTGCCAATATAGTTGTTTTCAGTCTATCTAATTTTTGCTTATAGTGGGTGATAAATTGTGATTATCCCCGATTGCTAGTGTTATTGATTATCTTTTTCTGTGAATTGCCTGTTTATATATTTTCTCATTTTTCTATCAGATTATTTGTGTTTTTTGTATTGACTTGTAGGATGACCTCTATTCTTGTAGGACCAATCAAGATTTGGAGTTTTATCTTTAAAAGTCTGATGATGCAAGTATTAGATGTTAGATAGTTTTATTCCTTCATGCTAGTGGAAGAGAAAATAGGTTGAATGTAGTATTTGAAAATATTTTGCAGATAATTCATTTTGAAAAGTAATCTTTTTTGGAAAGCTATTTCTAAGAATGTTGGTAGTAGTGGTGGTATTAAATTAGGGACTTTGATAAATCTCTGGTTGTTGTTGTGTTTGATTAAACTGTTTCACATTTTCATGCTTTTCTTTGTATGCCACTAAAATATTAATTGCCACAATTTCTTTTCTAATGTGGACAGCAGTTTTGAAATGAGTACCATGGATTTCAGGAAGAATGAAGAGAAGAATATAGGTGAATCATGAAAATATTGCAAGAACATGTCTTAAAACACGTAGATCAGTGTTACCTTCTTACGTAATAGATAAAAATGCCATTTAAAATGATATGATACTTGAAAACAGTGGCTGTGTTCAAGGCATTGTCACTGGTATTTTGGATACAAAGATGACTAAAACAATCTCTATTGGTCATTATGATTCAGAAGAGAGAGGCAAGATAGATTAGATTCAGGTTATGTATCTTTGGCAGGAATATCAAGGAAGTGAGGCTGTTTTCTTCTGTTAAAAAGTGCACGATTTTGATTTGTCCCTATATTGATGGTATTTACTTTGATCACTTAATTAATTGCCAGCTTTTTCAGAGTTCCTCTTTTTCCCTTTGTCATTAATAATTATTTTGGGGAGCAGTTATTTTGAGATGATATGAGTATCCTGTTGCTCATCAAAATTTAATTGATTTTTTATATTCGTATGGACTCATAGATTTGTATTTATTAAATGGGTTGTAATTTATTACTGTTATTTATTTTACTGCTTAAATTGTCCCAGATTTTGCCAGTGGGAGCCTCTGGTTTTTATGTCCTTTTGACGTGTTCCCATCATTCTTTGAATACTTCTTTCCTTTCTGGAAAACAAGGCTCATCTTGACCTTCCCTGCCCTAGTTGTGGAATCAGCCATTTCTTCAAGGAGCTCTCTTAATAGAAAACTGTTTTTAGAAGAAAAGTTCTCTGCTCTTTATATTGGGGTGTTGCTGCTCTCAGGGCCTGTTAATGAACATATGCATAATATACATATATACATTTACAGCTATATTTGTTTCTATATCCGTTTATATTGAAAACCGTACCTCCAGTTCTTATCCAGCACCACAGGGTTAATTCTGATTTTCTTCCTTTATATATCCTCTAGCAGTGAGAAACTTGGCTCCCATTATTCTTGGTATATTTACTTACTTGATTAATCCCCTCCCCCATCCCCTGCATGGGCTATCTCCCGGGTGTTCGCCCTTCATATCCTGCTCCCGCATCAATGCAGTACCCCAGATCGCCCTCCTGCATGGAAGCTCTACCCATCTCTTTGGGGTCTGATGCCTTCCACTTGGGTTCTGACACCCTGCACCAGGCAGCCTGCCTGTGTGGATGACCTCACTCGCCCAGGCTCTGACACCTTGAGCTGGACTGCTTCTCCTGCCCCTCTCCCCGTGCCTTGGACCCTCGTCCTTCCACTCAGTCTCCAGCACCCTGTGCCTGACCTGTTCCCTGCAAGTATTGCCTCCTCATCCTGCTATGGCTTCAGTACCCTGAAATACTGCCACTTTTCCACTAGCCTCATCACCGCACAAATGGGTATTTAATTTAGGGTATTTAAAGGTATTATTTGGCTCTGATATCCTACTCTAGGCCACTGAGACTCCTGTCCCTCTCTCCCCCATGTGCAGGTGCCTGCCTTACTCTGCTTTACCTTATGGCTTTATTTATTTGTTTGTTTGTTTGTTTATTTAATAGGAGATGGAACAATCTGCTTTCTCTCTTTTTTTAAATTAATTGGTTTATTTATTTATTTTTGGCTGCATTCCATCTTTGTTGCTGCGCATGGGCTTTCTCTAGTTGCAGTGAGCGGGGGCTACTCTTCGTTGTGGTGCGTGGGCTTCTCATTGCGGTGGCTTCTCTTGCTGCAGAGCACAGGCTCTAGGCACACGGGCTTCAGCAGTTGTGGCTCGGGGGCTCTAGTTGTGGCACATGGGCCTAGTTGCTCTGTGGCATGTGGGATCTTCCAGGACCAGGGCTCGAACCCATGTCCCCTGCATTGGCAGGCAGATTCTTAACCACTGTGCCACCAGGGAAGTCCCACGTTATGGCTTTTAGACTGAACTGTTCAGGAAGGGAAGAGGAAGGGGAAACAACCAATTTGTTTTTTATTCCATCATTTGCTCCATGAAAAGGTTTTGCAGTAGGTTCTTATATCAGTCTCCACTTCCTCTTCCTTAAAGGATTGGTGGTGTGCCACTTAAACAGTGTGGCAAAGCATATAGCCCCGTTTGAGTCTGGATTTTCTGTGTCCAGTGTTGTTTTTACTCACTTTATGCCAGAATGTCTACTGTTTACTTTAGGGCCCCTTGTTAAGTCTTAACCTTTACTTCTGTATTTGCTCAAAATATGTTCTTTTAACTATTGAGACTTTGTCTGTTGATTTCTCTTAAAGGTTTTGCATTAACTAGTAATTGGACAAATGTTGGTTAAAACTGTGTGATACTGCAGTTTTCTCTCTTGGTAACTTGAATACCCTCTTTCTAATTACATCCTCTTTGGCTGTGGGTTGTTACAGTGGTGGGTGGTCCAGGTGATGTTGCATGAGGACTGTAGATCCTTTTGGTGGATAGATCACTTTTCCTCTTATGTGGAGATCTGAATGCCAGGGTACATCCCTCATGGAGCATCCCCTAGGAGTCACCAGGTGCTCCTTTCTTCCTCAGTGTGCTGGTGATGCATCTGTAAAATGTTAAAAATAAGTATGAAATAGGTATAGATGTTATTTTATAATGTGTAAACCATTATATAATATGTGAATATTTGGTTTTAGATTATAGGTCTTTTCAAAGTGTTTTCTCTCTTTTAAAACTTTTACTTCTTCTAGTCTACAAAACTGAAAAGGGAAGAAAGAAAGCTCATGTTGTAAAAGTTAGCCTCCAAATTTTAAGTTGCTAGTTGACAGACTTTTCAAAGCCTTGAAAAATACAGCATTTTTCCCAGTTTTATTGAAACATAATTGACATATAACATTGTATTAGTTTAATGTATACACCATAATGATTTGATATATGTATATATTGCAAAATGATTGCCACAGTAAGTTTAGATAACATCCATCACCTCGCATAGTTACACGTTTGTTTTTGTGATGTGAAATTTTAAGATCTCTTAGCAACTTTCAAATATGCAATACAGTATTGTTAACTATAGTCACCATGCTGTTCATTACACTCCCAGAACTTATTTATCTTATAACTGGAAATTGGACCCTTTGAACATCTTCAATCATTTCCGCCACCCCACACCTTTGGCCACCACCAGTATTTTCAATATGTGAACATTTTTTACTCTCTAAAACATAGGAAAAAAGGTTTACTGAAAAATGAAAACATTAAAAAAATTTCTCTAGCCATCTTGCCCTTAGGTTTGCATATCACTTTTAATAATAAACCTTTTATTACTGAGCTCTTCATTTTTTAAAAATGCATGTTTAATTTGCCTCTAAATTATACTGATTTCAACAATGTAGAAATATGAAATATTGTAATCTCTTGTAGATAGTATCTTGCAATGTTGTTTCACCCAGTTTTTAAACTTGTTTTGTGATCTATGAAGATAGATTTGTGGCGAGTAAACAGAAAACACTTTTAAGTTTGACAAGCTAACTACTGAATTTCATCTAGAAAGTTGTCCTCACATATTTTTCCTGTTTTAAAATCTGTTGTTCATAAAAGTCACATATACTGTTTGGTCTTAAGGGATTATTAACTGCATAGCTTTCTTTGTCTAACTTCTTTCCCCCCTTTTTTGATTTATCACAAGATAATTTTGTTATAGGTGGGTTGGGTTAGTCATGTTAATACTGTATTATCAGAGGGATAATTTTCTTGTTTCTTAGATCATAAAATCAGAACTTTCATTCCTCACTTTTTGCTCATTCTCAGTACGTACACACACACACACACACACACACACACACACACACACACACATACATTTTTCATGTCTAATCACAATTTGACATATGTTGTAATTTATCCTGAGCATCCGGTGGCAGGAGATCTGCTTACTGTCCAAACTATCCAGAGTGAATCTAAACTAGGAAGATTGTTTCTCCATGGAATAATGGGAATACACAGCTGATGGAGGTTAAGAAGGATTAATACAACTTAATATATAAATATATTATTATTAAGTAGCAGTTTTTAGGACAAGTCTAGGTGAATTTGTCTAATGTAGATGATTAATACTTACTCCTTTATTGTTGAGATAAATATCTTAGATTAGACTTAAGAATAATTATGTCCCTCTTATTTTGAGCCAGAGTATAGTAAATGAACCTGAGTCTCTGTTCATACTTAGAATGGTGAAATCAGGACATTAAAAATATGATACAATGTTTTATATTTTATGTAGAAATGTGGACATGTTTGTTGTTTGTTATATTTTTGCAAATATAACAAATTTCTTCTTATTGAAGAAAGCAGAATATGATTTAATAAACTTTCACATTTATTAAATTCACCTTATTTTCCCCTTACATAGGTTAAGTTCTAAATTTAACCTTTGAACTCTTTCAGACCTTTAGATGCTATTCTGGAAAAACTTAAGTAATGGATCAAAGGAAGAATGAGAGTATTGTTCCTAGTATCACTCAATTAGAAGATTTTCTTACAGAACACAATTCCAATGTTGTTTGGCTTCTTGTTGGTAAGTAGAATATATTTTCTTGTACTTTATTGTTTTTTGTGTATGGATTAACAACTGCCAGATTTTAAGCAGTGGTTGACTGAAGTTAGAATGCTTACAATACCATTTGTTTATTTTTTGGGGAGAAGATTTTAATCTATGCTTCTTTGAATATTTGCTCTGGAAACTGCTCTGGAAGGCTGTTTTCCTTAGATTGCCTCCTTGTCTGACTTAGAAGTGGGATGAGAAGAAAGACGTAGCTTATCTTTCCTGTTTCAGATCAGCTCTTCCATTCCCCATCCCAACATACAAGCAAACACTTTTGTTTTATTATAAAAGTGATAAATCCTTGTGGCAAATATGTTTTTGCCTAATTAATCTTCTCATCTCTTTCCTCACTCTTTATTCACTTGACAGTGGACTTTTCCAGTAATAAGTTTTTTTGTCTTATATTGCTGAACTTTTCTAGGTGTACACAAATAATACAAGACAGTGTATACTTAAATTGCAGAGAAAGGGAAGAAATACGAGTGAATGAATGAGTATGAACAAATAAGAAGGAGAAATACAAATAAAATACCAAGGAAAGGAGAGATTACTGTAGGCTGTTACTGCCCAGGATGTTTTGTGGAAGAATGGTGTTTGATTTGAACTTTAGCATGGGAATTAGAAAGATACAGAGAGGAAAGTAGGAAGGGTAAGATGGGGTGAGAGAGGAAAGGGAGGGTAATGGTAATATTTATTGAGGTAATATTTATTGAGCATCCTTTGTGTGCCACATGCCACAGGCATTTTGCATATGTTGTCTCACTTAATGCTCACAGCAGACTTATGAGGGTAGGTGTTATTTTCCTATTAACATGTTGGGGAATTGAGGCCCATAAGGATTTATTAACTTACACAGGTTACACAGCTGTTTTTTTCTGAGTGCAGGCTTATGCTTCTTTCATGACATTGCAGGATGCATGGTAGGGTTATGGTAGAGGTGAAGTATATATAAAGGGAATTATAATGATTCATGATTTCTAGGTAAGATTGGATTACCATTTCAACTTCAAGTTTTTTTTTCCTAATTGACAAACATGAACTACTGTAAATTATCATTAACGAAAAATAAAAAGTAAAATGAAATGCAAAACAATACTATGAAATATAACTTCATAAAAGCAGCGTTTAAAATTACCTTTTAGTTTAATTAAAGGCAGAATTCTTTCTTTTTTTCTTTTTAACATTTATTTATTTATTTTGGCTGTGCTGGATCTTAGTTGCAGCAATCGGGATCTTCATTGCGGCATAAGGGATATTTAGTTGCAGCATGCGGACTCTTAGTTGCAGCATGCATGCAGGATCTAGTTCCCGACCAGGGATCAAACCTGGGCCCACTGTGTTGGGAGCGTGGAGTCTTACCCACTTGACCACCAGGGAAGTCCCGGCAGAATTCTTTCTTATTTCCTAGGTGCCCCTTCTCCTGTCACCTTGAATTTCTCATTTTCACATTGTATACAGCTCCTTTCTTTAAGGTGAAAATAATTGCAATGACCAGAAAAACCTAGCGGGATTGTTTAATCCCTCTGTTTTACTAATGGCCTTACGCTATTGAAGGGGATGGGGGGACATGATACAGTGAAAGGCCATAATCCTCAGGTGGTTACTCTCCGGGAAAGAAGCATACTTTCTCAGCAAATACCTTTTGCCTTTCTGAAGGGCCTGTAACTATCTGCTCTTCACACAGTGATTTACAGTAAAAATTAATGCAAAATGACTTTAAGCTTAAAACAGTGTTGTACCATCAAAATAAGTGTTCAAAAGAATTGTTCTAGAAATAATTTTTATGGACAAATCATAGCACTTGCTACCTCAGAGCTATTACCATCAATCTAAGCTACCTTGAGGAATGTTGTATTTTGACTCTCAGTGACTGCTTTGTTTTATCTATGTTAAATAATTTTTTTTTTTTTTTTTTTTTTTTTTTTTTTTTTTGCGGTACGCAGACCTCTCACTGTTGTGGCCTCTCCCATTGCGGAGCACAGGCTCCGGACGCGCAGGCTCAGCAGTCATGGCTCACGGGCCCAGCCGCTGCGCGGCATGTGGGATCCTCCCGGACCAGGGCACGAGCCCATGTCCCCAGCATCGACAGGTGGACTCTCAACCACTGCGCCACCAGGGAAGCCCTATGTTAAAAAATTTTTTAAAAATTTTACGAACTTAATATGATGTTGCTAAAAGGTTACACATATTAAATTGCTTTATATTACTGTCTTAATCTAGAAAATAGTTATACTGTTTAAATGGATAAGTAAAAGAAAATTTATCGAATAATACTTTCTTGTGTTTTGCGTTTTGTATGTTTACGAACTAGGTTTTTTGGGAATATTATAAATTTTATAAGTGACCATAAACTTTTCATGAAAAATTCATGATCAAATTTAGAATATCATTTACTGTAATAATATTTACTGGTGTTCTTTAAAAGTAAGTTGTTGTTGGGGCTTCCCTGGTAGCGCAGTGGTTGAGAGTCCGCCTGCGATGCAGGGGACACGGGTTCATGCCCCGGTCCGGGAAGATCCCACATGCCGCGGAGCGGCTAGGCCCGTGAGCCATGGCCGCTGAGCCTGCGCGTCCGGAGCCTGTGCTCCACAGCGGGAGAGGACACAACAGTGAGAGGTCCGCGTACCGCAAAAAAAAAAAAAAAGAAAAAAGTAAGTTCTTGTCTTATCAATTGCAGCAAAATAGTATTTGGTGGCCTATTTAATATAGATATATCTTGAAGTAGGTTAAAATTGTCACTTCTTTCCAATAGTACTTTAAAAGCAGAGACTATTGATTTTTTTTAAAAAGTGACTTTTCAGGCTTCCCTGGTGGCACAGTGGTTAAGAATCCACCTGCCAGTGCAGGGGACACGGGTTCAAGCCCTGATCCAGGAAGATCCCACATACCGTGGAGCAGCTAAGCCCGTGTGCCACAACTACTGAGCCTGCACTCTAGATCCCGTGAGCCACAACTACTGAGCCCATGTGCCACAACTACTGAAGCCCATGCGCATGGAGCCCGTGCTCCACAACAAGAGAAGCCACCACAACGAGAAGCCCGTACCCCGCAATGAAGAGTAGCCCCCACTCACCACAACTAGAGAAAGCCTGTGCACAGCAACAAAGATCCAGCACAGCCAAAAATAAAATAAATAAATTTATTTTTTTTAAAAAGTGACCTTTCTATGATGTAAAAAAAAAAAAATCAGTTTTCTTTATTTTTAAGTGGACGGTATTAGGAGTGAGCTTTTAGCCTAATAAAGGTAGTTTTTTTTTCATAATATTCAGAAATATGGGCTTTTTCATCCCAGAACATCTTTGTGTATGTTTAATAACTGAAACAGAACAAAGGAGTGTAAAAGGAAACAGGAAAAAAAGGAAAGCCATTTTACTTGAAACATTGCTTTACTTCATCTGATTGAAATCTGTGTTTTGCTGGCTAATGACTTACAGAGAATGAAGAAAGTTGAATAAAGAATCATCTTGTGGTTTTGAAAATTCAAGTATTAAATTGTAAGAGGACATTTTACCATATGGAAGTAAATCCTCTCGTTTCTGAACGTGATAAATGATCTTTCACTAACAAATTTTTATTGAGATATTAAGATGACTGAAGGAAACGTATAGTGAGATCCTTTTTTTTTTTTTTTTGCATTTTTTTCTCCCAACAGCTACCATTTTGTCCTGTGGATGGATTATTTATCTCACGTATTATAATTCTCGGAATGTTGGTCTTATTTTAACACTGGTTCTTAACAGATTATACAAGCATGGCTATATCCATATTGGTAAGTTTGAGTAATTTTTTTCTTCTCTGTAATCTTGAGATGTATATTGTAAATATGTATTTTATAAACAGATAGTAGCTTTAGAAATTTACCTTTGTTTTATGAAAGTTAAACCAATTTAACTGGAATTTCTCTCATATAGCATATAGTTCAAGTAGAGTTGAACTACCACTTGGTTATGTCCTTTTACCTCATTCTTATTTCTTAAAGTGTTTCTAAGTGGTTTTTTTTTTTGACTTATAAGAGATAATCATTAAAATAATTTGAAAAATCTAGACATATAACATATGGAACTAGAAGTTTCTTAAGGTCCTACTATCCAAAGAAACTTTCTAATGCTTGATGAAGTTTTACTGTTGTTTTTTAAACTGATACCTAAAAAATCTATAACTGTAAGTGGAATCATCTTGTGTATTTCATTTTGTAGCCTTCTTTATTAATTTAACTTGACTACTTATAAATGGGAAGTTTGCAAATAGATAGGAGGGTGTCTTAGGAAGTTATATGCCTTAGAAAGCCCTAAACCACTGGGGAAAAGGGGTGAAGAGTCAGCAAATAGAATGTTTCTGATCTTCCTTAGAGTTGAGTACCTCTTAGTGGTCATAAATAAAACTTTTCTCAAACGTAAGTAGTCTTTCATTAATTTGAGGCAATGACGGGTTCCTGGAGTCACCCAAATTAATGGAGAAGAATGGTGAATTAGTCACTGCTTTGGGTTTTTTGTTTGTTTGTTTTTTTATACTGCAGGTTCTTATAAGTCATCAGTTTTATACACATCAGTGTATATGTGTCAATCCCAATCACCCAATTCAGCACACCACGATCCCCACCCCACCGCGGTTTTCCCCCCTTGGTGTGCATATGTTTGTTCTCTATCTGTGTCTCAACTTCTGCCCTGCAAACCAGTTCATCTGTACCATTTTTCTAGGTTCCACATACATGCATTAATATATAATATTTGTTTTTCTCTTTCTGACTTACTTCACTCTGTATGACAGTCTCTAGATCCATCCACATCTCAACAAATGACTCAATTTTGTTCCTTTTTATGGCTGAGTAATATTCCATTGTATGTATGTACCACTACTTCTTTATCCATTCATCTGTCGATGGGCATTTAGGTTGCTTCCATGACCTGGCTATGGTAAATAGTGCTGCAATGAATATTGGGGTGCATGTGTCTTTTTGAATTATGGTTTTCTCTGGGTATAAGCCCAGTAGTGGGATTGCTGGATCATATGGTAATTCTATTTTTAGTTTTTTAAGGAACCTCCATACTGTTCTTCATAGTGACTGTATCAATTTACATTCCCACCAACAGAGCAAAAGGGTTCCCTTTTCTCCACTCCCTCTCCAGCATTTGTTGTTTGTGAATTTTCTGATGATGCCCATTCTCACTGGTGTGAGGTGATACCTCATTTTAGTTTTGATTTGCATTTCTCTCATAATTAGTGATGTTGAGCAGCTTCTCATGTGCTTCTTGGCCATCTGTGTATCTTCTTTGGAGAAATGTCTATTTAGGTCTTCTGCCCATTTTTGGATTGGGTTGTTTGTTTCTTTAATATTGAGCTGCATGAGCTGTTTATATATTTTGGAGATTAATCCTTTGTCCTTTGATTTGTTTGCAAATATTTTCTCCCATTCTGAGCGTTGTCTTTTGGTCTTGTTTATGGTTTCCTTTGCTGTGCAAAAGCTTTGAAGTTTCATTAGGTCCCATTTGTTTATCTTTGTTTTTATTTCCATTTCTCTAGGAGGTGGATCAAAAAAGATCTTGCTGTGACTTATGTCAATGAGTGTTCTACCTATGTTTTCCTCTAAGAGTTTTATAGTGTCTGGTCTTATATTTAGGTCTCGAATCCATTTAGAGTTTATTTTTGTGTATGGTGTTAGGTAGTGTTCTAATTTCATTCTTTTACATGTAGCTGTCCTGTTTTCCCATCACCACTTATTGAAGAGACTGTCTTCTCTCCATTGTATATATTTGCCTCCTTTATCATAGATTAGTTGACCATAGGTGCGTGGGTTTATCTCTGGGCTTTCTGTCTTGTTCCATTGAACTATGTTTCTGTTTTTGTGCCAGTACCATATTGTCTTGATTACTGTAGCTTTGTAGTATAGTCTGAAGTCAGGGAGTCTGATTCCTCCAGCTCCATTTTTTTCCCTCAAGACTGCTTTGGCTATTTGGGGTCTTTTGTGTCTCCATACAAATTTTAAGATGATTTGTTCTAGTTCTGTAAAAAATGCCATTGGTAATTTGATAGGGAGTGCATTGAATCTGTAGATAGCTTTGGGTAGTATAGTCATTTTCACAATATTGATTCTTCCAATCCAAGAACATGGTATATCTCTCCATCTGTTGGTATCATCTTTATTTTCTTTCATCAGTGTCTTACAGTTTTCTGCATACAGGTCTTTTGTCTCCCTAGGTAGGTTTATTCCAGGTATTTTATTCTTTTTGTTGCAGTGGTAAATGGGAGTGTTGCCTTAATTTCTCTTTCAGATTTTTCATCATTGGTGTATAGGAATGCAAGAGATTTCTGTGCATTAATTTTGTATCCTGCAACTTTACCAAATTCATTGATTAGCTCTAGTAGTTTTCTGGTGGCATCTTTAGGATTCTCTATGTATAGTATCATGTCATCTGCAAACAGTGACAGCTTTACTTCTTCTTTTCCAATTTGTATTCCTTTTATTTCTTTTTCTTCTCTGATTGCCATGGCTAGGACTTCCAAAACTATGTTGAATAAGGGTGGCAAGAGTAGACATCCTTGTCTCTTTCCTGATCTTAGAGGAAATGCTTTCAGTTTTTCACCATTGAGAATGATGTTTGCTGTGGGTTTGTCATATATGGCCTTTATTATGTTGAGGTAGGTTCCCTCTGTGCCCACTTTCTGGAGAGTTTTTATCATAAATGGGTGTTGAATTTTGTCAGAAGCATCTTCTGCATCTGTTGAGATGATCATATGGTTTTTATTCTTCAATTTGTTAATATGGTGTATCACATTGATTGATTTGCATATATTGAAGAATCCTTGCATCCCTGGGATAAATCCCTATTGATCATGGTGTATGATCCTTTTAATGTTTTGTTGGATTCTGTTTGCTAGTATTTTGTTGAGGATTTTTGCATCTATATTCATCAGTGATATTGGTCTGTAATTTTCTTTTTTTGTAGTATCTTTGTCTGGTTTTGGTATCAGGGTGATGGTGGCCTCATAGAATGAATTTGGGAGTGTTCCTTCCTCTGCAGTGTTTTGGAGGAGTTTGAGAAGGATGGGTGTTAGCTCTTCTCTAAATGTTCGATAGAATTCACCTGTGAAGTCATCTGGTCCTGGACTTTTGTTTGTTGGAAGATTTTTAATCACAGTTTCAATTTAAGTGCTTGTGATTGGTCTGTTCATATTGTGTATTTCTTCCTGGTTCAGTCTCAGCAGGTTGTGCATTTCTAAAAATTTGTCCATTTCTTCCAGCTTTTCCATTTTATTGGCATAGAGTTGCTTGTAGTAGTCTCTTAGGATGCTTTGTGTTTCTGCAGTGTCTGTTGGAACTTCTTCTTTTTCATTTCTAATTTTATTGATTTGAGTCCTCTCCCTCTTTTTCTTGATGAGTCTGGGTAATGGTTTATCAATTTTATTTATCTTCTCAAAGAACCAGCTTTTCGTTTTATTGATCTTTGCTATTGTTTTCTTTGTTTCTATTTCATTTATTTCTGCTGTGATATTTATGATTTTATTCCTTCTGCTAACTTTGGGTTTTGTTTGTTCTTCTTTCTCTTGTTCCTTTAGGTATAAGTTTAGATTTTTTACTTGAGTTTTTTCTTGTTTCTTGAGGTACTCTTGTATAGCTATAAACTTCCCTCTTAGAACTGCTTTTGCTGCATCCCATAGGTTTTGGATCGTCGTGTTTTCATTGTCATTTGTCTCTATGTATTTTTTGATTTCTTCTTTGATTCCTTCAGTGATCTCTTGGTTATTTAGTAACGTATTGTTTAGTCTCCATGTGTCTGCGTTTTTAATGTTTTTTTTTTCCGTGTAATTGATTTCTAATCTCATAGTGTTGTGGTCAGAAAAGATGCTTGATATGATTTCATTTTTCTTAAATTTACTGAGGCTTCTTTTGCGACCCAAGATGTGATCTATCCTGGAGAATGTTCCATGTGCACTTGAGGAGAAAGTGTAATCTGCTGTTTTTGGGTGGAATGTCCTATAAATATCAATTAAATCTATCTGGTCTGTTATATCATTTAAAGCTTATGTTTCCTTATTTATTTTCATTTTGGATGATCTGTCCATTGGTGTAAGTGAGGTGTTAAAATCCCCCACTATTATTGTGTTACTGTCGATTTCCTCTTTTATAGGTCTGAGCAGTTGCCTCGTGTTTTGTGGTGCTCCTATGTTGGGTACATATATATTTATAATTGTTATATCTTCTTCTTGGATTGATCCCTTGATCATTACATTGTGTCCTTCCTTGGCTCTTGTAACATTCTTTATTTTAAAGTCTATTTTATCTGATATGAGTATAGCTACTCCAGCTTTCTTTTGATTTCCATTTGCATGGAATATCTTTTTCCATCCCCTCACTTTCAGTCTTTATGTGTCCCTAGGTCTGAAGTGGGTCTCTTGTAGACAGCATATATATGGGTCTTGTTTTTGTATCCATTCAGCAAGCCTGTGTCTTTTGGTTAGAGCATTTAATCCATTCACATTTAAGGTAATTATTGATATGTAGGTTCCTATTTTCTTAATTGTTTTGGATTTCTTTTTGTAGCTCCTTTTCTTCTCTTGTGTTTCCACTTAGAGAAGTTCCTTTAGCATTTGTTGTAGAGCTGGTTTGGTGGTGCTGAATTCTCTTAGCTTTTGCTTGTCTGTAAAGCTTTTGATTTCTCCATCGAATCTGAATGAGATCCTTGCTGGGTAGAGTAATGTTGGTTGTAAGTTCTTCCCTTTTCATCACTTTAAGTATATCATGCTACTCCCTTCTGGCTTGTAGAGTTTCTGCTGAGAAATCAGCTGTTAACCTTATGGGAGTTCCCTTGTATATTATTTGTCATTTTTCCCTTGTTGCTTTTAATAATTTTTCTTTGTCTTTAATTTTTACCAATTTGATTACTATGTGTCTCGGCGTGTTTCTCCTTGGGTTTATTCTGTATGGAATTCGCTGTGCTTCCTGGACTTGGGTGGCTATATCCTTTCCCATGTTAGGGAATTTTTTGACTATAATCTCTTCAGATATTTTCTCTGGTCCTTTCTCTCTCTTTTCTCCTTCTAGGACCCCTATAATGCGAATGTTGTTGCGTTTAATGTTGTCCCAGAGGTCTCTTAGGCTGTCTTCATTTCTTTTCATTGTTTTTTCTTTATTCTGTTCCACAGCAGTGAATTCCAGCATTCTGTCTTCCAGGTCACTTATCCGTTCTTCTGCCTCAGTTATTCTGCTATTGATTCCTTCTAGTGTAGTTTTCATTTCAGTTATTGTATTGTTCATCTCTGTTTGTTTGTTCTTTAATTCTTCTAGGTCTTTGTTAAACATTTTTTGCATGTTCTCGATCTTTGCCCCTATTCTTTTTCTGAGTTCCTGGATTATCTTCACTATCATTATTCTGAATTCTTTTTCTGGAAGGTTGCCTATCTCCACTTCATTTAGTTGTTTTTCTGGGGTTTTATCTTGTTTCTTCATCTGGTATATAGCCCTCTGCCTTTTCATCTTGTCTTTCTGTGAATGTGGTTTGTGTTCCACAGGCTGCAGGATTGTAGTTCCTTTTGCTTCTGCTGTCTGCCCCCTGCACTGCTTTGGGTTTGTTTATTGGCTGTGCCTAATTAAGGGAATTATCCATAGGAAGCAGCTGTTTAAACTAATGTTCTCATATAGTTATTTAGTGGCTCAGTTCATAGTGATGATATGTATGGCACTTTTTGTTATATTCGAGGGAAAAATTTTAGAAGGTTAGTAAGGCTTTAAGGATATCAGGAAGGGAGTAGGGAGAGAACATTTAATTATTGAGTAAATTGAATGCTAAGAGCATTTAAAGCTTTAAGGACTCTACTGTCTTACAAAACAATTACATTAATTGCTGTTGGTTTTTTCCTACAACAGGCTCCTTTTCTTTCTCTGTTCTTTCTGGAAAAGTCATGGTTCGTGAAATCTATTACATTACAGAAGACATGTCTATTAGGTAAGAATAAATAAATAAATAAATGAGGACCCATCTTAAACAAATTTGAAATATTACAAAATTTTTTGATTATAATACTGTATTGAATATGACTTGCTTTTTCATATTAGAAATGTTGGCCTTTTCAAATAAAATCATAAAAATCATTTTCTTCAGTGACTCATACTTGGTGAATTGATTTTTTTAAATGTTTCTATCAGTGGATTAATTTAGCTAAGGTTTAAGCTGGCAAAATATTATTGAATAGCAGCTTATGGAAATGAACAATCTTATGTCATCCCTAGTTTTAAATATTGAGCCATTAGATTACCTGACAGTTTTTGTTTTAGAATTCATTGTGGTCATTTGTTATGTAAGCAAGGATCAGGGACGTTGATAACTCTCATCCATTAGTTCCTTAGTATAGATAGTCAGTTTTTAGAATTATTTAGCATTTATTAACATTTCTAATTTTACCTCAAGGAGGAAATGAAATCTGAATATAATAAGAAATGATAGTTCATATGTTTGATATATTCTGTCTTCTGTAAGCCTTGAAAGAAAAGCTTACTCTTATTTTTGTGATTTGCTTAAAATTTGTTAGTTAGATAAAACTTGAAGATATGGAATTAGTTGAGAGGTGCTAGGGTTTGGCAGCCCTCATACCTCATTTATAATGGAGAGGTAACTTCTTTGTGAGTCTAAAGTTATTTCCAAGTTAAAATTAAAAAGTGAAAATTAGATTATAATTCCATCCTTCTGGGATATGAAGTGTTGTATCACTATAGAAATGAAAGAAAATCTTTAAAAGTTTTCCCTTAGTGTGCTAATATCCCCCTTTGAAGATTTGGCTTTTAGCTTATATAATTTTAACTCCTTTTTTAAATTTTAAAAATTTAAAATTTAAATTTAAAAAAGAAAAAGTTTTTTCTCTTAACACTTTATTTTCCTGTTAAATGTAATCTGGTATTACAGTTTACCTAAATAGAAGAATCTTAAGAGCTTTGCAAATCTTCTTTTCCTTTCTGAACTGGAATGTTATGAAACATCTTGGTATGCTAGTGTCCTGTTGAAAATTTTGTGTATTTCCTTATTATCAATTGCCTGCCTTTTATAATAACTAATTAAGAAATGAGTTAAGTAAATTGTTACTTAAGCTTTCCTTTCTGTAATTTATCTTGCTTAGAATTCAAGATGGATTTATAATTTTTCGGTGGTGGAAAATGTATAACCCAAAGCAGAAGCAACATGGTGAGCTTTCATTTTTGCATGTGTTTGAAATCTTCAATCATATAATCAGAATTTTCATTTGTAGATATTGGAATGTCTCACATTTTGTAATAGTTAAAAATATTTTTAAAAGCTTTGGAGTTTACAGAACTGATTTTAATACCCCTTGGCTGGAAATCCTTCAGCAGCTTTCCTCTTGCATGGTTAAATTTAGTTTCTTTAGCCTATTATTTATTTAGGGTTATTCTCAGTATGACCCTTACCCACATTTCCACCCTTACCTCCTATTACATCTGTGGACTTAATCCCATACTGTGGTTAGGGTGGCCTTCCTAGCACTCTTTAATCATTCTACTAAGACACTTCTCTTACTTTTCAGTTTCTTTGACTTTATTTATACTTTTACGTGGCATTGTGACTAATTCTCATTTATCTACTGTTGTAAGGATGAGCAGAAAAGAGGAAATGCAGACTTTGACTCTCTTCTGGTTCTGCTTTTTATCATCAGAATTTTCTCTCAGAATATTGTCCTCAAATCTTCATTTCACAACTGTAGGTGTTCCTGTTTGTGAATGTACCCTTCCTTCTCTACATTAACCACACCAGTGGCCTCAAGGAGAGTAGACCTTGTCTTTACTTTCTAGAATATTGATTCTCAAACATTTTTGATCTCAGGAACCTATTACATTGTTCTAAATTATTGAGGATTCCAAAGAGCTTTTTATTCATGTAAGTTATATCTATTTATATTTACTGCATTCACAATTAAGCCTGATCATTATAGAAACATTTTTATTTCATTAAAAATACCTATCATAAATCCATTACATATTAAAATAAATAACAAACTTTATGAAGAATAACTTTTCCAAAGCAAAAAAATTAGTGAGAAGAGTGACACTGTTTTATATTTTGCAAGTATTTTAAATATCCTAATGGAAGATAATTGAATTCTCACCTCTGCTTTTATATTCAGTCTGTTGTACCATATACTTCATGTAGCCTCTAAAAAACTCCGTTGTCCACTCATGGGAGAATGAGAAAAAGTCAAACATCTTAGTATAATACTATCAAAATAATTCTGACTTTGTGGTCTTCCAGAAAGGGTTTCAGTATCTCCCCAGAAGTCCCTGGACCATACTTTGATAACTACAGAGATTTTAAGTGGGGCCTGGGAGTGTAAGGTCAAAAGAGGACGAAACCCCTCCACCTTTTCTTAGTGATGAAGACCTCTGTTTCTGGCACCCCACTGAGATTCTGAAATGGTGATTGGTTCTGTATAACTTTGGAACTTTCCAATTAAATGTTGGGTTCTGTGTGTGTGTGTGTGTGTGTGTGTGTGTGTGTGTGTGTGAGCTCATCTAGGAATCTTACCATCGTATATAACTTGTTTGTATAGGAAAATAGATTTAAAGTTCCAAAAGTTTTAAAACATCAAAACTTTGGGCTATCCTAAATTACTTTTAGATTTTGCTATTGTTTCACCATTGTTTAGTCTTTTTTTAAACTGTCATTTCCTTGCTCCCACGTATCTTTTGCCCCTCCTGTATAATACATAATAATGTACTCTACCTTGAAAAGGTTGACATTAGTTGGTTACAATTTGACATCTGAAGAGGTAATGAAATCAGAATGATTAGAAGAAATAATGGCAAATTTCATATCTGGAAAAAGTTTTCTAAAAATTAGAGTTGTACATTAGATAATTTTGAACAGAGGCTGAGTGACTTCATATGATAAAAGTATTCTGTGGGACTTTGGAATAGGATTTTTGCAATCTTTCATCTGTGATTGAGAATGGCTGGCTGTATGTTATTACCAGTCTTCAGTCTGTGATTTTAGAATATCAGTTGTTAAACCAACTTTTTTACCTCTTTTCTTAACATTTACTAGAAGCATTCTCACAGGAAATAAAAAGTGTTCTTTAGATATTATGTTAATGCATTGGGAATCTTTTAAGTTTTGACTTTTTATGAAATCTGAATAAATTCAAAATTTTGAGTCACTTTCCTATACTGTTAACCATGTTAAATGTTGTGGAGAGAATTTTCTTGACTTTTTTTTTTTTAAATTTTTAGGTCTTAAAGGTGGCAGTTAAGTAAAGATATCTTACACTTTAGAGATGGTTAAAGCTCATTCCTGAGAGCCAAGTTCCTTTGAGCTCAGTCCCAGCTTCTAACACATTTACTTAACTTTGCGCAGGCCCAGTATTTCTGCCTCTGATTTAGTTTGAAAAATCCATCTCATTTGTCCCTTAGAGATAGATTACTTTAGGAGAATATTTTTCCTCAGCACGTCATGCTTCTTTTAATCTTGTAGTGTATTTGCTAGGTGACTTGCTGTTTTGACTTAATCTTTTTTTCTCTTTACATGTTTAGTTAACATAAGCTTTGTTGTTAACAAGGTTACAATGGAGCTGAAACAAAAGTTCTCTTCATTTATATAGCTTGTTTGTGATAAAAAAAAACTATTTGTATACTTACATTAGGAACTTTATTTCCAATTTCTTTTTTTTTTTTTTTTTTTTTTAGTGTTTTAAAATGTTCATGTGAACTGATAAAGCTGTAGGGGGTGGTGGAGTGAGGAGGCCCATTCGGCCTTAGGGCACCTCCACCCCATGCTTTTTACCCCAGGATTCCAAGGAACACAGGAAACAACCAATTTTTCTCAAAATCTATTACCAATTTGGAAACAATTAATGTTCTCAAAACCCCTCATTTGGCAGATGGAAAATCAGAAACTACTGTGATTATAGCTGGTAAAATCAGGACAAAAACCCAGGTCTACTAACTTCCAGTCTAGTGCTTCTTATATTTATCAAACAACCTTGTCAAATGTGGCCCAAGAAGGTTCCTTAGAGATTCTTATGGATAAACACTGATCACAGCTTATGGGGAGGAATGAAGACATTTGCAGTGTCCAGAGGCAACTGCACGACTTAAACTAAGCCTACTGTGATTGCCCATTTCAGAATTTTCTTTGACATGGGGAATACCGTCCTAAATTGTTTATAGTCTTTTTTTTTTGGAGAAAATAATTAATTTTATCATGAAATGTAACATCTCCTTAAAGTGGATTGCTATTCACCAAAACACATGGATGAGGGTCAAGAGTAACTGACCCAAGTTCTTTAGGAAAGAGGTAACTTTTGATAAAAATCTTTACCTAATTGAACAGATTTTTTTTTTTTTTTTTTGCGGTATGTGGGCCTCGCGCTGTTGTGGCCTCTCCCGTTGCAGAGCACAGGCTCCAGATGTGCAGGCTCAACGGCCATGGCTCACGGGCCCAGCTGCTCCGCGGCATGGGGGATCCTCCTGGACCGGGGCACGAACCCGTGTCCCCTGCATCGGCAGGTGGACTCTCAACCACTGCGCCACCAGGGAAGCCCTGAACAGATTTTTATTTTGAATTCACTTTACTTGATCATTGTGTTAAGTTGGAGTGGGGGATAAAAAAAATAGGTGCTATCCAAATCTACTTGAGGGAATACATTCATACAAACAATTGTAATTAAAGAAAAAATGGAGCAATGAGTGTGTGTTGAGGAAAAATACTGAGAACCATCTTCAGAACCATCTTCAAAGTTGGTCCATACCAACTTTCGAATGGACCACTTGGTGTGGTCCCAGCTGGTTCATGGTTTGATGATGTTATAAGTTCTGCCTATTGGTCAAGAAGCAGAATGGTAGATGGAGGGCTGTTGTGAAAGTTCCATGCTTGATGATGACAGTGAGTAGGATTGTGTCATGCAGGGGCGGAGTGGATGGGAGGGTAGCTCAGATGGAATAACTGGTTTGACCAGTGGCAATAAGGTTGGAAAACGGGTGTGTTTAGGAATTAACAACTCCATTTGGTGATAAATATAAGGTAAAGGAATAATAGGGGATAATTTGGAAGCTGTGTTGTGGAGGATATTGAACACCTGGCAGTCACTGCCGTGAAAGGTTTTTGGGCAGGGGAGTAATATGAACTTAGCTCATTTCAAAGAATATAGCAAAATGTAATCACTACTTGAGATGCATAACCCAAGACTAATATAAATAGCTCAAATATTAGCCCTTCCTTGACTGGCTCTCCCCTGTCATTTCTTTGTGTCTTGAATTCTTTTTGTCACTCTTAATGTTAACATAAATCTGTGTCTCTGCTCTCCCTCTGGAATTGTCCATAATGTAGAACAGAAATATTATCATAATTTTTGGATATTTTGTTTTTCTTAATATTGAATAACATTTAAATTATTTTTTTCCAAATTGTTCTTTCTCATTTTTTTTATGCCAGTGGTTTGCAGTAGAAAAAAAACTCACCCCTCCATTTTACAGTGATGTTAAAAGTTGGTAGACTTTATCAGTTATCACTTCTATAATTCTAATTATTTGCTCATAGTTTTACCTACATTTAAAAATTTAAATGTATGTGCTCAGGAATAGCACAGCTTTCGTGAATGGTCAAAGAAGTTTCTCTTCCATATGCTTTTAAAAGATATTCTTTGTTGTAAAGGATGACATACTTTACATTGTGCTCACAGTTACACCCTTCAAAGGTAAAGACACAATGCCAAATAGCAGTGCAGGAATAAGCAGTTTGGTCTAAGTACATTATTAGTCTAGCATTTATAAGGGACAGAATTTATCAGAATATAGTGTAGAGGAATGAATAGGCTGCAAAGTAAGCTTCTGATAAAAAGTTGGACAATATTATGGAATATAGGTTAAAATAGTGAGCTATATTCAGTAGCAAGGCCTTACATTCTGGATATTACTTCTTGCTGATTAAGGGAAGATCCAGGGCTTCATTGGTGGTGCAGTGGTTGAGAGTTCGCCTATCCATGCAGGGGACACGGGTTCGTGCCCCGGTCCGGGAAGATCCCACATGCCGCGGAGTGGCTGAGCCCATGAGCCATGGCCGCTGAGCCTGTGCGTCTGGAGCCTGTGCTCCGCAATGGGAGAGGCCACAACAGTGAGGCCCGCGTACCGCAAAAAAAAAAAAAAGGGAAGATCCATGTGCTTTGACAGTTAACCAAGCAGGAAGTAGAGATGATTGATATTTCTTGGTGGAAAATTTAGAAGCCTAACTGGGGCATGTGCCTGAGAAGATACATGGCCACTAGCCTTCCAAGGAGATAGGCCCCATTGGTGGGTAGGACCAAGATTTTCATTAGGAAGTTTTAGAGCTGCTCTATTAGGAGAAAAGAGGTATGTTAAGTGCTGAAACTACTGTGCCATAGAGCTTGGTTGGGATAATTTAAGCCAGGAGCAGATTTAAATTTGTCACTTGTCCAGTTTAACCCTTTAAAAAAGAGAAAACAGAACACATCTAATTCATTTACCATAGAGTTTGTTGTAAAATATGCCCTAGGTCATGAATTAGTGATCTGTTATAGATGGTTGTTGGCTAAAGGCCACTTAATGAGGGTATCAGTCAAAAATCTTTATTTTTAGGATATTTAATTTTAAAGGATTCTTTTGGAAAATAAATAGGGCCAGTTACCTCTTAATATGTGGTGATATATCATAGTGTTTAAATTCATACTAGTCTGACAGACTAGGCATGCATCCTTCTTATCCAGAGGAATTCTTGGGCTGTTGAGAAGCAAAAGGATGATGGTAAAGTATGTCCCTTTCTGTTATTTTGTTGCTTAGAAGCTTTAGCCTAATATAATCTAGTACTTTTAAATTTGTAGCATCTAGATCTTGTTTGTTAAATACATAAAGGAAATAAAAATCCCTGAACAATTCTTAAAAGGTCAGCAGACTATTTTGTCTTTGTGCTAAGTATTGATTCTAAGTATTACAAGGCCTTGTCAGCACTTCTGCACTTTAGATTTTTTTACTGCAAATAACATGTGTCCCAATTATATAATTAAATAAGTGCCTTTTTCCCAATTTCCCTTTGGAAAACAAGAAGTCTCAATTAGCTGTTTGCTCAGGAGACTTAAGCTGTTGTACAACATTCATTTACTTTTTTCCTCTGTAAATTAACTGCTTGTTAAGAGCCTTTTATGTCTATACTTCTATCTATTGGATATTTTATTAAAAAATGAGTTTGGGAAGCCCATTATGTGAATGTTAGATGACAAGGAGTATGAGAAAGAGAAGATTTCTGCCTTCAAGGGTAGAGCAGTGTTAATGTAAAGAGAAGATTTAGAAGAGCCAGTTGATTATACCTTTCTTAAATTATGTATAAAATAAAGTTTTCCGTTTGACTCCCAGTATCATCAGAATGAATGAAACCTAAAAACTGCTTTTAAAATTTCTAGGGGAGATAAATGTCAGTGAGAAATCTAGTGTTATCAGAATTTAACAATTAAATACTACATTTAAGTTTTGACTATTGATCAGTTTTTTTTTTAATATAAAATGCAAAGAAATAACTGGACCCGTTTTGTACATTTCTGTTTTCAGGGATTAATAACGTTTTTGCTTTTGAAATAGTCATTACATTTATTAATGTAATTGATAAGTAATTTTATTTTGTGGTTAAGAACCTATTTAGAGACCTGGATTTTAGTCTACTTCCTAGTTATATAATCTTGGGCTCTGACTGCTAGGGTTGTTGTGAGGATTAAATGAGATTATATGAGTAAAGTGCCTAGAACAGTACCTGGAACATAGCAACTGTTCAATAGAGGTGAGCTGCTTTTGTTATTATGATGAACATTATGTCACATTATTAAATGAAAAATTATTTAAAAAGAAGAGAATTCAGTACAAATAAAAAGTGAAGACATAATTTATATGACTAGTAAGAAGAATTTGACCTGCAAAGCCAAGGGAACTAGCTAGTATTTATGGTATACAACAATCCTACAGGTAGGTAGAGGTATTCTCATTTTATAAATGAGAAAAATGAGGCTCAGCATGGTTAAGGTACTTGCCTTAGGTCATAGCATTTGTAAATAATGTTACAGGAATCCAATCTTATATCCTTTCTACTGTCTATTTACTGCCTTTTTCTAATTCCTGGAGAATCTAGTGTAGGATTCCCCAACTTTCTTTTTTCCCCCCCAAAAAAGCTGTATATGTGTGTTGCTGAAATTAGGCCTCTGTACACTGGTGCTGGATTAAATCTCAGAGACAGAGTTTTGGGTGAAGTAGAAAGAAATAGCTTTATTGCTTTGCCAGGTAAAGGGGGCCACAGCGGGCTCATATCCTCAAGACTGTGTGTTCCACCCTGGAGCGGATAGTAAGGAATCTTATAGTGTTCAAGGAGCAAAGTGTCATTAGCTTGTGGACATTCTTCTGATTGGTTGGTGGTGAGGTAATGGGGAGTCAGCATCATCAGCCTTCTGGTTCCAATCAGTCTGGGGTCTGCCTGCTTGTGGGCAGCATACAGATAATTTCTTCCACCTGTTGGGGGTTTCAATATCTGCAAAACAGCTCAAAGGAGGTGGCTCAGAATATTATCCGTAGTCCTTGAGGAAGAACTAAAGGTCCTTGACTTTGTTTAATGGCTGAAGTATTATTATTTTGTCTTGCTTGACTATTTCCCTTTCTTTCTGCATTTTCTCACTTCTTTGATTAAATTTATTCTTTGACTAAAGTTTTTCTAGAGACAAAAGGCAGGCAGAGGACATGGGTGGCTCTCTATTCTGGAAAGGTCTCACAGGGTTCTTCTCAGTTATGTGTGTGTGTGGGTGTGCATGCATGTACTCACATGTCTATATGTGAGAGATACATGCCTTTGAAACCTCTCTGTCTTTTTATTTTTATTTTTATTTTTATTTTATTTTTTTGCGGTATGCGGGCCTCTCACTGTTGTGGCCTCCCCCGTTGCGGAGCACAGGCTCCGGACACGCAGGCTCCGGACGCGCAGGCTCAGCGGCCATGGCTCACGGGCCCAGCCGCTCCGCGGCATATGGGATCCTCCCAGACCGGGGCACGAACCCGTATCCCCTGCATCGGCAGGCGGACTCTCAACCACTTGCGCCACCAGGGAGGCCCTCTCTGTCTTTTTAGAGTGCTCATCTATCTGTTAGGGGAGGTGTTTATTTATGAGGATGTGCCCTGTTGATCTGGGAAGGTATCCCTGTCTATGTGTGGGGTACCTCTGCATGTGGGCTCTGTATGTACATACTTATCTCTGTGAGGGTGATGCTATGAGTACTGAATATGCTAGTACAGTAGTACTTGTATTCATGCATCTGCATGTATGGCTCTGTGAGAGTTTATGTATGTATGTGTTTGTCTTTATGAGTGGTTCTGTGTTTGAGTGCTTAAATGAATGCATGCCCCCCTCTGTATATGTGTGCTCACCTCTGTGTATGTGCTTTTTCCTATGTTTCTGTCTCTGTGGGTGTGCTCTTGGGCCACCTTTTTGCATCTGTGTTTGTTGGGATAGGGGTTGACGGATGGAGAGGGAATTGCCCATGGAATATTCCTGGGGATGGCAGAAAGCTGGGATTATTGACAGAAAAGATCCTGGGCAAAGACTCTGAAGAGAATAAGGTCATGTAAGCTTGGAGATCAACCAGGCTTGGCGATCTGATTTACTGTTTAATCACATAGCTTGCTGGCTGGAATATTAGTAATTCAGGTGAAACAAATAGAAGCAATAGAACATAGAAGTTGAGCGTGAACTCAGCTAAATCTCTCTATTTAAAAATATGAAACCAAAAGCTGCTTTTAAAATGCTTATAGATTCACTATTTGTTCAGTATTTTTCTAAAGTGATTTTTGGAAGGAAAAGAGTGGTCTAGGCATTTTGTTCAATCTTACTTAAAATTTAAAAGCCCATTTATTATTTCTGTTTAAGGATTTAACATATTTATTGAGCCCCTTCTACATACCAGGCACTGTTTTAGGCACCAGGGATAGAAGAGTGAACACAACAGGAAAAAATCATCTCTAATGGAGTTTACATTCTAGTTGGGGCAGGTGACAATCAATAATAAATAATGCAAAAAAAAAAACAGTTGGGAAAATGGGTAGGGATTGTTGAGAGGATCTTGTAGTGTTTTAGTATTAAGTATTTAGTGTTTATCAGTGTTTTCAAAATACTTTCAGAGATTAATACCTTTATCTTTGTACCTTGTTGTCTTTAGTAAGTTAATGTAGCCATATTCTTTTATATCGGTTATATTGAAAGAAGAGAATCAGTTGTGCATGTCCAGCAAGTTGAAGATCAAATTGAGAGTAATCCTGTTTCCATTTTTATACAGTCATTTGTTTATCATCACTGCTGATCCAATTAGGAGCTAGTCCAGACTCTTGATTTTCCCCATTGCTCCTTCTGTAGCTCATCCACTGGCCTTTATAGTATATTCCTAATGATCAAGGCATTTGTATTCAGGGATCATGATCAGGTGTTCCAAAAGTAAATTTGAAAACAAATGCCTTAAATGAGTTTTGAGGTAAATTTTGATTGAGTTGTTTATGACCTTGAAGAATTGCATAATAATTAATTCCTACTTGTATAGATCAAAGTGGGAATAGAAAAATAACCTACTTTGCATTTATTATGCTTCCACATGTTGGGTTTCCAAAAAGTCTTAGATCTGTTTGTTTGAGGATATTTTTGTTTTACTTAGGAGTATGATTTGTGGTAAGATGCTCTGTTCCTCTTTCATACAAATGAGCCCTACTATGTACTAAGAATTGTTCTAGGCACCAGAGATACAATAGTGAATAAAACAAGTTTTTTCTCTTAAAGAGCTTGCTTCATTCTGAATCCTTGCTTGGGAAGGATTTAGATAATTAGCGAGTAAATATATGTAGCATCGAGGAGTGAGTGAGGAAAATATGGCATTGAGGAAAATCAGAGTAGGGTCAGTAGAGTAGAGAGTGCTGTTTTGCAGGGAGGGTGCTGTGTACATAGGGAAGTTGGGAGAGGCTTCATTGATAGGGGATGGTTAAACAGAAACATGAAGCAAGTTAAGGAAATGAGTTATTTTGACTGTCTGGGGGAAGGACATTTCCTGGTTGTTCAGGTCCTGGTTTATAACCAAAATGGAGGCCAGGACTAGAAGGGAGGGAGGACTAGAAGGGGAGAAGAGTGCAGATCCTATAAGATTTTATAGGTCACTTTTAAAGAAACTTGGTATCAATGAGAGAGGAGACCATCAGAAAATTAGGGAACAGGAGAGTGACATGATTTTAGTTAGGGTTTTTGAAAGATCTGGCCAATGTGTAAAGCACAGGCATAAGGGAAATAAGGGCAGAAGCAGGGAGAGTAGTTAGGAGGCTATTGTGTTAAAACAGGTGCAGGTTGATGGTGACTTGGGCCAGAGTGGTGAGGAGTGGTTTCTGGATATATGTTGAAAGAAAAGCTGACAGGATTTGCTGATAATATCTGGGACAAGAAAGAGAGCAGTCAAATTTTTTGGCCTGAGCAATTGAAAAGATTGACTTGCTGTTGATAAGGTGGGGAATATTGTGGAGTAGGTTGGGGTGGGAAAATCGGGTGTTTGGTTGGATAGGTCAAGTGCGTGATGCCTGTTAGACATCAAATTGGAGATATTTGAGTAGGCTGCTGGATATTTGACCCTGACATTTTGAGAAGAGGTCATGAATAATTACTGTAGAAAGGTTTAAAACCTAATGAGTGATAAAGTTTGATTTACTTATTTAAAAATGATAATGATATTTATAACTATTAAGTCTTAGAATACTTCATATGTATTAAAAATGTGTTTCTTATTTTTATTTTAATTTTAAGAATTTGACCTACAGCAAGAAAAAGGGAAACACACTTTATGTAATAGTTTAAGGGGATCGTCTTAGCTTTTAGCCATTTGATAAGTCTGAAGAAATAGGAGAGGGAACATAGGTCAAGAGCTGTCTAAAAAATATAAGAAAACTTACAGCTCTTAAACATTAGTTTTTTGAAGGATTGTGTTTATCTCTTTTTCCTCTCTTGTCTCAGGAAGTAATGAGGGAAAAAACCTTGATTGGAGTAAAACTAAAAGTATTACTGTATAAAAATATGAATGTTGTTGATTCATTTTCCTCAGCTTATTTTTGAAATATGAGTGGCAGTGTATTTTTCATTTATTAATTTAAACTAAAATTTACATTTATTTAGGGTGTTTGACATCTCATATGCTGTTTTGCTAATAATTTGAGAAGAAATTAATACTGGTGAAATTTGGTACCTTACTAAACCACAGCTTAAGCTACTAAAATGAAAGTTGGTAATTCTCTTTACCCATTTAAAAAAATTAAATTATTCTAACTGTTCATATCTAATTTTAATTGCCTTTCAATTGAATTTGTTTGACAGGGATAAAAACAGATAAAGGTTGAAAAAGAAGTCTTAAAGAACACATGTATCATTTATAACAAAATAAAGCACTGACTGTGGTACCTTTCTTCTGACCCTTTTTGGTTGACATGAGATGCACTGTCTTAGATTATTTCCTCAGTAGAAACAAGTGCCCCATCTATCACTTTATAGATGGATTTATTACTATTGTCACTTATATTTAATATAATTGTCTTTTATTTGAGATTACTATTTGAGTCTACAGTTTATAGAATCTTTGTTTTAGCATTGTGTAGTTTTTATTTTTTATTTTTTTAATTTTTTTTTCTGTACGCGGGCCTCTCACTGTTGTGGCCTCTCCCTCTGCGGAGCACAAGCTCTGGACGCACAGGCCCAGTGGCCATGGCTCACGGGCCCAGCCGCCCCGCAGCATGTGGGATCTTCCCGGACCGGGGCACGAACCTATGTCCCCTGCATCGGCAGGCGGACTCCCAACCACTGCGCCACCAGGGAAGCCCTAGCATTGTGTAGTTTTTAAAAACAAACTAGTATTTATGAAAAGTCCTGGTTTCTATGATACACAAGTTCAAATACTAGTGTGATGTTTAAATGCATCATACTTTTAACAATTTATATTTTAGTATACACTTATGGCTATATTGGGGTAAAGTTTTACTCTGTAAATGGCATTGTGCTGTTCTTAGCATACAGTCTTTAAGTTTTGTTGTTATACACCCAGAATGTAGAAATTCAGATTGTTTTTAGAGTGCTAAATTGAAATACTGTAGTAAATCAGCTTTTTTCTTTCTTTTGCCCATGTTTTATTGCTTTTAAAATATTATTCCCTTTTACCATAGACTTCTGTGTTAAAAGAAATTGAGTTACTTTAGCTGTGGAAAAGATTTGACTTAAAACTTTGACTAAAGTTTTTTAAAAGTTGACTAAAAACTTTTTTTTTTTTTTGTAATTGATGTCTTTAGATCCAAAGGCAGAAACTAGATTATACATCACAGTCAATGACTTTGAATTTCATGTCTATAATCGTTCGGATCTTTATGGACGTCTTCAAGAATTGTTTGGTTTGGAGCCAACAATAATTCTACCCAAGAAAGAAGATGATAAAACACAAGAAAATGGAAGAACAAGAACCCAGTCCAAAATTGAAAGGTTGATTGTCACACTTGAATTTTATTAATCTCCAACATTTAAACATCCGCTTTTATTAGAGTATTAACACTGTTTACCTAAACACAGCCTAATCTTTCTTTATAGATTAACTAAAACTTTTAGTCTCACAAATAAGTATATAATTCTTCAAAAATTTCAAATAATACAGAATTATGTAATGTGAAAAAACAGTCCCGGTCTATTCTTCTCACCAGTTCTACTTCCTTCTTTGTTGATAACTACTATCAATTTGTTTTTTATTCTTTTGAATGCACATACATAAGTCTATACATACATATACATAGCTAAGGTGCATATACAATTATATTATTTTATTTTATCTGTTTCTGGGCTCTCTGTTCTGTTTCATTGACCTATTTGTTTTCTTTCACCAGTACCAAAGTGTGTTGATTACTGTAGCTTTACATTTAAGTCTTGAAATCAGGTAGTGTCAGTCCTCCAACTTTGCTTTTCTCCTTCAGTGTTGTCTTGGGTATTCTGGGTCTTTTGCCTCTCCATATAAACTTTAGAATCAGTTTGCCAATATCCAGGGGTTTCGATAGGGATTGCATTGAATCTATAAATCAAGTTGGGAAGAATCGACATCTTGACAGTATTGAGTCTTCCTGTCAATGAACATGGAATGTTTCTTTAGTTATTTAGTTCTCTTTGATATCTTTCATCAGAGTTTTATAGTTTTCCTCATGTAGATCATGTAGAAAAATTGTTAAATTTATCCCTATTTCATTTTCTGTAGTGCTAATGTACGGTATTATGTTTTTAATTTCAAATTCCACTTGTTCATTGGTGGTATATAGGAAAGTGATTGACTCTTGTATATTACTAACCTTGTATCCTGCAACCTTGCTATAGTCATTAGTTCTAAGAGTATTCCTGATCAGTTCTTTCCGATTTTCAACATAGATGATTGTGTCAGCTGCAAACAAAGAAAGTCTTATTTCTTGCTTCCCAATCTGTATACATTTTATTTCCTTTTTTTGTCTTATTGCAATAGCTAGAACTTCTAGTATGTATTTGGAAAAGAATGGTGAGAGGGGACATCTTGCTTCATACCTGGTCTTAGTGGGAAAGCTTCTAGCTTCTCACTGTTAAGTATCATGTTAACTGTAGGTTTTTGTTGGTTGATATTCTTTATCAAGTTGAGGAAGTTCCTCTCTATTCCTAGTTAGTAAAACTAGAGGTTTTAATCATGAATGGGTATTGGATTTTGTCAGATGCTTTGTCTGTACCTGTTGGTATGATCCTTTGATTTTTCACTTTTAGCCTGTTAATTGATTTTTGAATGTTGAACCAGCCTTGTATAGGTAATAGTTTTATTTATTTATTTATTTATTTATTTATCGCATTACGCAGGCCTCTCACTGTTGTGGCCTCTCCCGTTGCGGAGCACAGGCTCCGGACGCGCAGGCTCAGCAGCCATGGCTCACTGGCCTAGCCGCTCCGCGGCATGTGGGATCTTCCCGGACCGGGGCACAAACCTGTGTCCCCTACATTGGCAGGCAGACTCTCAACCACTGCGCCACCAGGGAGGCCCTAGTTTTATTTTTTTTAAAGTAGATGGTGAGGATGTTTATTCTCAATTAAATATTTAGTGCATATTATGTCCCAGGCACTGAGCTTGAGGTACTGGGGATACTGAGAATATGACAACTGTTCTATCTTGAGGGAATGTACAGCCTACTGTGGGAGTTAGAACACTTAGCAGGCAATTTTAGTGCAAGAAATATAACAGGGACATGAATAGAATTCTCGGGCTTCCCTGGTGGCGCAGTGGTCGAGAGTCCGCCTGCCAATGCAGGGGACATGGGTTCATGCCCCGGTCCGGGAGGATCCCACGTGCCGTAGAGCAGCTGGGCCCGTGAGCCATTGCCACTGAGCCTGCACATCCGGAGCCTGTGCTCTGCAACGGGAGAGACCACAACAGTGAGAGGCCCGCATACCGCAAAAAACAAAACAAAACAAAACAAAAAACAAAACAAAACAAAACAAAGAATAGAATTCTTTGGGCACACATAGAAGGATCCAGGAAGGTAGGAACCTTAAAGGTGAATGAATTAAGCAGAGAAGGAGATGAAAGTTCTTCCATGGAGAAGAAACATCATATGCAATAGAGAAGTTGTTACTGAGGCTGGAGTGGATTACTTGAGGTGGGGATAAATTAGACTAAAATGTTTAGCAGGATCTGGGTTAGAAATGTGGCCTTACCCCAGGTCAGCAGTGTTGTGTTGTGATTGGAGGGAAATAAGACTGGAGGCAGGGAGACCAGATAGAAGGACATAGTAACAGTTCAGGGAAGAGATGATCATCAACTGGGTTGCTAGCAAGGGGAAGGAAGAGATGGAGATGGATTCTGGATACATTTAAGCAGATGAATACTTAAAGAGAGTGATGGATTAGATGTGGAGAACGAATAAGAAGGATGAGTCAACAGTGAATCCAAATTTCTAATTTAAGCAGTAGTCATGCTTAGTCAGGGAACGTTAGAGAAAGGTTAGGGGGTGGTAGTGAGGTTAGTTTTGAATTTAGTTTTAAGAACTGAAGGCCATCTTACAAATATGGCTCCAGAAGTGTGATTTAGGAGTTATCAGGTTATTGAAGAGATATGCCTTGAGTTTTCATATGAAATCTTTAGTGAATTGCTGTGAATTTTTCATTTCTTAAATTTTGTGTACTTTGTGTATGGCCAATTCCTTTTTTCTTACTCTTGGTCTATCCTTTTCATTATATTGAGAGGAAATTATTTTGGCACAGAGTGGCGGGGGTAGGGAAGGTGAAGGATCAGCTGAACTGTCAGAAGTGCTTAAAACACTTAAAACATCAAAGTAACATATCTTGGTCATTTTTGTTTTACTTATAATTTTTTCTGTCTTGTAAAATGATATAATGTAGTGTGATAGGCATAATGACAGATGTAATGACAGCACATCATAATTTATACTTTGTCATTTAAGCTTGTCATTCTGAAAATATACTTTTTTGTTATAGCTTCTTATATAAAAATTGGTACGTCATAGAGTACATTCTAGGAGACATTTTAGGGATATTAGTGTCCCTTAGATGGTCATTGGTTTGTTTACTGAGCCGTCATTAGATATATTTGGAAAGATATAAGTGGTATTAATAATGTGTATTGTGGGACTTCCCTGGTGGCGCAGTGGTTAAGAATCTGCCTGCCAATGCAGGGGACATGGGTTCAATCCCTGGTCCACGAAGATCCCACATGCTGCAGAGCAGCTAAGCCTGTGCGCCACAACTACTGAGCCTGTGCTCTAGAGCCCACGAGCCACAACTACTGAAGCCCGCATGCCTAGAGCCTGTGCTCCACAACAAGAGAAGCCACTGCAGTGAGAAGCCTGCACACCACAACAAAGAGTAGCCCCTGCTCACCACAACTAGAGAAAGTCCGCGCGCTGCAACGAAGACCCAACACAGCCAATAATAATAATAATAATGTGTACTGTGAGGAAGTCAACAGTATTCTCAGGTACTTAAATTTTTCTCATATATGTCAATTTTTTTTTCTCAGAGTTAAAGTAAAAACAGAATCTCAAGACCCCACATCTTCATGGAGATCACTTATTCCAGTCATAAAGGTCAATGTGAGCACAGTAAGTAAATTCCACTACAATTAGTGTTTCATGGGTTAATAACAGAACCTTTTATTTTTGCAAATATAATTTTCACTTAAGAAAGTAATTTTGTGGAGGTCTTTGGGTTCCATTCTTAATAAAGTGAAAGAATTATTTCAACACCAATACCATTTTAGCACAAATGTATAGACCTTTAAGGCTATTTATTTATTCACAAGTGCTCAAATTTCTTTAAACACTAGTCTAAATTGATCAGTGGAGCGATTTAAACAGTATATAGTGCTAAAGTGGAATCATTTAGTAGTTGCTTGAAAATGCTTGCTATTAGGTCAACTGAGAAAAAAAAATGGCCTAAATTGTATGGCATAATATCTCTTATCTGTTTTTTACAGGGACGCTTGGCCTTTGGAAATCATTACCAACCTCAAACTCTGTGCATCAACTTTGATGATGCTTTCTTAACCTATACTACAAAACCACCTTCCAGTCATCTTGACCAGTTCATGCATATTGTGAAGGGAAAGCTTGAAAATGTTCGAGTCATGCTTGTTCCTAGTCCAAGATATGTTGGTCTTCAAAATGATGAGTAAGAAAGTCATAAAAATAACAAATAACTTCTTTATACCTATTGTAGCTTATCATTTAGAATCTTTTGTATCCTTTTAATTTCTTTGCTATAAGTTGGGCAATAATTACATATATTTCTCTATTAAATCAACTGAGAGTATTCCTGCTTTATAAGATAAATGGAGT
Organism: Mesoplodon densirostris; assembly: GCF_025265405.1. Taxonomy (NCBI): domain Eukaryota; kingdom Metazoa; phylum Chordata; class Mammalia; order Artiodactyla; family Ziphiidae; genus Mesoplodon; species Mesoplodon densirostris. The sequence goes on from NC_082661.1 coordinate 87,837,368, forward strand.
TTATCCATTGGTAAACTCCTATTTTAAATATTTTTCTATAAGCTATTTTTCTTGTTTTTTAATTGTAATAGTTAATATTTATTGCCATTTAATATATGTCAGGCACTGTTTATAAGCTTAAAATTTTTCTATCCTTTTCTCAGTGTATTTGGGAAATTTATTTTGGGCAATTGAGCCCTGATGTTTGTAGGTTAGAAAATACACATTACAGGTAGGTTTTTATTTTCAGAAGGGATGGATAAATAGTAAATTCAACAAATTCATTATAGTAGAGTATCATCTGAGTTAATGAAAAGTTGAAAATTGAATCAGAATTACTCTTGGAAAACTGATGAAGTTAAGACAGTTTTGGAATTCAGTTGACATTTAAGTCCCAGTCAGTTTTCCACCTGGCTTTTCAGATTTGCTTTCCTTCAGTGAAGTAGCTCCTTGCGTTTAGGAGACACATTGTAATAATGACGCACACTAGAGTCACCCTCTTTGTGGTGGGATGCTTCCATTCCAGAGGACCAGGGCCCCCAGGTAACAGACACATGTCTCGCATCTGACTCCCAGGCCACATGCTCATGAGTGGGGTGAGAGCTCTTGTAATCTTTGTTATTCTCAATCACTATTCTTTTTTGTGAAGGAGTCTGTGGTTAAATTTGTGTAATTTAAGTATTCATGTGATGAGTTTCCACTGTCTCAGCTTTTGTCTTGTGTGTAGGCAATATAAAGTTTGAGTTTATGAGAAACATGATTGTTTCTTTTTAGTTCCAACTTTTGGCTAGCTTGCTATTAGATTTTCTAGGGATTGGCTAGAATGACCCAGTCATTTTCCCAGCTTGAGTACCGGGGAGGCTCTGGGTCTACCTGGTTTCACACTCTTAAGGATCACTGAATTGCTTAGCCTCTTGGAATATAAGCTACGCACACAATTCTATATTTATGGGTGCAAGTTGTAATACTGAAAAAAATAAATCTGGGTTTTTGTGAAAATTACTACAGAGTAAAATGAAAAAGTGTCCTGCTATTTGTATAAAAAGATTTAAAATTGTATTTTTCACTCTTCAGAAGTAAGCATGGAGATTAACTAATGAGATTAAACCCTAACCTTTGTGATTTAATACATATTTAGAAGAAGATTGTTGAATTTGTATGTGTTATATTATCTGATGATTGAGAGGTTAATTTTGATATGGAAGGAAGATATTGTGGTGTATGATAAGGACAAAAGTTGTTAAATCAAAGCAAGTAAAGAGGGAAGTTAATTGATGGTACAGAAACATTCATTCCAGAATTTGAGTTCAAGATGTTTGCTTTAAGTTTATTTCAAGTTGATCAATTAAATATTCTTGGAAATAGGTAATATAAAGTTGTTAAAAATGACAACACTTTTTAAATTTAATGTTTCTGAAAGGTTTTGCTTTATTTTACAATATATAAGATGATATTTTTAATCAGTTATATAGTGTTATTAATATAAAATGGTTGAATTTGAAGTCTAATTTTAAATTTATTGTTGCAAATGCAGAATATGATTATTATATTCCAATGAACATTGTTCTTCCATTGTATTTAATTAAACTTTGTTTTAAATGGATTTCTCTCATTCAAAACTTAAAATGAAAAATGCAAAACAAATTTTTTGTCTTTCTTTAACTGATTTTGCTGGTCAAAAATTTTTCAGTGCCAATTTTTTATATAGTCTAATATAGAAAACAATTATGGAACAATTTATTATGTATGTGAAAGATGTTTTCCCTTTTCAAGTTTCTACACTTGATTGCTTTTAAGTTTTCTTTTTTGTTTTCACCCATTACCATCGTTAATTAGAATGCTGAACATTTTATATTCTGGAGGTGTACTTAGTTTGCCTTCCACCTTCCTTTGTATAGACCACCAAGATTAATGGGAGAAGGTTTTGTGGTGATGCAGTCGAATGATGTTGACATCTACTATTACATGGATGAGCCAGGTATTATTTTTTGAAAATATGTTTCATAGCTACAATTCTGTTTCTTCTATGAAATGCTGATATCTAATAATATTTTAAGTATCCTTGCTTAGGATATAAATAAGCATTAATAACGGTAAATGTGGATGTGAGAATGCCTACCTAAAAAATATCTGTGTCATTTGGCAAAAGTTGAATATCTTTAGTATTTCAGATCAAAAGAGAACAATAAAGTAATCTTTCCTTCAAATTCCATTTTTGCAAGTATACTTCAAAAATTGTGAATACAAATGACCATGAGTGAAAACCATTAGAGAATATGATGATAGTTAAGGTAGTTCTTGCTGGCTTAGGGGAAAAAAAATCACAGTAAGTTGGATTTGAGGCCTAAAGTTTAAGGATTGAAGTCCAGCTAGTTACAGTGTTTCACAGGTGGCCTCAGTTTTATAAATAAGCTAAATATTGGATTTTTAGTCATTTTTTTCCTAATTCTTGTTTTTCATACCTTTCAGGAGGTTTATGAGGTCAAAGTATGTTCAAAATTAGGATGTTATTTGCCTTTTTTTTTTTTTTTTTTTTTACCATATTGTATTGATGGTGTAAAAGTTACAGGGTGCAAAACTTCTGGTGCTTTAGCATGAATCAAGGCAGTGATTCCAAACTATACTAGTAATCCCTGTCTTTTTCACTGCCATGCAGTCACAATAAAACAAATGCCAGTGCACTTTACAGAGTCTTTGATTAAGCAGTAAAAATTACTTTTATCAAATCTTGACCCTTCAGTAAACTTTTTAATATTCATTTAATAAAATGATAAGAACACATAATACACTTCTGCCCCATACCAAAGTACACTGTTGTTTTGAGGAAAAGCACTCTGTGATTGAGTTCCAAGCTGAACTGTTTGCTCTTTTCATGGAATACCAGTTGTGCTTGAAAGAGCAACTAGGGACAAACTATGGTTTTGAGCTTTCATGTGAAAGTTAGAATTTTGGAAAATTTGGGTCTGCCACTGTGAGTTTGATGACTTTTCTGATGAGACTACCAGTGTTATTAACAATATGACTTTTTAAATGTTTAATAATGAAATTTGTCTATTTGGGAAAAATATGCATGTCTCAGCGAACCAATATTTTCCAAATGACCAATTCATGATGTCCGTAAAAGATTTATTCAGAGTGCAACAGGGATCAGTAAATTTTAACGTGTCAGAGTATGAGAAGTTCAGTGATATGGTTTCAGATTCCACATTGCAAGTAATCTTTAAGAAATTACCACTTGTTGAATTTTGGTCTAGTGTCAAAGAATATCCAGAATTATCTGAAAAAGCTATTAAAATACTCCTCCCTTTTCTGTCTACCTATTTGTATGAGGCTAGGTTTTTCTTCAATAGATTAAGTGCTGAAACAGCTGTGAGAATTCACTTGTTTTCTATTAAGCTGTATATTTAAGAAATTTGCCAAAATAAAAACGATGCCAACACTTCTCAATAAATTAATTTGTTTTAGAAAATATGCTTATTTTGATTAAAAAATATTTTCATTCAAAATGAAATAAAATTTTATTTGTTTTCATTAAAATGTAGTTATTTTTCGCATCATATTTTCATTAAATCTTATTAGACATTTTGTTATGTCAACATGTAATGAGTTTATTTTAAAAATAAAATTTAAAAATATTGCTCAATTCAAATTTTGAATACAGTAAATTTTGATAGATACAATACAAAAAAAAATCCCACTTTGGGGTCCTCAATATAGAGTGTAAAGTGTTCCGGAGATCAAAAATTTTTTAGAAATGTTGATCTAAGGAAGCCTTTTAATGGTTATTTTAAGTAACTATCTTCATATTGTATATTCTGCAATATAGGACTTGTTCCAGAAGAAACAGAAGAAACTATTGAAGGAGAAATGAGCAGTGAGGATTGCAAATTACAAGATTTGCCTCCCTGTTGGGGACTGGATATAGTTTGTGGTAAAGGAACAGATTTCAACTATGGGCCATGGGCTGATAGGCAGAGGTACTTGATTAAATTATATTTCTAAGTCAAACATATTGGGATAATACTATAATTTTTATTAAAGGCTAGCTTAGTATCGATATTTTTATAAGCTATTTTATTATGGCAGGGTAAGGTATCACTAAACATTTTAATCCAAATAATTTGTAGAGAAATTGGCACAAGCAAGTTTGCTCTAAAGGAGGAGCTAATTCATTAGAAAAATGGTGAATGAGCAGAATATTTATTGATTCCTTGGTTTTTTCTTTTGTATTTAATCACCGAATATGCCAGGGATTGTTGGGACTATGGAGATTTCAGAGCTAAAAGACATACATAGTTCAGTTTCGGAAAAAAGAAACAAAAGAGTTTTATTAAGTGCTGTATTAGAGGTATGTAAAAAGTCTTGATGAAGAATTTAGAGAGGTACTGTATTAGTTTGCTGAGGCTGCCACAACAAAGTACCGCAGACTGTGTGGCTTAAACAGCAGAAATTTCTCACCGTTCTGGAGGTTAGAATTCTGAGATCAAGGTGTTGGCAGGATTGGTTCCTTCTGAGGGCCCTGAGGGAAGGCTGTGTTCAAAGCCTCACTCCTTGGCTTGTAGATGGTCATCTTCTCCTTGTATCTTCACATGGTCTTCTCTCTTGTGTGTTTTGTAGGTCTCTGTGTCCAAATTTCCTCTTCTTGCAAGAATACCAGTCATATTGGATTAGGCCCACCCTATTGACCTCATTTTAACTTAATTACTTCTCTAAAGACCCTGTCTCTAACTATGGCCAAATTATGAGGTACTGAAGATTAGGACATATGAATTTTAGGGGGACACAATTTAGCCCACAACAGGTTCATAACTCATATTGAAGAGGAGAGAACTGGGGAATGCTTTTTGGTTGAGGTAATATGTGAGTTGAGTTTTGAAACGTAAGTAAGAATTAGCCAGGGAAGGAAGGGAAGGATAAGTAATCAAGGCAAGGGAGGAGTTCTGCAAATGCATGATGACAGTAGAGAATTGTCTTAATAAGTTCTATAGGTTGTTAAAGAGATTTGTAGGTAGTTAAGAAATGTATAGATTTTATACTGGAGGTAATAGGGAGTGCCTGAAAGGTAAAAAAGGGTTTTTTATTTCTTAGTTATTCTATTAATTTTGAAGTTAATTTTCTATTTTTAATATATTATGAACATCTACCTACTTATTGAAGAATTTTAAACAAAGGAGGGGACATGTACTACTATTTATGAGGGAACATCTAAATTTTTATGTAAATATACATTGTTTAAAGCTAGTTTAGTCTTTCATAAACTAGCTTGAATGGAGAAATACAAGCTTAATCAGTCACTGAGGCAGATATTACTGGGCCACTGATGGACTACTAAGAGCACTGATACTGACTTGATATACTGTCTCTTTTTATACTTAATTGGTTTTTTTTTTAATTTTATGTTTTTACACAGCAGGTTCTTATTAGTTATCTATTTTATACATATTAGGGCATATATGTCAATCCCAGTCTCCCAATTCATCCCAGCACCACAAACCACCGCCGCCGCTTTCCCCCCTTGGTGTCCATACGTTTGTTCTCTACATCTGTGTCTCTATTTCTGCCTTGCAAACTAAATTGTTTTAAAAAGTGCTTTCTAAGCCTGGGCGCAGCAACGAAGACCCAACGCAGCCAAGAAACAAAAAAAAAGTGCTTTCTACCTAGCATTGTTAGAAGAGTTATATGCTTTGTCAGGTACTACATTCTGTTAACCTTGGTATCTCTAGCATATAGAAATACCTGCTCCATTAAGTAGCTACTTAAATAACAGTTGTTTGATAAATATATAAGTAAGTGTGTTATTATTTGAATACTTGGAGTATGCCAATACAGTACTTCATTAAGTTCTGGGTTAGATTATTAGACCCGAAGGTAAACATAGCTTAAAATTTCAGGTTAGAAAACAAATATTTTTCAAATTACTGGATTAAAATTTTCCTTTTATAATAAAATTTTTCATACATTAAACCATGCTATATTTACTGTGTAATAGTTGAAAATGAGGGGTTTTACATTCCCTTAAGTAACAATTACACTTGCTATATTTGAAAGGAAAAAATTAAAGCAGTGCTTTAACACAGACACAGAATATTCTTGCATTTTAGTATTTGAATAAAGTGTGATTCTTCTTAAACTATATTGTATTGCATTAAGAGAAGTATTAGGCTATATTTACATGAAAATCCTAGCTAAAATTCTTTTAATATATAGTCATATTCACTCTTTGGGTGATCTTTGTATAATACAGAGAAATGATACTGAAGATAACATGAAAGAAAAATTTGCTTTACCAACTCCCTTCAGTAGGTCCTGCCACTGCTAGGAGAGAACAGCAATACATTCTTTAACCTGGACTTAACAAAACCATTCAGATTTATTAAAAAGAAAGAAGAAAGAAATTTATCACATGGGTTTAGTTTCCTTTTGTGAGTCATAATAGTATTTATCTCCTCCCTTTTATATGCAAATTGTGCATTTCCTCTCTTGTAGCCATTTCCTTTTCTTTTTCCCCATACTGAGTTTCTAAACAAATATGAACTGTTATCAGAAATATTAATTAGGTTATTTTTTTTTTAGTATCTACCTATTAGTGTAAGAAATATAGAAAGAAATCTCAACTGTTTTATTATTGGATAGTTCACTCAGCATTGTGAGTTTTTGATCTCTGATGTAGCATGACCTTATTTAGCTTATAGATTTTAATGTCAGTTCTATTACCTTTACATGATTTTCTTTTTTTTTAAACATCTTTATTGGAGTATAATTGCTTTACAGTGGTGTGTTAGTTTCTGTTGTACAACAAAGTGAATCAGCTATACGTATACATATATCCCCATATCCCCTCCCTCTTGTGTCTGAATCTTTAAGACACTCATCTTTTCTTTTTAAGAGTTTTCATGACAGAGTTGAAATATAAACTTTATAAATTCGTACTTACTCCTTAATGATAACTATAATAATGCAAATATTCCTGATATTGTCTGGCGTTTTATTGCTTTCACTTAAGTGCTTTCATTTATATTTTCACACTTGATCTTCATAACAGTGAGAGACACAAGGACAGGTGTGGTGATCTGATCTGATTATACCTGTGAGAAAATGAAGACACAGAAGTTCAGTGATTTGGGCAATATAGTAAAGCTATAACATCTAGAGCCAAGATTCAGACCAACCCTTCAAGTCCACTGCTCTTTTCATTATATCCTGCTACCCATTTTATAGTCCATGATCACCTAATGATCAGATGGATTCTTTGTCTTGAAAGCTTAGTTTTATATATTTGTGTCTTAGCCAAAACATTTACAGACTTAATTTTCTTTTCATGTCTATAATGGATCAGTTTGCAAATTTTGTTCTGTTGATCTGATTTTTCCCAGTCAGTTTATTCCAAGCAGCATTTCCTGTTACTGATGACTCCTTCCTCAGCTCTTCCTATTTAAAAGTCAGAAACTGATACTTTTTCTGAATGTATGAGTAACATGCTAATTTTTAATTTTATAGAAGACTATGAATTGAACGTTTCTTGGTTTCTTTCCTGTTTGTCAAATGATATGGGGAGGCAAATACATTAGAGCCCTAGCCTCCAAACACTTGCTTCGTTTTAGAAATCTATTGCCCTTTAGAGTCTTATTCTTATAACATTGATTAATAGTGATTATGAAAATAATAGAAATACACTTTCTCCATGTGCCCTGTACTGCCAAGTCTTTTTCTTATATGTTGTCATTTAATTCTTGGATCTATTCTCTGAGACTGGTTATGATAATTCTCTTTTACAGGTGAGGAAGCAGGTGAGTGTCCTCAGAAAGGTTAAGTAGTAATTGTCCAGAGCGGAATGATTCTAATTAAACCATCCCCCTTCAGCTTTTCTTTGCCATTTGCACAATTGATATACCTGTAGAAAGTCTTTAATTTTTCACAGTATGTTTGAATAGTGCAAATTTGGTCTTACCTTTGTCTTATTTGATAGTAGTATATTAAGTGCTCAAAGCTCATTGATCTCTGGAAGTATAAAACAGTCTTTCATTTTACTGAAAGGAAATTATGGTAGGTGTTATTTTGTGACTTATATTTTTTTTTCAATTTTATGTCTAATTGTTAAGATAGCAGTGGTAATAGAAAGTTATAATACTGATTTTGTCTCTTATCAGAGGTAATTTTATTTGAATAACTTGTCATTATTCTTTCTTCCTCCTTATTTAGAGATTGTTTATGGAAGTTCTTCTTCCCTCCTGATTATCAAGTTCTGAAAGTCTCTGAAATTGCACAGCCTGGGAGACCAAGACAGATCCTTGCTTTTGAACTACGAATGAATATTATTGCAGATGCTACAATTGACTTGCTGTTTACCAAAAATAGGGTAATTATTGAAATAATATAGTAGAAAATTATGTGTAAAATTTGAACATTATTTTCCAGGGTATCTTTCTGGCGACTAGTCCTATACTCAGATTCATTTCTATGAGCTTCCCTGACCCCCACCCCCAATAATTGTATGTATGTTACTTTCATTAAGTGCCAAATAGTAGAAAGAAGTTAATTAATAATAATAGACCTTTATACTATAGTCTGATTCATTTTCTCCTTTAAATCTGGCCAAACTGTTTTAGTATATTTTTGGTATAAATTTGAACTTTTGCTCTTAGGAACTTTTAATACCTATTTAATATTATTGATGATTAAATTTTATCTTTGATAATAACTGAAAAGTAAAGATGGGAGTGTAATTATAATAAATGCCTCATGAATTATTTTTTGCTTTTGGTAGGAAACAAATGCTGTACATGTAAATGTAGGAGCTGGCTCGTATTTAGAAATTAATATTCCAATGACAGTCGAGGAAAATGGTAAGCTACAATGACTGTTTTTCTGTTTTAAGTGATTAGTAGGGGAATAATTAATATATAAATAATCATTAATCCAGTTAGACTAGAATTAATGGGGTTTTCTTTTTCAGCTTTTTATTCTATTTTGATGTGTCTGTAGTTAGTAAATACTATATTATTCACGCACTTGGAGAGAAGGGAAAAGTGTTTTAATCAAGCTAGGTCTTATTATTCTGTGCTTTCATTACACCTTACACTTCTTTTGTAAGTTTGTGTGTAATTTGCTTAGTGTATGTTTTTCCTGTTAGTCTGTTGCTCTGTGAAGGCTGGTACTACGTATTTCTTTTCACTGGTGTATACCTGTGCCAAACCCAGGACCTGGCACGTGGTCCATGGGCAGAAATAGATTGAATGACTAAAAGGCTTTGTTTTAGGTTGTATTGTTAGTAGATTTTTGTCAGGAAGTAACCTGGGTACTTTGAATAGCATAACTTTAAGAAAGCAGAATATTTCATATTTAAAATATTAAGTCATGCCCTGATTAGCTGTAGTTTTATCTGAGCTAAGATAATCTAAGTTCATTATGAATTTGAAATTTGGGCTCTGATACAGGTTAATCAGTAACATGATTAAATACTTTACTGTTAAATTTATCAAAATATTATATAGTCTCCCTCATTTCTCCTTGTTCTTCCCATCCTCTTATTACATTTGTAACTGAGACCAGTTGAAGTGAAGTTCTGCTTTATTTCTTCACTTTCTTGAGAGTATGGAGAGTAGCAACTCACCAATGTTTTTAAATTACTGAATAGCAATGTTACTATTGCTAAATATAATTAGAATAAGGTTTATGTAATTCTTGGCTCTCTTTTCTTGTTTCTGTCACTCATTTTGTTGCTACAATAAGAAGAAAACAGGCAAAGGTGTTGACTAGATTTATTAGCTTGCATAAAAAGATAGCAGTTGAGTCTGCCTGCTTAGATAATTAATTGAAAAAGTGACTGAGAATGAGATAGTATATCTTTTCCCTGTAACTTTAGGGCTATTACACTGAAGAACTAAAACCTTATCTTAGTTACTTTTAAAAGAATAACCTAAGTCTTGAAGCAGATGCTTGAGATTCTCTAGGATTTAGAGTAGTCAGTTGGAAAGAAGCATCTTTCAGGATAGCCTTAATTACTGATATATAGGACCTGTAATTCTGTAGGGGAAGAGGCTGTTGAGGGTTGCACAGAATTGAGAATGGTTCAGTTAAGGGAGTGCTTCTGCCTTTTATTTATTTATTTATTTATTTATCTTTGGCTGCGTTGGGTCTTCGTTGCTGCGCACGGGCTTTCTCTAGTTGCGGCGAGTGGGGACTTCTCGTTGCGGAGCATGGGCTCTAGGCACGTGGGCTTCAGTAGTTGTAGCACACAAGCTCAGCACTTGTGGCTCGCGGGCTCTAGAGCACAGGCTCAGCACTTGTGGTGCACGAGCTTAGTTGCTCCACGGTATGTGGGATCTTCCCAGACCAGGGCTTGAACCCGTGTCCCCTGCAATGGCAGGCGGATTCTTAACCACTGCGCCACCAGGGAAGTCCCTCTGCCTTTTTAAACTGATGATGCATATAGGAAATAATATTTGTACAGATTTTTGGGGGGTACATTTATTGGTGCACTGGGGTAGACCATCTGAGGACTGAGGCATCAATATCTTGAGCATATACCTATTATGAATTCATGGGAAGTGCCACAGCACACTGACTGTTGAACTGAATGAGTTAAGTGTCTAAGGAAAACCCAGTCAAGTTCTTGGTAAAGGTTAGGTGGCTTTTAAGATGACTGTCTTCAAAGGGAAAAAGAGACTTAGTTCTTAGACAATAACAAAATATAATTCAAAAACATTTAAAAACTGGTCCCAGAGATTCAGGTGTTTGGGGGAAAAAAAATGCCCAGAGCAGGATGCATGTTGAATTAGCCATATAAGAATGTTCATAGTGTTAGTGTTCATAGGAGGGCAGTCCATCAAGAAAAGAAGTGAAATACTCTGAACCTTTCTGCTTTTATTCAGAGTGGGGCTGTGTTGTTTGGTAACTGTCACTATGTAAGGAATAGGTTTTTTTTGTTTAGCAACTATCATTACACATTTTTTTAATAATTTGTGCAATCTCCTGACTTCTCTCCTACCTATCCTTGCCCTGATGTGTGGATTTTGAACAAGGGTATGATATATTAGATCCATCCTATTCCTTTTTTTTTTTTTTTTTTTTTTTTTTTTTGCGGTACGCGGGCCTCTCACTGTTTTGGCCTCTCCCACTGCAGAGCACAGGCTCCTTACGTGCAGGCTCAGCGGCCGTGGCTCACGGGCCCAGCCGCTCCGTGGCATGTGGGATCCTCCTGGACCGGGGCACGAACCTGTGTCCCCTGCATCGGCAGGCGGACTCTCAACCACTGCGCCACCAGGGAAGCCCCCCCCGCCTTTTTTATACTGTCTTTTCTACAGACAGATTTTAGACTCTTCGAAGTCATTTAGTGAAAGGGTCTGTCCTGGGTGGTGGAGTAGATTTGGATTTCTGGCATTGCCTATCTGTAGCTATGACTAACTCAAGATTTTCTTATTGGGATATTCAAAGCTATGTTTTCAATACCTCTATAATAAAGCTGGTGTTTTAATTTCCCCCCCAAAAAAGAAAAAAAAGCAACTGTCATTACTTAAGGGGTAGTTGAAAATATGTACCCTTGAATCAGTGAAAAAAAAGACATGGGAGCAGTCTTAAATATTTGCACACTATCATTTGGAAAATAGACTTGTAGTTTTGCACTGGAAAGCAGAGTCAGGATAGACCTTATATGAAGATGGAACTCTTTTCCATCAGAGCTGTCCGAAATGAGAAAGGTTACCTATTAGATAGTATACTCCACATTATTGGGGGTGTGTTTAAATAGTGACTGATTACTGTTTTTCAGGAATTCCTTCTTTGGGTGGTGGGGGAATTTGTTTCCAGTCCAAAATTTTTAATTATATGTATATATTTCTTTAGGTTCTTAATTTTTATGTTTTCACTTATTTTAGGTTACACCCCTGCAATTAAAGGACAACTCTTACATGTTGATGCCACTACCAGCATGCAATACCGGACTCTTTTAGAAGCAGAAATGTTAGCAGTAAGTCTAGAGTATATGATGATATGCCTACGTCCATAAAATACAAATTTGGTTTTAATTTTTTAATATAAAATTTTAATGGCCAGGAGGTCATCAAATGGTCAGTCTTCTCATTCAAGAACAACCAGATGCTCTTGATCATGTTTTTGGGTAGAGGTGTAGATTCCCAATGCTGTGGACTCCCTTTGGCATCTCTCTGTTGCTCTTCTTTTGGGGGAAATGAATATAAGGCAACACTGCATGGGTTTTTGGCCTTTAAAAATGTGAAAAGTTCTCGGTGTATTGTTTTTAAACTTCACTGTATGGCTAGACTAGCTGTCTCCTATGCTGTAAGTAAGATAATTTTTTACTCTATGTTTTCTGGCCCCATCAGATTCTTTCTCAGGGCTTAATAATTCATTGTCCTTTTTTACTTGATGAATAAGGTACAAGGAAGAAAATCTTATTGATACCCTGAATTGCTCCATATTAGAAACAGAATAAATATGGAAATGCTCATGATTGAAAACTGCAGGTCAGGAACTCATTAATCAAGCAGATTATTATTTTTTCTCAGGAACGACAACAATAACAACAATAATAACAAAAGTCACTGTGTAGAATGGCTGATATTTAGAGAGGATTCTTTTATATTAGATGATATCATTAGGTCCTTAATTGCTTGTCTAAACAAGCATATTTATATATGATATATGTAAATTAAGAAAATTTTGCAGTTACCAAGAATATAATGAATACTATAAATATGAATATTCAGCATTTTAATGAATTCCTAAGCTATTGCTGATAAATGGTGCTGTGCAATAATGGTATTCCTGGCCAGGCAGCTCTTGCCTTTGCAGAATTGCCAAGCTTTGGCAGGTGGAATATACCACAAAGCATCATGTCAGATTTATAACTACTGTGCTGTCAAATGAGAACCGAGGAGGCACTGGTGGCCAGACTTCTGTGTGACAGTATACATTGCACTCTACCCTGCCTGACCCTGAGCCTCTCACTTAACAGATTAGGTTTAAAGAAGAGTTAATGAAGTTGGCTGTTACTCTGTTTGTTTAGCTACAGTATCAAAACTGTAGCCTGATTTGTTCTTAAAGTTTTTTGGCCACATCATAGCTTAGTATTTTAAGGAGCTGGATGTAACCATGGATACTGACCTTTAGCCACAGCAATATTAAAATCTCTAAGGGACATTCTGTTTGGTTCAGTAGGAAAATAAGTTTTAATTACTCACCAGTTTGTGCGAGTTCATTTCTAATGCTGTCACACAATGTCATATTTTAACCTCTGACATTGTTACCTAACATTTGATTTGCAGTTTCACATCATTGCCAGCTACCCCCGAATATGGAACATGCCACAGACATGGCAGTGTGAATTAGAGGTTTATAAAGCCACCTACCACTTCATCTTTGCACAGAAGAATTTCTTCACAGGTAATTTTCTAATAAGTATAAATACAATGAGATCTGAGATTTATCATAGTGAACTTGTGTATAGTCAATAAGTTTTGCTTTTAGATTCAACATAGGGACTTGATGACACAATTCATACTTTCTTTTACACTTCTTTTGGGGCCAAGTTTATCAAAGGAGAAACTTAAATATACATGTTCTATGCTGTCTTCTAACCCAAACAAGGAAAATATTAACCCCAAATTGGGCTTAGGAGGAAGTGCAAGAACTCATTTTTGTGTCAGTCTAGTGGGGGATAAGTTGGGGAAGATGAGTCAGTTTCTTTCTCTTCCTGAATTAGGCATCACTGTGGCTCTATTATTTTGTTTTAGTTAGTAATCCACAGACAGTATATTCAAATAGTCAAATATGTTATTTTTGTATTTGGAGTCCCTACTTAACTCCTTTCTGTTGGCATGTATAATTAAGTTGATGCTGTCATTAGGTGGAAAAAATTCTTTTATTTCTTGCAGCATATTATGATAGCTACTCATTATTTTATGATTATGGGAACATGTGGTCTTAGTCTCTGAATGACATAAATACTGCTACATAAAAATAAGCATTTTTTGAGCCTTTCTGTAAGAAGTTTAGCCAGAGTTGGTCTGTTTTTCTAGGATCAGTGGCTACCCCAGAACTCCTAATATTTGCTTGACTGATTGCTGCATTTATCTGTTCGTCCATCCACCCACCGATCATTTACAAGTATTCTGTGCTGAATACTAATATTTGTGGGTATAGCAGTGATTAAGATATTCACAGGTTTCCCTGTCCTGACATTACTTACTAGCAATATGATGTTGGCCAAATTTCCTAATTGTTTAAGCTTCAGTTTCCTTATCTGTGAAATAGGGATAACAATTTCTAACTTAATTTTGCTATTGCTAGAGTTTTGGCCTTTTATAATAATGCCAATACTATAATATGTTCAATCAGTAGTCTTCTGTAGTTGTTTTTTGCTTTAATCAGGAGCCTTATCGTGGGGATTAGATAGAATGATTCTGTATTTTTGCAGTTGTATAATGCTTCTCCAAGGCTCAAGTCAAGGTCCCAGTAGTAGAAACTTTGACAGAGTCCCTGGCAAGTTAAATTTTTGTCAGTGAAGCTGAATATTGAATAAGTACTACTTAATTCAGATTTATGAAAAAAATAATAGCTAAAAGTTAGTGAGTATTAGTGTCTGTCTCTGTTCTAAGCAGTTTCACATATTAAATCATTAAATCCTCATAATAATTCTCTGAGGTCAATTTTATTATCATTATCCTTATTTTACAGATGAGGGCAGTGAGTTACAGAGTGGTTAAGCAATTTGTCCAGGGTTACACGACTAAGTCAAGCTAGGATTCCAACCCAAATAGTCTGGTTCAAGAATCTGTTTTTATATAGATAGCTTCTTTGCATAATCTTTTCCTTCTCACTTAAGATTTTATCATTTCTAACTTTGCTAATCTTTTAAAATAGATTCCAGTTTCTTTCTTTTTAGACTTTTTAAATTATAAATTATTTAATTTATTTAAGCTTAAAGAAAAAAACCAGTATTTTCAAGCATTCAATACTTCATATTGTTTTTCCTCCAGAACTTCACAATCTCAGACTTTAGCAGTGCCAAGAATACTTGGAGTAGAAGTATAAATTTCTCAAAATTTAAACTTTATTTTGTAGTAGTGCTTACATTTAGACTGAATATTGTATTAGCTAAACAAGTACACATTGGAAGATTTTTAATCACAGTTTCAATTTCAGTGCCTGTGATTGGTCTATTCATATTTTCTATTTCTTCCTGATTCAGTCTTGGCAAGTTGTGCATTTCTAAGACTTTGTCCATTTCTTCCAGGTTGTCCATTTTATTGGCATAGAGTTTCTTGTAGTAATCTCTCATGATCTTTTGTATTTCTGCAGTGTCAGTTGTTACTTCTCCTTTTTCATTTCTAATTCTCTTGATTTGAGTCTTCTCCCTTTTTTTCTTGATGAGTCTGGCTAACGGTTTATCAATTTTGTTTATCTTCTCAAAGAACCAGCTTTTAGTTTTATTGATCTTTGCTATCGTTTCCTTCATTTCTTTTTCATTTATTTCTGATCTGATCTTTATGATTTCTTTCCTTCTGCTAACTTTGGGGTTTTTTTGTTCTTTTTTCTCTAATTGCTTTAGGTGCAGGGTCAGGTGGTTTACTCGAGATGTTTCCTGTTTCTTAAGGTGGGATTGTATTGCTATAAACTTCCCCCTTAGAACTGCTTTTGCTGTGTCCCATAGGTTTTGGGTCGTCGTGTCCCCATTGTCATTTGTTTCTAGGTATTTTTTTATTTCCTCTTTGATTTCTTCAGTGATCACTTCGTTATTGAGTAGTGTATTGTTTAGCCTCCATGTGTTTGTATTTTTTACAGATCTTTTCCTGTAATTGATGTCTAGTCTCATAGCATTGTGGTCGGAAAAGATACTTGATACAATTTCAATTTTCTTAAATTTACCAAGGCTTGATTTGTGACCCAAGATATGATCTATCCTGGAGAATGTTCCATGAGCACTTGAGAAAAATGTGTATTCTGTTGTTTTTGTATGGAATGTCCTATAAATATCAATTAAGTCCATCTTGTTTAATGTATCATTTAAAGCTTGTGTTTCCTTATTTATTTTCATTTTGGATGATCTGTCCATTGGTGAAAGTGGGGTGTTAAAGTCCCCTACTATGAGTGTGTTACTGTCGATTTCCCCTTTTATGGCTGTTAGTATTTGCCTTATGTATTGAGGTGCTCCTATGTTGGGTGCATAAATATTTACAATTGTTGTATCTTCCTCTTGGATCGATCCCTTTATCATTATGTAGTGTCCTTCTTTGTCTCTTCTAATAGTCTTTATTTTAAAGTCTATTTTGTCTGATATAAGAATTGCTACTCCAGCTTTCTTTTGATTTCCATTTGCATGGAATACCTTTTTCCATCCCCTTACTTTCAATCTGTATGTGTCTCTAGGTCTGAAGTGGGTCTCTTGTAGACAGCATATATATGGGTCTTGTTTTTGTATCCATTCAGCCAATCTGTGTCTTTTGGTGGGAGCATTTAGTCCGTTTACATTTAAGGTAATTATTGATATGTATGTTCCTATTCCCATTTCCTTAATTGTTTTGGGTTCGTTATTGTAGGTATTTTCCTTCTGTTGTGTTTCTTGCCTAGAGAAGTTCCTTTAGCATTTGTTGTAAAGCTGGTTTGGTGGTGCTGAACTCTCCCAGCTTTTGCTTGTCTGTAAAGGTTTTAATTTCTCCATCAAATCTGAATGAGATCCTTGCTGGGTAGAGTAATCTTGGTTGCAGGTTTTTCTCTTTCATCACTTTTATTATGTCCTGCCACTCCCTTCCGGCTTGTAGAGTTTCTGCTGAGAGATCAGCTGTTATCCTGATGGGGATTCCCTTGTGTGTTATTTGTTGTTTTTCCCTTGCTGCTTTTAATATGATTTCTTTGTGTTTAATTTTTGACAGTTTGATTAATATGTGTCTTGGTGTATTTCTCCTTGGATTTATTCTGTATGGGACTCTCTGTGCCTCCTGGACTTGATTAACTATTTCCTTTCCCATATTAGGGAAGTTTTCAACTATAATCTCTTCAAATATTTTCTCAGTCCCTTTCTTTTTCTCTTCTTCTTCTGGAACCCCTATAATTCAAATGTTGGTGCGTTTAATGTTGTCCCAGAGGTCTCTGAGACTGTCCTCTGTTCTTTTCATTCTTTTTTCTTTACTTTGATGTGCAGCAGTTATTTCCACTATTTTATCTTCCAGGTCACTTATCCGTTCTTCTGCCTCAGTTATTCTGCTATTGATCCCATCTAGAGTATTTTTCATTCATTTATTGTGTTTTTAATTGATGCTTGAGTCATCTTTAGTTCTTCTAGGTCCTTGTTAACTGTTTCTTGCATTTTGTCTATTTTATTTCCAAGATTTTGGATCTTGGAAATAGAATCTTGGATCATCTTTACTCTCATTATTCTGAATTCTTTTTCAGGTAGACTGCCTATTACCTCTTCATTTGTTAGGTCTGGTAGGTTTTTATCTTGCTCCTTCACCTGCTGTGTGTTTTTCTGTCTTCTCGTTTTGCTTATGTTACTGTGTTTGGGGTCTCCTTTTTGCAGGCTGCATATTCGTAGTTCCCGTTGTTTTTGGTGTCTGTCCCCAGTGGCTAAGGTTATTTCAGTAGGTTTTGTAGGCTTCCTGGTGGGGAGGACTAGTGCCTGTGTTCTGGTGGTTGAGGCTCGATCTTGTTTTTCTGGTGGACAGGTCCACGTCTGGTGGTGTGTTTTGGGGTGCCTGTGGCCTTATTATGTTTTTAGGCAGCCTCTCTGCTAATGGGTGGGGTTGTGTTCCTGTCTTGCTAGTTGTTTGGCATAGGGTGACCAGCATTGTAGCTTGCTGGTCATTGACTGAAGCTGGGTGCTGGTGTTGAGATGGAGATCTCTGGGAGATTTTCGCCGCTTGATATTATGTGGAGCTGGGAGGTCTCTTGTGGACCCGTGTCCTGAAGTTGGCTCTCCCACTTCAGAGGCACAGCACTGACTCCTGGCTTCAGCACCAAGAGCCTTTCATCAGCTCTGTAATTCTACTGCCTTCGGTGTGATTCTTTTTCCTGTCTGCTTATAGCTCTCCCAGCACCCGGTTCTAATCAACAGGGAAGAGCTCAATCACTGCATATCTTTTTAATGAACAAAATTTTTGTTAATGTGTACGAAGTAACATGGCAAAATTTTGAGTTCAATGAAAAAAAGTAATTTAACTTGTACATCTAGGATAGCGTAAAAATCTACATAGAAAAAAGAACTAGGATGAGATATATCCACAATGTTAGGTGTTTTGGTAACAGAATATCAGGTAATTTTTTTTCCTCTTTTATCTTCTGAAGTTTCTTTAAAAACATAATAGGTATATGAAATGCATAAAAGTGTTCTTATTTGGAACTGTGATTAGTAAGTAAACATTTTTACTGTCCAATCATTTAGCTACATCTTAATCACCTTTTTGTATAAAAGTTCTTTTTAGGTTACAGTAGGAAACTTTTTGGTGTTAGAATATTTTTATTTTGTTTTCTGAATTTCAATTAATTTTACCTTCTGTCTCCTACCTCAATAATTTTAGATTTAATTCAAGACTGGTCAAGCGATAGTGCTCCAGACATTTTTTCATTTGTTCCATATACATGGAATTTTAAAATCATGTTTCATCAATTTGAAATGATTTGGGCAGCTAATCAGCACAATTGGATTGACTGTTCCACTAAACAACAGGAAAATGGTAAGTACTTTTTAAAAATTAGGTTAGTATTCTGTTCATTAAGACAAATACCAACAAAGAAAACTGGTATTGATTTTTGTAGTTTTAATAGATACTAGAATTGATCTTCTTTTCCATTGTCTTATAAGACTCTCAGAGAACTATTTCAGAATTTGTATTACACTAAGTATATTAAATTTAATTTTGTTTAGGTGTGTATTTAAGGCAGTTTTTGTTTAAAATTTTTTTGTAATTAAAAGTAAATTTCTTTTCTTTTTTTTTTTTTTGCAGTGTACCTGGCAGCCTGTGGGGAAACACTAAACATTGATTTCTCTTTGCCGTTTACGGACTTTGTTCCAGCTACATGTAATACCAAGTTCTCTTTAAGAGTACGTATAATTAGATGCATTGTTTATTCCACAAGGTTTATTAGTAAACTTGATTTCCCAGCACTTACCTTTACTCTCTCCTGCCCATCCTGTTGCCACCCTGAAGTATTTTGGTTTTCCACCATTGTTCACTAACTTCAGTGGCACAGAATTGCCTGTTTTTTTTTTGTAGTTAACTGTAATATTCTGCCTTTCCCCTAAGTTCCCCAAGTTCCCCTAAGAAGTTGGTCAGTAACTTGAAAAGATATGTGTACCCCAGTGTTCATAGCAGCATTATTAACAATAGCCAGGATATGGAAGTGACCTCAGTGCCCACTGACAGATGAATGGATAAAGAAGATGTGATATATATACTCACTGGAGTATTACTCAGCCATAAAAAAGGATGAGACCTTGCCATTTATGATGGATAAATGGATGACCTGGAGGGGTATTATGCTTAGTGAAATAAGTCAAACAGAGAAAGACAAATACTGTATGTCTTCACTTATATTTGGAATCTAAAAAACAAAACAAATAAACAGATAAAACAGAAATGGACTTCCAGATACAGAAAACAAACTAGTGGTTACCAGAGGGGGGAGGGGAAGGAGGAAGGGTGAAGTAGGTGAAGGAGATTAAGAGATATAAACTACCAGTTATAAAATAAGTCATGGGGATGTAATGTACAGCACTGGGAATATAGTCAATATTTTATAATAACTTTGTATTGATATAGCATATAATCCATAAAAACACTGAATTGTGTTATATGACTGAAATGAATATAATATTGTAAATCAACTATACTTCTATTAAAAAAAAAACCTGGGCAAAAAAAAATATTCCTTGAGTCGATTATTTTGTTAGAGCTCATTTCTGACCTCTGTGACTAATCTATATGTTCTCTTAAGAACTTATTCTAGGTCTAATATTAGTCTGTGAACTGGATTTTACATTTCTCTATACAGTTGACACTTGAACAATGTGGAGGTTAGGGACGCTGACCCTCCCTGCCATCATAAATTCATGTGCAGTTACTTAGAGTCAGTTCTCCTTATATCCTCCATGTCCTTGGTTCCTCTGTATCTGAGGTTCAGCATCTGCAGATTCAACGAACCACAGATTGTGTAGGACTGTAATATTTACTGTTGAAAAAACATCCATGTGTAAGTGGCCTGTGCAGTTCAAACCTGTGTTGTTCAAGGGTCAGCTGTATTTCAGTCCTAATTTTAACCATGAATTCAAGGAATAAACCCCATGATCCAAAAGCCAGCTCTTAGGAGTTCAAAATTCATGGTACACCTAACTTTAAGGTATACAATCATTGGTAGTTGTAGTATTGATGGAGGTTATGAAGGTAAAAAATAGCAGCAATAATAAGAGCATCCAGCAAGTATTAACATCTTCTTTGTGCCAGACACTTCTCCAAGTGCTTTATGTGTAGTAACTCATTTAATCATTCTCAGAACAACCCTCTTGTAGTAGTTGTTGTTATTATCTGCATTTACAGAGTAGGAAACTGAGGAGGCAAGTTGATGTAAGTTGTCATATAGCTAGTGAGTGGCCAAGTTAGAATTCGAGCCCAGGCAGTATAGTTTAGGGCTCCACTCTTTTAACCACCCGACTGTGTTGCCTGTTTAGAAACCAAGCATCAAAATGAGCAAAGATTCAGGGACCTATAAGGAAAAAAGTGAAACTCAGTGAAGATCCTTTGATATAATTCTTAAAAGGCAGTTGAGGAACCAAGACTTACTAGAATCAAAATAGACAATCATGTTTTTTAAAATACAGAACATATTCCACCTGAGCTTATATTAGCTGATTTTTAATTTTTTTTTACTGAGTTACGTGTGAAATATCCAAGGAAACCCATGGAAGATAATCTTCTTACTGTTTTCTAGAAACTGTGCTGTTTATTTCCCTGATTTTTTTCCCTGACTTTCTTTTACTTAGAGATTTTATTTTTATTATTATCTTTTTTAAAGAAGGTTAGTTAATTAATTAATTAATTAATTAATTTGTTATTTTTGGCTGTGTTGGGTGTTCATTGCTGCGTGTGGGCTTTCCCTAGTTGCGGAGAGCAGGGGCTACTCTTCGTTGTGGTGCACGGGCTTCTCATTGCGGTGGCTTCTCTTATTGTGAAACATGGGCCCTAGGTGCGCGGGCTTCAGTAGTTGTGGCACTCAGGCCCCGTAGTTGTGGCTCGCAGGCCCTAGAGCGCAGGCTCAGTAGTTGTGGCACACAGGCTTAGTTGCTCCATGGCATGTGGGATCTTCCTGGACCAGGGCTTGAACCCATGTCCCCTGAATTGGCAGGTGGATTCTTAACCACTGCGCCACCAGGGAAGTCTCATTTTTGACTTTCTATGCAGAATTTAGTTTCAGTCAATGTAAGATCTTATTCCAGTTACTTACCTGATTATTCAGTGTAAAACCTGCCATTTCAAATTTATGTTTATTTTCTGTTTAATTGATTATTATAGGTAAGCTTGCCTGTAAATAGTAACCTAACAAATTTATGTACCTATTTTGTTACTTTGGGTTATTATAAATTATTTTTTAGGGAGAAGATGTTGATCTTCATTTGTTTCTACCAGATTGCCACCCTAGTAAATATTCATTATTTATGCTGGTAAAGAATTGCCACGCAAATAAAATGACTCATGATACTGGTATTCCTGCTGAATGTCAAAGTAGCCAGAAAACAGTTAAACCAAAATGGCGGAACATTACTCAAGAAAAGTAAGTACTTAATATTAGTGATCTAAGTATTTTGTGTTTATGTGAGAAATTACTCTTCTAATTCTTTAAAAGAATGATAGTAAAATTTGATTATCTGTAACTGGTGTCTGTATACAATCAAAGGAATAAGTACCAGACTAGAAACTTTATTTTTACTCTTCAAAGGGCTGGTTGGGTTGAATGCTGGACTGTCCCAAGTGTCATGCTTACAATTGATTACACATGGCATCCAATTTATCCACAAAAAGCAGATGAACAGCTAAAACAGTCATGTAAGTGTTTTTATATAATTTGTATGTTGAAATATCTAGTGTTATAATTGATAAACATCAAAGATACAAGGAGAAATTAAAAATATTTGGAAATGCATCTATTGGCAATTTTACACATTTAAAACCTTTTAAGGATTTTGGTATAATTACAGCTAACTTTCATTGAGCGTTTACTATATATCAAGTACTATATCAAATACTGTATATATCAAATACTAGGCCAAGCTGTTTCCTGGTTTACTTTATCTCATTTAACTCTTCAAGCAACTCTGTGAGATAGATGTTATAATTATTATTGTCATTGTAGAGTTGAGGAAATATGCTCAGAGAAAGTAAGTAATTTTCTCAAGGTCTGCTGAGCTAGAAGCAGCAGAGCTGGAGTATGAAGTTAGGTATATGTAAATCTGTATATTTAAAGCACTAGATTTTGTGAAATGTTAGTTTCTTTAATGCATTTTGACAGCTGTCATATCATTTATAGTTTCCCTGAGGCTTAAGTGCTGCTTTATTTGGATCCAAAGTGGAATTAGAGTCAAGTGATATTTTCTGTGTATTTTTCCAGTGAGTTAAGTTTTTAAGAATAGTCTTTGTAACTTTCTCATATGTATATGTTCATAATGTCACACTGCATTTGAATAGCTGTTTATGTGAAAATAACTTTATAGTTTAATGCCTAAGTATAGTTAAAGCCTAATTGTGACCCAGACTTACAGTATACTGACAGAACTTGATGAGAATGTTGCCTTAGTTAATGTGAATTTTGCATCGATTCTTTGAAGTTTGATTTATTTTATACATATTTCAATGAAGTCCATTCTTTATTGCATTCTTAACTATTAATCTTTCAGGTTTATTTTCATTATATACTACAGATATTTTATAGCATTAGTTGCTTTCATATTTGCAAAATAGAATTTCTTAGTGACTAGTTCTTTGAAGAACTTTTAAGAGGTGCTTTCCTCCCTCACCCCTCAAACATTATTCTTTTTTCCTCAATTTATTCCAGTGTCAGAAATGGAAGAAACAATGCTATCTGTATTAAGGCCATCCCAGAAAACAGACAGAGTTGTTTCTTCTCCCTCTACTTCTTCACGTCCACCTATTGATCCCTCAGAACTTCCACCTGATAAACTTCATGTAGAAATGGAACTTTCTCCAGATTCTCAAATAACTCTCTATGGACCTCTATTAAATGCCTTTCTATGTATAAAGGTAAGAATTTTAAAAGAACCTCCATATATATATATATTTTTTGGCGGTACACGGGCCTGTCACCGATGTGGCCTCTCCCGTTGCGGAGCACAGGCTCCAGATGCGCAAGCTCAGCGGCCATGGCTCACGGGCCCAGCTGCTTCGCGGCATGTGGGATCTTCCCGGACCGGGGCACGAGCCCACGTCCCCTGCATCGGCAGGCGGACTCTCAACCACTGCGCCACCAGGGAAGCCCTATCTTGAGTTTTAAAAATTTACTGTTGGAATTCAGGATAAAATCCAATATTTATTTACCTTTCTATTTGTGTTTGAATTTGTCCATGCTTCTGAGTTATATAAGCACAATTAAATCAAGCAGGTTCAAAGTAGGACCTGTATTATTTAGAGGCAGATGACAGTAGAGAATAGAGGAAAAAGCCCCAGTTCTGCAAGTCAGTATATTTGGGATTTTAATATTTGCCCTACCAGTAATTAACTGAATGACCTTAAGCCCTTCAATATCCTTTCCTATGAAAGGATATTAATTGGCCATATATCCAGAACCCTAGCCAGAAAATAAATATGTCAATAACCAAAATGCAGAATTTACCAAAATACTACGTTGGTTTTAATATTGAGCAAATGTAGTTAACAGTGTTAATTAGAATATTTTAACAACTTTTTCATTACTACTGACAGATCAAATAGGCAAAATTTAAATTTGGAATTAATAGGAAGAAAAAAGAATTTCAATTAAAAAAGAAATTTAAATTCTGATGCAAAAGAAACCAGATATTAATTGTTGAAACACTTCTGAAATTTGAATACTTAAGAAACCAGGATGAACTGTGTGAAAGGAAATTTTGGTAACTGTTTATAATGTTTTTGTCACAAGTAACCAAAATGGGACATTCTTATTAAAGCTGTTGAAACATTCCTGATAAATATTCCAACTGTAATATATAAATTACAGATTTAGCTAATTGGATTTAGCCAAATTTATTTATTTATTTATTTTATTAGTTTCTGCTTTATAACAAAGGGAATCAGTCATACATACACATCTGTTCCCCCATTCCTTCCCTCTTGCGTTTCCCTCCCTCCCACCCTCCCTATCCCACCCCTCCAGGCGGTCACAAAGCACCGAGCTGATCTCCCTGTGCTATGCGGCTGCTTCCCACTATCTATCTACCTTACGTTTGGTAGTGTATATATGTCCATGCCTCTCTTTCGCTTTGTCACAGCTTACCCTTCCCCCTCCCCATATCCTCAAGTCCATTCTCTAGTAGGTCTGTGTCTTTATTCCTCTTTTACCCCTAGGTTCTTCATGACAATTTTTTTTCTTAAATTCCATATATATATATTAGCATACAGTATTTGTCTTTCTCTTTCTGACTTACTTCACTCTGTATGACAGACTCTAGGTCTATCCACCTCATTACAAATAGCTCAGTTTCGTTTCTTTTTATGGCTGAGTAATATTCCATTGTATATATGTGCCACATCTTCTTTATCCATTCATCCGATGATGGACACTTAGGTTGTTTCCATCTCTGGGCTATTGTGAATAGAGCTGTAATGAACATTTTGGTACATGTCTCTTTTTGAATTATGGTTTTCTCAGGGTATACGCCCAGTAGTGGGATTGCTGGGTCATATGGTAGTTCTATTTGTAGTTTTTTAAGGAACCTCCATACTGTTCTCCATAGTGGCTGTACCAATTCACATTCCCACCAGCAGTGCAAGAGTGTTCCCTTTTCTCCACACCCTCTCCAGCATTTATTGTTTCTAGATTTCTTGATCATGGCCATTCTGACTGGTGTGAGATGATATCTCATTGTAGTTTTGATTTGCATTTCTCTAATGATTAATGATGTTGAGCATTCTTTCATGTGTTTGTTGGCAGTCTGTATATCTTCTTTGGAGAAATGCCTATTTAAGTCTTCTGCCCATTTTTGGATTGGGTTGTTTGTTTTTTTGCTATTGAGCTACATGAGCTGCTTATAAATTTTGGAGATTAATCCTTTGTCAGTTGCTTCATTTGCAAATATTTTCTCCCATTCTGAGGGTTGTCTTTTGGTCTTGTTTATGGTTTCCTTTGCTGTGCAAAAGCTTTGAAGTTTAATTAGGTCCCATTTGTTTATCTTTGTTTTTATTTCCATTTCTCTAGGAGGTGGGTCCAAAAGGATCTTGCTGTGATTTATGTCATAGAGTGTTCTGCCTATGTTTTCCTCTAAGAGTTTGATAGTTTCTGGCCTTACATTTAGATCTCTAATCCATTTTGAGCTTATTTTTGTGTATGGTGTTAGGGAATGATCTAATCTCATACTTTTACATGTCCCTGTCCAGTTATCCCAGCACCACTTATTGAAGAGGCTGTCCTTTCTTCACTGTACATTCCTGCCTCCTTTATCAGAGATAAGTTGCCCATATGTGCGTGGGTTTATCTCTGGGCTTTCTATCCTGTTCCATTGATCTATATTTCTGTTTTTGTGCCAGTACCACACTGTCTTGATTACTGTAGCTTTGTAGTATAGTCTGAAGTCCGGGAGCCTGATTCCTCCAGCTCCGTTTTTCGTTCTCAAGATTGCTTTGGCTATTCGGGGCCTTTTGTTTTTTCAAACAAATTGTGAAGTTTTTTGTTCTAGTTCTGTGAAGAATGCCAGTGGTAGTTTGATAGGGATTGCATTGAATCTGTAGATTGCTTTGGGTAGTAGAGTCATTTTCACAATATTGATTCTTCCAATCCAGGAGCATGGTATATCTCTCCATCTATTTGTATCATCTTTAATTTCCTTCATCAGTGTCTTATACTTTTCTGCATACAGGTCTTTTGTCTGCTTAGGTAGGTTTATTCCTAGATATTTTATTCTTTTTGTTGCAATGGTAAATGGGAGTGTTTTCTTGATTTCACTTTCAGATTTTTCGTCATTAGTGTACAGGAATGCCAGAGATTTCTGTGCATTAAGTTTGTATCCTGCTACTTTACCAAATTCATTGATTAGCTCTAGTAGTTTTCTGGTAGCATCTTTAGGATTCTCTATGTATAGTATCATGTCACCTGCAAACAGTGACAGTTTTACTTCTTTTCCAATTTGGATTTCTTTTATTTCCTTTTCTTCTCTGATTGCTGTGGCTAAAACTTCCAAAACTAAGTTCAATAAGAGTGGTGAGAGTGGGCAGCCTTGTCTTGTTCCTGATATTAGTGGAAATGGTTTCAGATTTTCACCATTCAAGACGATGTTGGCTGTGGGTTTGTCCTATATGGCCTTTATTATGTTGAGGAAAGTTCCCTCTATGCCTACTTTCTGCAGGGTTTTTATCATAAATGGGTGTTGAATTATGTCGAAAGCTTTCTCTGCATCTATTGAGATGATCATATGGTTTTTCTCCTTCAATTTGTTAATATGGTGTATCACATTGATTGATTTGCGTATATCTTCTTTGGAGAAATGCCTATTTAAGTCTTCTGCCCATTTTTGGATTGGGTTGTTTGTTTTTTTGCTGTTGAGCTGCATGAGCTGCTTGTAAATTTTGGAGATTAATCCTTTGTCAGTTGCTTCATTTGCAAATATTTTCTCCCATTCTGAGGGTTGTCTTTTGGTCTTGTTTATGGTTTCCTTTGCTGTGCAAAAGCTTTGAAGTTTAATTAGGTCCCATTTGTTTATCTTTGTTTTTATTTCCATTTCTCTAGGAGGTGGGTCCAAAAGGATCTTGCTGTGATTTATGTCATAGAGTGTTCTACCTATGTTTTCCTCTAAGAGTTTGATAGTTTCTGGCCTTACATTTAAGTCTTTAATCCATTTTGAGCTTATTTTTGTGTATGGTGTCAGGTAATGATCTAATCTCAAACTTTTACATGTCCCTGTCCAGTTTTCCCAGCACCACTTATTGAAGAGGCTGTCCTTTCTCTACTGTACATTCCTGCCTCCTTTATCAGAGATAAGTTGCCCATATGTGCGTGGGTTTATCTCCGGGCTTTCTATCCTGATCCACTGATCTATCTTTTTGTTTTTATGCCAGTACCACACTGTCTTAATTACTGTAGCTTTGTAGTATAGTCTGAAGTCAGGGAGCCTGATTCCTCCAGCTCCGTTTTTTGTTCTCAAGATTGCTTTGGCTATTCGGGGCCTTTTGTTTTTCCAAACAAATTTTGAAATTTTTTGTTCTAGTTCTGTGAAAATTGCCAGTGGTAGTTTGATAGGGATTGCATTGAATCTGTAGATTGCTTTGGGTCGTAGAGTCATTTTCACAATATTGATTCTTCCAATCCAGGAGCATGGTATATCTCTCCATCTATTTGTATCATCTTTAATTTCTTTCATCAGTGTCTTATAATTTTCTGCATACAGGTCTTTTGTCTCCTTAGGTAGGTTTATTCCTAGATATTTTATTCTTTTTGTTGCGATGGTAAATGGGAGTGTTTTCTTGATTTCATTTTCAGATTTTTCATCATTAGTGTACAGGAATGCCAGAGATTTCTGTACATTAATTTTGTATCCTGCTACTTTACCAAATTCATTGATTAGCTCTAGTAGTTTTTCGGTAGCATCTTTAGGATTCTCTATGTATAGTATCATGTCATCTGCAAACAGTGACAGCTTTACTTCTTCTTTTCCAATTTGGATTCCTTTTATTTCCTTTTCTTCTCTGATTGCTGTGGCTAAAACTTCCAAAACTAGGTTGAATAAGAGTGGTGAGAGTGGGCAGCCTTGTCTTGTTCCTGATCTTAGTGGAAATGGTTTCAGTTTTTCACCATTGAGGACAATGTTGGCTGTGGGTTTGTCATATATGGCCTTTATTATGTTGAGGAAAGTTCCCTCTATGCCTACTTTCTGCAGGGTTTTTATCATAAATGGGTGTTGAATTATGTCGAAAGCTTTCTCTGCATCTATTGAGATGATCATATGGTTTTTCTCCTTCAATTTGTTAATATGGTGTATCACATTGATTGATTTGCGTATATTGAAGAATCCTTGCATTCCTGGAATAAACCCCACTTGATCATGGTGTATGATCCTTTTAATGTGCTGTTGGATTCTGTTTGCTAGTATTTTGTTGAGGATTTTTGCATCTATGTTCATCAGTGATATTGGCCTGTAGTTTTCTTTCTTTGTGACATCCTTGCCTGGTTTTGGTATCAAGGTGATGGTGGCCTCATAGAATGAGTTTGGGAGTGTTCCTTCCTCTGATATTGTTTGGAAGAGTTTGAGAAGGATAGGTGTTACTTCTTCTCTAAATGTTTGATAGAATTCGCCTGTGAAGCCATCTGGTCCTGGGCTTTTGTTTGATGGAAGATTTTTAATCACAGTTTCAATTTCAGTGCTTGTGATTGGTCTATTCATATTTTCTATTTCTTCCTGAGTCAGTCTTGGCAGGTTGTGCATTTCTAAGAATTTGTCCTTTTCTTCCAGGTTGTCCATTTTATTGGCATAGAGTTGCTTATAGTAATCTCTCATGATCTTTTGAATTTCTGCAGTGTCAGTTGTTACTTCTCCTTTTTCATTTCTAATTCTATTGATTTGAGTCTTCTCCCTTCTTTTCTGGATGAGTCTGGCTAATGGTTTGTCAATTTTGTTTATCTTCTCAAAGAACCATATTTTAGTTTGGTTGATCTTTGCTATCATTTCCTTCATTTGTTTTTCATTTATTTCTGATCTGATCTTTATGATTTCTTTTCTTCTGCTAGCTTTGGGGTTTTTTTGTTCTTTTTTCTCTAAATGCTTTAGGTGCAGGGTCAGGTGGTTTACTCGAGATGTTTCCTGTTTCTTAAGGTGGGATTGTATTGCTATAAACTTCCCCCTTAGAACTGCTTTTGCTGCGTCCCATAGGTTTTGGGTCGTCGTGTCTCCATTGTCATTTGTTTCTAGGTATTTTTTTATTTCCTCTTTGATTTCTTCAGTGATCACTTTGTTATTGAGTAGTGTATTGTTTAGCCTCCATGTGTTTGTATTTTTAACAGATCTTTTCCTGTGATTGATGTCTAGTCTCATAGCGTTGTGGTTGGAAAAGATGCTTGATACAATTTCAATTTTCTTAAATTTACCAAGGCTTGATTTGTGACCCAAGATATGATCTATGCTGGAGAATGTTCCATGAGCACTTGAGAAAAATGTGTATTCTGTTGTTTTTGTATGGAATGTCCTGTAAATATCAATTAAGTTCATTTTGTTTAATGTATCATTTAAAGCTTGTGTTTCCTTATTTATTTTCATTTTGGATGATCTGTCCATTGGTGAAAGTGGGGTGTTAAAGTCCCCTACTATGATTGTGTTACTGCCGATTTCCCCTTTTATGGCTGTTAGTATTTGCCTTATGTATTGAGGTGCCCTATTTTGGGTGCATAAATATTTACAATTGTTATATCTTCTTCTTGGATTGATCCCTTTATCGTTATGTAGTGTCCTTCTTTGTCTCTTCTAATAGTCTTTATTTTAAAGTCTATTTTGTCTGATATAAGGATTGCTACTCCAGCTGTCTTTTGATTTCCATTTGCATGGAATATCTTTTTCTATCCCCTTACTTTCAATCTGTATGTGTCTCTAGGTCTGAAGTGGGTCTCTTGTAGACAGCATATATATGGGTCTTGTTTTTGTATCCATTCAGCCACTCTGTGTCTTTTGGTGGGAGCATTTAATCCATTTACCTTTAAGGTATTAATTGATATGTATGTTCCTATTCCCATTTCCTTAATTGCTTTGGGTTCGTTATTGTAGGTATATTCCTTCTGTTGTGTTTCTTGCCTAGAGAAGTTCCTTTATCATTTGTTGTAAAGCTGGTTTGGTGGTGCTGAACTCTCCCAGCTTTTGCTTGTCTGTAAAGGTTTTAATTTCTCCATCAAATCTGAATGAGATCCTTGCTGGGTAGAGTGATCTTGGTTGCAAGTTTTTCTCCTTCATCACTTTAATTATGTCCTGCCACTCCCTTCCGGCTTGTAGAGTTTCTGCTGAGAGATCAGCTGTTAACCTGATGGGGATTCCCTTGTGTGTTATTTGTTGTTTTTCCCTTGCTGCTTTTAATATGATTTCTTTGTGTTTAATTTTTGACAGTTTGATTAATATGTGTCTTGGTGTATTTCTCCTTGGATTTATTCTGTATGGGACTCTCTGTGCCTCCTGGACTTGATTAACTATTTCCTTTCCTATATTAGGGAAGTTTTCAACTATAATCTCTTCAAATATTTTCTCAGTCCCTTTCTTTTTCTCTTCTTCTTCTGGAACCCCTATAATTCAAATGTTGGTGCGTTTAATGTTGTCCCAGAAGTCACTGAGACTGTCCTCTGTTCTTTTCATTCTTTTTTCTCTACTTTGATGTGCAGCAGTCATTTCCACTATTTTATCTTCCACCTCACTTATCCGTTCTTCTGCCTCAGTTATTCTGCTATTGATCCCATCCAGAGTATTTTTCATTTCATTTATTGTGTTTTAAATCAATGCTTGATTCATCTTTAGTTCTTGTAAGTCCTTGTTAACTGTTTCTTGCATTTTGTCTATTCTATTTCCAAGATTTTGGATCTTGGAAATAGAATCTTGGATCATCTTTACTATCATTATTCTGAATTCTTTTTCAGGTAGACTGCCTATTACCTCTTCATTTGTTAGGTCTGGTAGGTTTTTATCTTGCTCCTTCACCTGCTGTGTGTTTTTCTGTCTTCTCATTTTGCTTATGTTACTGTGTTTAGGGTCTCCTTTTTGCAGGCTGCAGATTCGTAGTTCCCATTGTTTTTGGTGTCTGTCCCCAGTGGCTAAGGTTGTTTCAGTGGGTTGTGTAGGCTTCCTGGTGGGGGGGACTTGTGCGTGTGTTCTGGTGGTTGAGGCTCGTTCTTGTTTTTCTGGTGGACAGGTCCACGTCTGGTGGTGTGTTTTGGGGTGCCTGTGGCCTTATTATGTTTTTAGGCTGCCTCTCTGCTAATGGGTGGGGTTGTGTTCCTGTCTTGCTAGTTGTTTGGCATAGGGTGACCAGCACTATAGCTTGCTGGTCGTTGACTGAAGCTGGGTGCTGGTGTTGAGATGGACATCTCTGGGAGATTTTCACCGCTTGATATTATGTGGAGCTGGGAGGTCTCTTGTGGACCCGTGTCCTGAAGTTTGCTCTCCCACTTCAGAGACACAGCACTGACTTCTGGCTGCAGCACCAAGAGCCTTTCTTCTACCCGGTTCAGAATAAAAGGCAGAAAAAGTAGAAAGAAAGAATTAGTAGAAGAAAGAAAGAGAGAGAGAAAGAAAGGAAGAAGGAAAGAAAGGAAGGAAGGAAGGAAGAAAGAAATAAAGGAGGGTGGGAGGGAGGGCAGAAGGACGGAAAGAAAGAAAGGAGGGAGGGAGGCAGGAAAGAAAAAGAAAGAGAGAAAGGAAGAAAGAAGGGGTGGGAGGGAGGAAGGACAGAAAAAAAAGAAAGAACGAAAGAAAGAATGAAAGAAAGACAGGAGAGGAGGGAGGAAGGAAAGAAAGAAAGACAGGAGAGAGGGAGGGAGGGAGGAAGGAAAGAAAGAAAGAAAGACAGGAGGGAGGGAGGAAGGAAAGAAAGAAAGAAAGACAGGAGGGAGGGAGGAAGGAAAGAAAGAATGAAAGAAAGGGGCGGAGGGAGGGAGAGAGGAAGGGAAGGTAGGAAAAAAAGAAAGAGAGAAGATAAAGTAAAATAGAATAAAGTATAAAATATAGTAGCCTTATTAAAAATAAAAAAAAGTAATTATTGGGAAAAAAAAAAAAAAACGGACGGATAGAACCCTGGGACCTATGGTAGAAGCAAAGCTATACAGAGAAAATCTCACCCAGAAGCATACACATACACATTCACAAAAAGAGAACAGGGGGAAAAAAATCGAAAGTCTTGCTCTCGAAGTCCACCTCCGCAATTTGGGATAATTCGTTGTGAAAAGAAGAAAAGGGGAAAAAGTCTGAAATCTTGCTCTCAAAGTCCACCTCCTCAATTTGGGATAATTCGTTGTAAAAAGAGGAAAAGGTGGAAAAATCTTAAATCTTGTCCTCAAAGTCCACCTCCTCAATTTGGGATGATTCGCTGTCCATTCATGCACTCCACAGACGCAGGACACATCAAGCGGACCGTGGAGCTTTATTCCGCTGCCTCCAAGGCTGCACAGAGAGATTTCCCTGTCTCTTCTCTGCTCTCACAGCTCCCGGGTCTCAGCCTTGGACCTGGCCCCGCCTCTGCGCGTAGGTCGCCGGAGGGCGTCCATTCTTCGCTCAGACAGGAAGGGTTTAAAGGAGCCGCTGATTCGGGGGCTCTGGCTCACTCAGGCAGAGGGGAGGGAGGGGCACGCAGTGCGGGGCGGGCCTGCGGCGGCAGATGCCAGCGTGACATTGCATCAGCCCGAGGCGCTCTGTGCGCTTTCCCGGGGAAGCCGTCCCTGGGTCCCGGGACCCCGGCAGTGGCGGGCTGCACAGGCTTCCCGGAAGGCGGGGTGGACAGTGACCTGCGCTCGCACACAGGCCTTGTGGCGGCAGCAGCCTCAGCCCCAGCGTCCCACGCCCGCTTCGGGGTCCGCGCCTTTAGCCGCGGCTCGCGCCCGTCTCTGGAGCTTCTTTAAGCAGCGCTCTTAATGCCCTCTCCTCGCGCACCAGGAAACAAAAGGGAAGAAAAAGTCTCTTGCCTCTTCGGGCAGCTCCAGGCTTTTTCCCCGGACTCCCTCCGGGCTAGCCGTGGTGCACTAACCCCTTCAGGCTCTCTTCCTGCCGCCAGCCCCAGTCCTCTCCCTGCGCTCCGACTGAAACCCGATACCCGAGCCTCAGCTCCCAGCCCCGCCCGCCCTGGTGGCGGAGGCGGAGCAGACAAGCCTCTCGGGCTGGTGTGTGCCTGAGGGCACCGATCCTCTGTGCGGGAATCTCTCCGCTTTGCCCTCCACACCCCTGTTGCTGTGCTCTCCTCCACTACTCCGAAGCTTTCCCCCTCCGCCACCTGCAGTCTCCGCCTGCTAAGGGGCTTGTAGTGTGTGGAAACCTTTCCTCCTTCACGGCTCCCTCCCACTGGTGCAGGTCCCGTCCCTATCCTTTTGTCTCTGTTTATTCTTTTTTCTTTTGCCCTACCCAGGTATGTGGGGAGTTTCTTGCCTTTTGGGGGGTCTGAGGTCTTGTCAGCATTCAGTAGGTGTTCTGTAGGAGTTGTTCCACGTGTAGATGAATTTCTGATGTATCTGTGGGGAGGAAGGTGATCTCCGCGTCTTACTCTTCCTCCATCTTCCTCCGTTATCCAAATTTATTTTTAGTGAATTGATCTGCTTCCCTCAAAGGATATCTCTGGGTATTATTACCTCAGAACTCTGAGAAGCACAGATTGAAAACAACTGAACCTTTCAAATTTTCATAGGTTTCTTTTAGGACCTAAATTGCAAGTTTTTGCTATAATTAGAGGTAATTAGAGGTGGTGTTATCATGAAGCTTTACTACAAACTTCTGTAACTTTTTGTTCATTTTTTTTTTTTTTTTTGCTACGGAATATTTATTTGCTAAGCAGCCAAGTAAGTGGCTGCTTAAATATATGTAATTAAGTATCAAATGGGTGCCTTAAATATATGTATCTTGTTTTCATTTTAAGGAAATAGACTGATGCTTTAAAACAGGTTAAAGAATTGCTTAGTGTACAAATTTCAGGCTCCAAGATGAAAAGTTATTGTTACATATCTCTTTTGATGGCAATTTATTCTTAATATTTGTAGGAAAACTACTTTGGGGAAGATGACATGTATATGGATTTTGAAGAGGTTATTTCAAGTCCTGTTATGTCACTGTCAACATCATCCAGCTCTGGGTGGACTGCTGTTGGGATGGAAAATGACAAAAAAGAAAATGAAAGTTCAGCCAAGTCAATTCATCCGCTTACCTTGCGTCCTTGGGATATTACTGTACTTGTTAATTTGCACAAGGTTCACGGGCGTCTTCCTGTTGTAAGTGTTTACGTGTCTAAATAGTCTGGAGTTTATTATGAAATCCACTCAGCGTAGGAAACTGTGTGTGTGCACACACTTACATAAACAATTCATATTCAAAAACACTTATGAATTTACCCTTTTATCTTTATAAAGCTAGTTTTTATTTTCTTCATAGTATAATTACGCGATCACTGATACTTTTCGGTTCTGTTTTTCTTGTTTCACTTTAGTTCCTTCTTTGCTCTTCTATATAAGTTTAGAACATTTTGCCATGCTGTTGAGTTGCTAGGTTTATAGTTAGCCTGATGGATGTCCTAGGACTTCACATTTTTTTAGCCTTTATCTCTAACTCCAGACCAGTCTGGGATGTTGGACCTATTACAAAATCAAGATTCAGACTTGACCCTGGAATTTGAGTTGTGTCAGAGGTTTGGATTCAGCACAGTATCCTGGTTTACTCTAAAGGATGACCCTTGGGCCTCTTGGGGCTGACTTGAAATAAGATTATATTGTCCAAAGAACCCATGGCCATTGGAGCCAGGCCAGATAGGGAGGGTGTGACCCTAGAGCATTGTGCTGCATACTGGGTCCATGTCAAGTTCCTAGGGTTGCACGGGAAAGGAATCACCTCTGGTGCTTAGTGAACCTAATGTCTTTTTTCTGGGTACAGAATACTTTTTTTGTCAGTAAGCACTGTTTCTCCTTGTAAAATATCAGTCTTTTAATTGTATAAATGTAATTTTTATTTTTCTGTACTTCCTTGGTCTTTATCTGTATCTTGATTATAGTATTTTGCTTGACTTTAGCATGGAACTACTGATGGCCCTGAGTGTCCTACAGCTTTTTTGGAAAGACTATGTTTTGAAATGAAAAAAGGATTTAGGGAGACCATGCTGCAACTTGTCCTGTCACCCCTGAATGTGTTTGTCAGTGATAACTATCAGGTAATGTGAAACTGAGTTATGGTAGAGACTTAGTGATTTATTATTACTATTTTTGGGGTCAAAACAATGTGTTAACTTCAGAGCATGGAATATATAGCTCTTAAAATTAGGGACCTCTAATTTAACTGTACTAAGCAGTTTTGTATTGTGTGTATATATATGAGAATTGTTTCAAGAATCTTAGTTTTTCTTTTCTTTTCTCTGCTTATTTCCTTATGTATATGATCCCAAACAATTATATTTAATATCTATTGTTTTTAGAAATGGAAAGAAATACTTTCTAACTTTGTCGTATGTTGATGGAAGGGAAGAACTAATTGTATACAATGTTGGTGTAGATAGTGTTGAAAATCGCAACCTAAGTATTAATATTAACCAGTACCATAAATCTTGAAAACATGCATACCTACATGGTCAATGGTTTATTCTTTTCATCTAATGTACCTACCAGATACTTTGTTAATTCCTTCAAGATATTCCTGAGGCTCTTTTGGAAGTGAACTGGTGACATTCATCAAATGGGAATATTTTACATTCCTGGGTAGATTATTACTTTATTATTATTATATTTTTTTAATGCCAATGGCTTCTCTTGGCATCTGCCACTACTTTAAGGCTCTTTTCTACTTTTAGTCAAGTTGTGTGCTTTAGAACTATGATTTTTTTAGTACAAAGCAAAGTAAAATTATAAACAGGAGGAAGAATCTGACAGTGAATCATCAATGAATGATAACTCACTATGGAGTCTATGTAGTAACTGATCATCTTATTTAAAAGAGCTTACCCCTTTTCACTGTTTTGCCATAACTGACTATATTTTTCTATTGTAGTAGCTAAAACTTAACACTTAATGTATGATAGTTTTTGCCACAGAATGTGTTTCTTTTTTTAAAACTTTTATTTCAAAAGAATTATAGATTTATAGGAGGTTACAAAGGTAGTACAGAGAGTTTCTGTGTTTCCTCCATGTTGATCTTTTACATAATTATGGAATAGTATCAAAACCAGGAGATTGGCATTGGCACAATATGTGTCCATAGTTCTCTGTCATCTTATCACGTGTAGATTTGTGTAACTGCCACCAAAATCAAGATACAGAACTATTCTATCATCACAAAGATCTCACTTGTGTTAACGCTTTTAACTTGTCACATGAAACCTTAAAAATAACTCTTGTCCTTCTCTCTCTAATTAGTGGGTCATTAGAATTGGTTGTTTTTTTATTTTGGGAGGCAAGTGTATGGAGGGGAAGCCCATCTCCTTTTTTCAGTCTGTTGAGGAAATTAATAAAGGTAAAAGGGAAATATCTTCTTAAGGCTGAGTTCTGAGAATCTTAGGTGAGTATCTCTGGTTGCTTATGAGTACCTGGTGATACTTCAACTTCTATTTTAATAACTGCATTCTCAAAAGACTTTAGTAGATATAAAAATATTTTATTGAGTTTATTATGAAAGTTCATATTAACCCTAATTATAGATTACTGGCAAACTTGTACAGAGACTGAAGTGTAAAGTGTGATTTATTTGGTGATAAGAAAATGAATTCAGGGAGTGGAGATATCAAGGCAGTAGTAGAAGTATTAGTGATGTTTTGTTTCCTGGGTGGTTAACACTTCATAATTCACCCCGAAGACAAGCATAGTCTATGCATATTCTCTTGGAATTTGCTTATCTACTTAATTTGCTTACATTTTGTAGTGCTAGCATTCCTAAGAAATATTTTCTTCTTTTGTCTTTATACTATCTAATACTCTTTCATGGTGGGAAGCTTCACACTGTGACTGCCCTCAAGACTCAGTTCTGGCTCACTCACCTGTAGCTGCTTATTTCTGGTAGCATTAGTCTTAGTGCAGAACTTCAAGGTTAAGGATCTAATGTGATGGGTCTATTATTGTGTCTGACTTATGAAACCACACACTTTTTACTTGATCATCTTTTGAAGTATATTAGTTTTCTAGGGCTGCCAATGCAAAGTACCCCACACTGGGTGGCTTAGAACAACAGAAACGTATTCTTTCACAGTTTTGGAGCCTAGAAGTCTGAAATTGGTGTGTTTGGCAGGGCCATGCTCTCTTTCAAGGCCATCGGAGAGGATCCTTCCTTGTCTTTTCCTAGCTTTTGGTGGTCGCTAACAATCCTTGGCATTCCTTGTTCTGTAGTTGTATCACTCAAATCTCTGCCTCTGTCTTCACGTGGCATTCTCTCCATGAGTCTGTGTGTCTAAGTTTTCCCCTTACAAGGACATTGTTGCTTGGATTAGGGCCCACTGTAATCCAGTGTAATCACATTTTAACTTGATTACATTCGTCAAGACCCTATTTCCAAATAAGATCACATTCACAGGTACCTGAGCTTAGGAATTGAACGTGTCTTCATAGGGGACACAATTCAACCCACTAAACGATGCAAGCCGTAATAAAATTCAGAGTATAATCTTTATTGGTGTACCAGGTAGGCTTTACCTTTAGGACAAGCCAAGATCCACATGTTTGTTTTTGTTTTTTTGGCAGCGGGTGGTGAGAGAGAGGATAGAATCCAGGATGATGCCTGGTTTTTGCCTTGGGCAATTAACTGAGCCAGTGGGAGATAAAGAATACGGGAGGAGGAACTGGTTTATAGGGGAAGATGATGCGTTTCTGGGCATGTTGGGTTTGAAGTACCAAGAAATGAACCTTCATTTTCTAGTATTTTCCAAAGAGTGGACTTCATTGTCTTTGAGAAATAGCTGAGATAAACACCTAAGTGTCTGTGTAGGTGCAGTGGCATTCAAAAGTCATAAATAGCTGACTTTCTGATGGTACTCTAATATACTAACAGCAGATGCATATGTGGGCCCTGAACATTCTTGGAAAATACATTTGGATGGTCCCTGTGATAACCTATGTGGCTAAAAATAATAAAAATAGACAAGCTGGTGGTAGTGACTGATAAAGGCATCATGCCCTCAATACCCCGTCTCGTCTGCATGAACCCCTCCCCCCCAACTTTAAGGCCAAATGTACTTTATTTTCTTTTGCCTTTTGACCCCTTTCACCCATTTCCCCCACCCCCTACTCTCACCTCTAGCAACCACCAATCTGTTTTCTATATTCTATGAGCTTTTTTTTAGATTCCACATGTAAGAGGGATCATACGGTATTTGTCTTTCTCTATCTTACTTATTTCACTTAGCATATTGCCCTCGAGGTCCATTTATGTTGTTGCAAATGGCAAGACTTCCTTCTTTTTTTATGACTGATATTGCACTGTGTGTGTGTGTGTGTGTGTGTATACACATATATATATTCACCATAATTTCTTTATGACTGATATTCCACTGTATGTGTGTGTGTGTGTGTATATATACACATATATATGTGTATATATATATATTCACCATAATTTCTTTATGATTGATATTCCACTGTATATGTGTATGTGTGTATGTATATACACACACATATATATATATATATATATTCACCATTTCTTTATGACTGATATTCCACTGTATGTGTGTATGTGTGTGTGTGTATATATATATACACATATATATTTATGTGTATATATAGTCACCATAATTTCTTTATGACTGATATTCCACTGTATTTGTGTATGTGTGTGTGTATATATATATATATACACACACATATATATGTATGTATATATATTTACCATAATTTCTTTATGACTGATATTCCACTGTATGTGTGTATGTGTGTGTATATATATATATATATATACACACACATATATATGTATATATATATATTTACCATAATTTCTTTATGACTGATATTCCACTGTATATGTGTGTGTGTGTGTATATATATATACACACATATATGTATGTATATATATATATATATTCACCATAATTTCTTTATCCATTCATCCATTGATAGACACTTAGGTTTTTTCCATATCTTGGCTTTTGTAAATAATACTGCAGTGAACATGGGGATGCATGTATCTCTTTGAATTAGTGTTTTCATTTCCTTCGGATAACTACCCAGAAGTGAAATTGCTGAATCATGTGGCAGTTCTATTTGTAATTTTTTGAGAAACCACCATTATTCTCCATAGTGGATGCACCAATTTACATTCCCACCAACAGTGCACAAGGGTTCCCTTTTCTCCATATCCTTGCCAACATTTGTTATTTGTGTTCTTTTTAATGAGAGCCATTCTGACAGGTGTGAAGTGATATCTCACTATGGTTTTGATTTGCATTTCCCTGATGCTTAGTGATGTTGAGCATCTTCTCATGTGTCTGTTGACCATCTTCATGTCCTCTTTGGAGAAATAGCTATTCAGATCATCTGCCTATTTCTTAAATTGGATTGTTTGTTTTTTTGCTTTTGAGTTGTGGGAATTCTTTATATATTTTGAGTATTAGACCTGTATCAGATTTATGATTTGCAAATATTTTCTTTTCTTCTGCAGGTCGCCTTTTCATTTTGTTAATAGTTTCCTTTGCTACAAAGAAGCTTTTTCGTTTGATGTAGTCCCACTTGTTTATTTTTGCTTTTGTTGCTTTGCCTTTGGTGTTAGATTCAAAAAATAATCACCAAGCCCATGTCAGAGAGTCTACTTCCGATATTTTCTTCTAGGAGTTTTATGGTTTCAGGTCTTACGTTCAAGTCTCTAATTTTGAGTTGATTTTTGTATATGGTATAAGATAGTGATTGAGTTTCATTCTTTTAGTATGCGGTACCCAGTTTTCCCAGCACTATTTATTGAAGAGACTCTCCTTTCCTCATTGTATATTCTTGGATCCTTTGCTGTAAATTAATTGACCATATATATGTGTGTTTATTTCTGGGCTCTCTATTCTGTTCCATTGACTTATGTGTCTGTTTTTATGCTAATACCATACTGTTTTGATTATTACAGCTATGTGATAGAGTTTGAGATAAGGGAGCATGATACCTCCAGCTTTTTTTGTCTTTTTCAAGATTACTTTGGGTATTTGGGGGTTTTTGTGGTTCTATACGAATTCTAGGATTATTTGTTCTATTTCTTTGAAAGATGCCATTGGAATTTTGATAGGGATTGCATTGAGTCTGTAGATTGCTTTGGGTAGTGTGGACATTTTTAACAATATTGATTCTTCCAAGCCAAGATCCACATGTATTTTTGAACTTAGAAAAAGCTCTCAAAAACTTTATACTGAGAATTACTGAATCTCAGTGCCAGAAGTGATCTTTATTGACCATCTTCTCCAGCTGCCTCAGATAAAATTCTCAGAAGGGAACTGAGGCCTGGAGAAGTTAAGTGATTTTATATACTGTCACACAGCTTAGACAAAAATAAAATTAAAACTGTGTCAGAAGAGTTTCTAGAGCTATTGTTATAGTCACAATTTGAAATGACCTTTTAAGAATTCTTTATGAATTCGATTTAGCTCTATTCTTAAAAACACTTTTTTATGAACGCAGTTCCCAAGATTTGTGTTGAAATAAGGAACATTAACCCTGTAAGATGGCCTGCACACACACACACTAAAAAGACTGTCATGGTAAAATTAAGATAAATAATTTCAAGCGTAAAAAGTGCTGCAAGGAGAGGAATGTGGTACTTTGGTAGCATGTAATAGTCTTAAGATAAGAACATGATAAAACTTGATTTTAAAAGATCTCTGTAGTGGTTTTGTAGAGTGTGGACCAGAGATATGTAAAAGTTAAGACGGGAGATCCTGGCAAGAGGTTGTATTATTTGGACCAGGATGATAGCAGTGAAGCTGGAAGAAACTCAGTGCATTTGTGAGAGATTGGGAGGTAGATTCTATAGAAATTGGTGACTGATGGGTAGGGCATTACCAAACTTACTTTATTCTGTCTTTCTAATAACCATCTGTGAAACCAGTGTTGCACGGAATACCCTATTTTAGGACATAGGCTTTAGCTTTCTGAGTAAGTCTTAGAAATTTTCTCTTTGAAATGTTGCTGCTTTTTAGTTGTGAATATATAATTATTCTTGTAAGATGAATCTATCCTTTTAATATTTACATAATTCTCAAAATCTTTTTGGAAGATGGCTTTCTTTGCTAGTTCCTTGTTTTATGGTCTTAATGGTCTTTGTTCTTCCATGTTATTTTCTTCTTTTTAATACTTCGATCTCATGATTCCTGCCTTGTCACAAAAGATTGGCCTCTTACATTCCCTCTCAGTCAGAATGCTTGTTTCTTTTTATTCATTGAGGCAGTTACCAATCAGATCTGCATTTTTTTTTAGGACTTTGCTGTCTCGCTTTGCAGTTGGGCTCTTATGGATAATGTCACTAAAGAAGCTTAACACAGACTACTTTTATGGGTACAAGGTTGTGTTAGGAGCTTGTGGATCTCAAAGTCATATTTTCCAAATAGCGTGTTTTTACCTTTTGTCACTGGGGGAAAAAGCAACTAACAATTATAATGCTGATTTTTCTTACGCTTCTTACAGTCTTATTATTGTTTTCAGCAGCGAC
The DNA here is from genome assembly GCF_025265405.1 of Mesoplodon densirostris. NCBI lineage: Eukaryota > Metazoa > Chordata > Mammalia > Artiodactyla > Ziphiidae > Mesoplodon > Mesoplodon densirostris. The sequence goes on from NC_082661.1 coordinate 87,878,859, forward strand.
CCCCTGTGGATGAAGTGCTCAGGGAAGGTCACATCAATTTGTCAGGTCTCCAACTGAGAGCACATGCTATGTTCTCAGCAGAAGGTCTTACTTTGGGAAGTGATTCCTTAGAATACGCATGGCTAATTGATGTGCAGGCTGGAAGCCTTACAGCTAAGGTCACAGCGCCACAGGTATGTTCTCAGTTTTCAGAGTGCTATCTCCTGACTTTTTTTTTTTTTCCTTTACTCACCCAGCTCCCCAAGAATAGGTTATATGCCCATTTGAATGTTCATCTTATTTCCACTTGCCATTCAGAATTTTCTTAGTAGTATATGAGTCAGAGACAAATTTCACTTTTCTGGGCCACCTAAAATTGACTGGTGTGATGTTTTATAGTTCTGTGTAATACTTTCAAGAATTCAAGACTTTCTTTGAGAAAAACTCAGGATGAGAAATTTCTGGAAATCAAATTATATATTATTAAAATTATATTACTTGGCTCTCCACTGTTGGAACAATCTTGTTTTCCCAGTACACAGAATAATTTTCTAAGAACTTTACCTCCTTGTATATTTCTTAAGTAGGATTGGAAAACAGCATTTATACTATTAAGGTAGCATGATTCTTTACTTGTGATGTCCCAAAACAAGATAAAATCGTTTGAACCTCCACTTAATGATATGAATACTGGTTTAGAAAAATAAAAATGACTTTATTGGTAAGAAAATCTGGTCTGGAGTGCTAGTTGTGATCCTTTTGGATAAATTCTCCTTCCCCCTCACTGTCCCACTTAGTCTTTAGGAGTCTCAGATGCCTAAAAGGTTATAGTCAGCCCTTCCTATCCACAGGTTCTGCATCCACAGGTTCAACCAACTGCAGATGTGAAGCCTAAGGATACAGAGGGATGACTGTATTTAGTTCTAGAAATGGACCATTGAAATTTAGTTGAATGTCTGTATTACTGCAATATTTCACCCGTCGAGCCATATACAGGCATACCTCATTTTATTGTGCTTTACAGATTTTGCTTTTTTTTACAAATTGAAGGTTTGCAGCAATGCTGCATCAAGCAGGTCTATCAGCACCATTTTTCTGCAGCATTTGCTCAATTTATGTGTCTGTGTCACATTTTGGTAATTATTGCAATATTTCAAACTTTTTCATTATTATTACATTTGTTATGGTGATCTGTGATTAGTGATCTTTGATGTTAGTTACTATTGCAAAAAGATTATAAATCATTGAAGGCTCAGGTTAGCATTTTTTAGCAGTAAAGTTTGAATTAAGGTATGTATGTTGTTTTTTTAGACATAATGTTATTGTGCACTTGATAGACTACTAGTTACTTGTAAATATAACTTCTACATGCACTGGGAAACCAAGTATTTGTGACTTGCTTTATTGTGATAGTCACTATATTGCAAATTTACTGCGGTGGTCTGGAACCAAACCCACAGTATCTCTGAGGTATGCCTGTAGTTATAATGTGTGTTTCATAATTGGCATTTCAAAAGATTGGAATGTGGTAGAAAGGTACATACTCAGTTTTTAATAAAGAGTTACAGAATGAGTGTGAAATACATGTAATTTAGAGGTAGGTAGTGGCAACAAGCGGGTGAATAAAGACTAGATACCTTGTGTATCTGAAGGAAATTGTTGGAAGGCAGCAAAAATTAAGATTCTAGAAATAGGAATTGAAAAGGGATATTTTATATAAAAATGAATGGAAATAAATAAATAATAATGGGTGAAAACAAATATTCATTGCTCAGTAGCCTCATAACTGTCTTCTTCTTATCTGTCATTTTCTGTCTCTAAATATACAAGTAAAAGCTGAAGCATATAACAAAACAGTTTGTTCCCAGCAAGCATGCAGTGAAGCTGTGCTGACCCTCCAAGACTGGACACAATTCCTTTAATCTAAAGATTGCTAGACTCTCATATACGTTGCCCTTATTAGAAGATAAAACATTTCTCTTTCTTCTGTACTAGAATCATGGCATCACTGTTTCCTGCAAGGTTCATGAATCCATAGGTGCTTTTAGTGTTTATTCCATTCTTTGTATGTTTTAAAAGTGAAATTCATGTTTTCTGAGAGTTCAAGATATGTACTTTTTGGGGGGGGATAATACCATGTATACCTCTGTCTCAGTGTTTATTGTAAACTAGCCAGTTATAAAATTAAGGGTTTTTTTTAAACTCAAGATTTGATGAAAAATTGATATATACTTACTTAAACTTCTATTCATAAAAGTTCTTCAGAATACCTGATTTTCTAAAATTGTAGCTTAATAGATATAAATTTCACTTCAAAGCTTGGTTTATTATTAGGTAGAGAATTTTAGGTGCTTTTCTGTGCAGAGGATTCCGATTAATCATATAAGAAAGATATAACCTTGAAAAAAATACTTGCTTTAGAGGTTGCTGAAGTTGAATTTTTCAGTTGAAATGAGTTTTCATTTTGGCAATGCATTTTGTCATTCACAGATGAAAAGTAACACAAGCTTATAAATGATGTCAAGGTAGAAAAATGATATTGACTAACAAGTAGATTATGTAGCAGGTATAAGGCACTGTTTGGATTCTTTCACGCTGTATTAATATTCTTGATAAGCTTTTAAACTCTGAACAATTGTTTAGAATGCTAACAGTGTTGTCAACCTGTCATGGCTTATTTGCAGCTGGCTTGTCTCTTGGAGTGGGGACAGACATTTGTTTTTCATGTCGTATGTCGGGAGTATGAACTGGAAAGACCAAAATCAGTAGTAGTATGTCAGCATGGAATTGATCGTCGGTTCTGTGAATCCAAGGTATGTTAACAGATATGTTAGCAGTATTATAAACATTTATGGCTTTTTTCAAAATGAAAGAGATATCAGCTTTAAATCAACTGCACATAGCATCAAGTAAACACCAAAGTTCAGTTTTTTCAATTACTAAAATTATTTTACACATTTATAGCCACTTGTTATTTAGTTGTAAATATCTAAAATATGAGGTAATTATTAAAACATACATTCACAAATAAATGGAGATATTATAAAATTATGTCTTATCTCTTACTGCATTATTATACTAACTCTTTGGGATATGGCTGTGTGTTTATGTAGAAGGTTTAGAAATTGGAGGAAGAAGGTTAAATTCCTTACATGGCATTGTTTGCAGACCCTTCTGGAACATACATGTTCTCCTTTAACATGATTAGCAATGTTGGGCATTTGCCAAGTTTCCTGACTCCAGATCTTACACTCTTTCTACCACATTGCACTACCGCGACTAAGGGTCATTACAGTACCTTCAAGAGGGTTGTAAAAAGTAGGTAGTAATTCCTGAAATCATGTACAGGGGCAGAGAGATGCAGAGTGTTATTTTGTAGTAAACACCATTCCTTATGCATTTAGGGTGGGGAACATTTATTAAGTATGCTCCTTTGAGAAAACCTGGAAAACATTGCAGTTTCAAAAAAGAAAAATAACTTACCCTAATTCTACAACATAGAGATAGCCATTGCTAACAGTTTTTCTTTCTAGTTTCTTTTCTATGTGTCTTTCCTTTCTTTTTTCTTTTGTTATACAAACTGTATGTTTGCTATTATATTACTGTGAATTGGAAGTAATTCATTCTTTTAATTTTATGTCCAAGAAAATCTGTAACCTGTGCTAATTTACCATCAATAAAGGAAACAGCTGTAATTGGTGATAAAATTATTTATTTTCTTGTTATAAACACAATGCCAGGCTCCAGGGAATTGGTTCCTTAGTCATTAGTTTCTTACCAATAATTTGTACATACTTGTTGGTATCTCCTTTTTTTTTTCCTACTACTACTCAAAGCTTTTAAGTTGTATTATAATTTTAAAAAATCAACTTCATTGAGGCATAATTTACATACACTAAATTCACCCTTTTTAAGTTTGAGTTTTGAGAAAAGTTATATATACTGGTGTAACCCTTACCACCAATGAAGACCTAGAACATTTCTATCACCTTAGGAAATTCCTTTGTGACCCTTTGCAGTCAGACACTATTCCACACATCCACTGATATTCTTTCTGTCACTTTAGATCAGATTTTTTTAAAGGTCTATTTCGTGTGGAGGAAATATATTAGTATAGAGCACCGACTGTCATGCAAGACACCTGCCTTCTAGTCCTGGCTCTGCCACTGATGAGCAGAGTACATGCTGTTGGGCTGGTAATTTATTCAGGGCTGCCATTTCCCAAAGAAGTTCATTGAAGTTGGGGATATGTATGTTAGCTTCCAACCTAATCATGACCAAATCTATGTTTTAGGAGTAAAACAAAAGTAAATTTGTGTGGATTTTCCTAGATATCATCATAACATTTACAGTTCATATATTTGTGGATGTGTGTAAAAATTTGCATGTGAATGGAATATGAAATACTCTTAAGAAAATCTTACAACTTTAAACTCCTCTACAGTCCTTATAAACCTGTGAAATTGTTTATCAGTTTCCTTTGGCTGTTCTTTTTGAGTTTCAATAACAAGTTTTACATGTATTCTGTCAGTATAGTATTGCCACATGCCACTTTTGAACGAAAGTGACACATGGTTGCTTATGATTAGTTTTCTAATTGGCAAAACTTTAGTTGCTGATTATTTTATTTATCATTATAAATATATCTAATTATAAACATATAATTTATCATTATAAAAAAGTGAAATTTAATTGATATTTTAAAATACACATGTAACAAGACTTGTGTTTATTTAAATAAGCAGATTTATGTATCAAAATAATGAATTGATGGTGAAGAATTAAATGTTCAATCCATTTCATTTTAGTTGAGTTGTATTCCTGGGCCTTGTCCAACTTCAGATGATTTGAAGTATACTATGACTCGTTTAGCAGTAGATGGAGCTGATATTTATATTGTGGAGCATGGCTGTGCTACAAATATAAAGGTACACATTTGTCTATTTCTTGGCCAGTGTAATTCTTTTTTCCTTTTTGCCAAACCAAACCTCCATTTCTTGAAATAAAACACATATTTATAGTTTGCCATCTCGCAGAATTCTAGGAGATAGCTTTCTATTTTATACTATCTGTGTTCTCTTCCAGTCTTACATATATATATATATATATATATATATTTTTTTTTTTTTTTTTTAACCGGTAAGCGGGCCTCTCACTGTTGTGGCCTCTCCGGTTGCGGAGCACAGGCTCCGGACGCGCAGGCTCCGGACGCGCAGGCTCAGCGACCATGGCTCACGGGCCCAGTGGCTCCGCGGCATGTGGGATCTTCCCGAACTGGGGCACGAACCCGTGTCCCCTGCATCGGCAGGCGGACTCTCAACCACTGCGCCACCAGGGAAGCCCCAGTCTTATATTTTTAAAGCCACACTTTCACTACTTTTTTACTCTAACTGGATTATTATAACCTTGCTTTATGGCAGGGGGATATAAACTGGTAGCGTGCTTATATGGCAGGGATATAAATTGCTAATGTTTTTAAAAGATTTAATTTTGAATTCCTTTAGGTTTTATTCATTTATATTTGCTGTCTGGCTCCTAAAACATTTGTTTGCCACTGCTGCTTACTGGCTACTGTTTAAAATCAAGCCCTTGTTAAGATTCTGTGATTTCATTACTTACTACTCTTCTAACTTTTCTTTCCTCCATCTCTCATTTTCCTTTGGAATTATGTTCTTTTCCTTTTATCCTCTTTTTTAAATTGAATGTTTATTTTTATTCTGTTGCATTTATCTTTTCTATTTCTCCTTTCTCTTTTTTTCCTTTCCCTTTCTTTTCTTCTTCTATATTTCATGCAATTTGAAATAATTACTTATTCTATAGTTTACTGTAAGTTGCTTAAAAATACAGAAACTACAGTTTTGTTTCATTTTCTTCATTCAACTTTAGATGGGTGCAATTCGGGTTGCAAACTGTAATCTCCACAATCAGTCGGTTGGGGAAGGAATAAGTGCTGCAATTCAGGATTTTCAAGTGAGACAGTACATTGAACAGTTGAATAATTCCAGAGTTGGACTTCAGCCTGCAGTACTACGGAGGGCCTACTGGCTTGAAGCTGGGTCTGCCAACTTAGGACTTATTACTGTTGATATTGCATTAGCTGCTGATCATCATTCTAAACATGAGGCGCAAAGACATTTCTTAGAAACTCACGATACCAGAACTAAGCGGTAAGTGAAATTTAGGAATGGTAATAGTCTCAAGTTCAGATGAAAATTACTAGATAATTATAAAGGAAATTCTACCGTTAAGAATGGAATAAGCAGGCTTCCCTGGTGGCGCAGTGGTTAAGAGTCCGCCTGCTGATGCAGGGGACACGGGTTTGTGCCCCGGTCTGGGAAGATCCCACATGCTCTGGAGCGGCTGGGCCCATGAGCCATGGTCGCTGAGCCTGCGCATCCGGAGCCTGTGCTCCGCAACGGGAGAGGCCACAACGGTGAGAGGCCCGCGTACTGCAAAAAAAAAAAAAAAAAAAAAAGAATGGAATAAGAATGTCTAAAATATAGACCGAATGTGATTGTGCTGGGTATACCTCAATGAATAAATAAAGATTTTATATATAAGTAATCACATTGTATATATCATCTGATGACGGTGTGGTTGCTGGAAAAAAACATTATTTTTTGATATGTTTCTAAGCCCATGCTGTGTATGTCAACAGTGAAACAAATATAAATTACTGGCCCCCAAATAACATTTTGTAAAGCACTACACCCCCTTCTCTCTCACCACAGCCCTCCACTTCCAATATGTCATTCCTAGAAAACACCATTACTAATCACCATTTATTCTACAAAACTTCTTTTGTAGGCCTTCACAACTGCAGGGAAGACTCAGAGTACCTAAACCTTAAGAAATGATTATATCTGCTTTTTAAAAAGTTGCCAAAGCTTCTTACTGAATTACATCTGTTTAAAATGATAGTATGACTTTTTCCATCCCCATCTCTTCCCTTCTAAAGTTTATAAAGCTTATTTTAAAAATAGAGAAAACTATTAAGAAATAAAGGAAAATAATTATAGCCCTACTACACTGAATTTGTTACATTTCTTTCCAGTATTTTTAGTGTATTTTTCTTATACTTGAAATCATCCTGTATTTACATTTAAAAATTCTGCATGTATGTAATGTTGCCCTTAAAAAAAACAAAAGAGCCTGTTTTTTGGTTTGTTTTTACCAGCAAAATGAGTTTTTTTGGAAATAGCAAAGAATTGCAATTCAAGACAAGCAAACTGTGGCAAACCGTAGGCAAGTCTGGAGAACAGAGGAGAGGAGAGAACAGAGAGAAGGGAGGAGACTGGGGAGGCTGTGGGTTCTTCGTTGGCTGCAGCCCTTGGGCAGCTTGTTTTTGCTGGGTCAGGAGGCTGGCGTCTATAAGCCGTGGACTGATAAAGCTCCTTTTAAACAAATGATAATGCACCCATCAAGAAGGTATATTGTGCTTTACTTAGCCATTGCCCTTACATTAAATACGTAGATTGTTTCTAAATTTCTCATTATACATCAAAGCTTTTCCCACGATTTCTGGGTATTTCCTTTAAATAGCTTCCTTAGAAGGTTGTATGACTGTGTTAAAAACTGAGCTTTTTATATGCATTCCCAAACTACTTCCTAGAAAGATTATTTCATTTTATATCCCCAGTGGCTTTTTAGGAGAGTCTCTGTCTTACTGCACCTTTGCTACCCTTTGAGTGTTTTATAATAACCGAAAGGTGGTATCTCTTTGCTTTATTTTGCATTTCTTTATTTCGAGTTTAATACTTTTTTCAAATATTTATTGGCTATTTTTATTTCCTCATTTGTGAATTGCCTGCTAGTATTCTACATACATTTATTTATTGGGATCTTGGTATATTTCTTACCAATTTTTAAGAGCTCTTTATAGATTATCGCCCTTTTCTGATCCCTGGTGCTAATATTTTGCAGTTTGTTTCTTTTATTTTTTTATTCTTATGTTAAACAGATTTTAATTCTTATGTATTCAAATATGTTAACTTTTCCCTTTTGTAATTTCTTGTACTAATTTGAGAACACTCTTTTTTTTTTTTTTTTTTTTTTTTTGCGGTATGCGGGCCTCTCACTGTTGTGGCCTCCCCCGCTGCGGAGCACAGGCTCCGGACGCGCAGGCTCCGGACGCGCAGGCTCAGCGGCCATGGCCCACGGGCCCAGCCGCTCCGCGGCATATGGGATCCTCCCAGACCGGGGCACGAACCCGTATCCCCTGCATCGGCAGGCGGACTCTCAACCACTTGCGCCACCAGGGAGGCCCTGAGAACACTCTTTTTGCTAGTAATCGCATGGCCCCTGTACTTTCTTATTTTTTTCTATTCCTAACCATCTTGATTTTTTTATGGTGTATGTGCATTAATAAACACCATCTGGATTTTTTATGGTGTGTGTGTATTAATACAGTCAAGGATGTAAATAGATTTTTCTGCAAATATCTATTCAGATATAGAGGAAAAACTCTAAACCATGTGGATTTTTAATGCTGTGTGTGCATTAATACAGCTAAGGATGTAAATAGATTTTTCTGCAAATATCTATTCAGATATAGAGGAAAAACTCTAAACCATCTGGATTTTTAATGGTGTGTGTGCATTAGTACAGCCAAGAATGTAAATAGATTTTTCTGCAAATATCTATTCAAATATAGAGGGAAAATTAATACCTAACACATACTCATTTCACAAAATGTTTAAATATTTTCATCTATTAACTTTTCCCAAAGAACTATTTTTCTAGTTAAAAGAAATCCCTTTGAGGTTTTTATTGAGATTACATTAATCTTTTAGGTTTATTTAAGATGCTGATATCTTGTAAATCTAAGTTCGAAAACTCATGTGTAGAGAATATTGTTTAAAGAAACTTTGGTTTCTTTGTTAATTATTGCTCAGGAAGCCAGTGAGTATGAACCCAGTGCCTGTTCTGATAGGTCAGGTGGTAGTACAAAGTATTAGTGAAGCTAAGGAGGTGGCTCCATGTGATTTAAGGCCTCATTTAGGTTAGTTTCAGTGCTCTGGTTAAGAATTGTGAAGAGTTTGAGATTTTATCCTACTTACAAGCTGACAAATTATCCTGCCACAGTTTCCTGAGTGCTGGCAGAAGATATAAGAAACCTGATGAGAGACAGAAGACTATATTACTCACTAGCAAAAGCACTAGCCAGAGTCAAATGTGTTTGCATTGGTTCCCTGTGCCCTCCAAGTAGGATTGCCAGATAAAATACAGGATGCACAGCTAAAATTGTTTCAGATAAACAACAAATAACTTTTTAGTATAAGCACACCCCACATATTGCATAGGACAAACTTATTTTTATTTGTATTTCTATTTGCTAAACCTGGTACCCCTATCCCTGAGTCCCATGGGGGTGTCAGAAAAGACCCATGATGGATGTTTGCACATAGTGGGATGCATTACAGAAGAGGCACAGTGAGCTTAGGTATTCTACCTAAGAGTAAAAATTCTACTTTTGTAATAAGTGGAAGCAAGCCTGCTCTTTTCCAGGGTGAGACATTACCTCGTTCCTTAAGGTGGCTTACTATCAGCACAATCCTGAGAAATGGCCTGGTCAGAGCCTTGCATTCTTGGCGTATCCAGCAAGAACAGGTAGGGCTGTTTAGGGCCCGTGGTGAATTGCTTCTCCCTACATGGTAGCTCATTGATCTTCTGCTTTGTCTGCCTTAGTGCATATTTGACTCCCAGGAGTTTTGGGGAGTAGGTGTATTCATTTCTGATAAAACTGGAAAAGTTACCAGACTCCCAGACCATTAGTTTCGTTGGATTAGTATTTCTGAAAAGTATAGTTCCTAAACCACCAGCACCAACGCCTCCTTGGAACTTGTTAGTAATCAGGCCCTCCCAGACCTCAATCAGTAACTCTGGAGGTGGAGCCTAGCTCTCCATATTTTAATAAGCCCTCCCGGTGATTCTAATGCAAGGTGAAGTTTGAGAACTAGCACACTGGTTTATATAAAGACAGAGAAGGGGAGCTTACATTTGTTGTGCAACTTCTGTATTCCAGATTTTGCATCAGGTGCTTTACATATGTTATACATATTTTCCTTCTGTCTTCTCTAGATGGATGTTCCTCTTCTAATTTGATATATTAATTTCTTCACTTCTAACTTGATATATTTATTCCATCTTATTTTTCACATCTCAAATATTATTTTTTGAAAGGTTACGTGCATTTTGTTTGTCACAACACCCTATTCTTTTCCTCAGAGCATTTACTGTAATTTATGATTAGATATTCTTATTTGCGGCCTGTCTTTGCCTCTGTACTGTAAACTTCACACGGATAAGGCTATGTCAGTTTTGCCTAGCACAATACAAGGCACACAGTAGATATGTTCAGGAAATATAAATGAATGAATGTAAAGTGAAAATGCAATACCTATTCTATCTTCCTATGAGAGCCCTGAGGATCCAGTGAGATAATGCATGTGGAAATGCTTAGAAAAATGGACTGTTAATATGAGGTTTTATTAAAGTAAAAAAAAAAGGAATAACAATATATTTCCCAGACTTATATAATATTTTTTAAGAAAGGGGAGTTAATAAATGCTGACAGTTTTCTGTGGGGGTCACTCACAGAGCTTGAAGAATTTTACAGACATTTTACAGAATTTTACAGACATCTTATTGTCTTAATTCTCAATACTTTATTCAGAGTCCTTATTACAAAATCATTACAATTTTTTTTCCTAAAATATAGAATGGTGCATTATTTTGATTTTATTGAGAAATAATTTTTTACTTGCCCCATATTTATAACATTTTGGTGTACTAAATTTACCATGTGAAATAGGCTCTGAAATGCTAAAAATAATAATCTATTAAGCATAATCTATACTAATAGTTTTGTCTATTTTTAAAATTTTTATTCATTTTTTAAAATTTTATTTATTTTTGGCTGCGTTGGGTCTTTGTTGCTGCGTGTGGGCTTTTCTTCGTTGCGGTGCGCGGGCTTCTCATTGCAGTGGCTTCTCTTGTTGCGGATCACGGGCTCTAGGTGCGTGGGCTTCAGTAGTTGCAGCACACGGGCTCAGTAGTTGTGGCGCAAGGCCTTAGTTACTCCGCAGCATGTGGGATCTTCCTGTACCAGGGCTCGAACCCGTGTCCCCTGCATTGGCAGACAGATTCTTAACCACTGCACCACCAGGGAAGTCCCTTGGCTATGTTTTAGATTAATGTTTAAATTTTTAGTTCTTTTGAGAATGTTCACTGCTGTCTTTAAACTGGATTTAAATGTCTAATTTTTATATATATGCTTCTTTTTTAGCTCTTTGTTTTTTGTGTTTTTTTTAACGTATACTCTATTTCTCATTATTGTTCCTACCTATTTTCATCTCACCATGGTGAGACTTTTTTTTTTAAGAAAGGCAAAATAATTAAAAAGTCCATTGTAAAAACAAACTTCTTTAAAAAATATTAACAGTTATATTTAATTGATTATCTGCTAAAAAGTTTCTGATTTCTTAATGATTTTTTGTTATGTTGTTGTTCTTTTGTTTGTTTCATTTTGGGTTTTGTTTAGGTTGTGGTTTCTGTGGCCAGATGACACCCTGAAGAATAAGAGGTGTAGGAACAAGTGTGGTTGTCTTGGTGGCTGCAGATTCTTCGGCGGCACAGTAACTTGCCTAGATTTCTTCAGACTTGAAGAGCTGACACCTTCCAGTAGCTCTGCATTTTCAAGCACGAGTGCAGAGTCTGATATGTATTATGGACAGTCTCTGCTACAGCCTGGAGAATGGATCATTACTAAAGAAGTTCCCAAAATTGTAGATGGTAATGTGTTGTCACTTGTGTTAATCTTTTATTATCTTCATCCCTATGCCATTCTGAGAGAAGTTCAGTGTTACTTTGTTCAACTTAGTTTTTTGAGCAGTCTTACATGTAGGGTTTAGTATAATCTGTCTTTGTTTTGCAGGTGATTAACTCTAGCCAGATAAGACTAGTGAGTTTTTCAGAGTTGCACAAGGCAAAAGTAGATCTACTATTCAGATCTTCTGCTGTTAACATGGGTGATTTTTCCTAGCCCAACTTATTCTAAATATTTCCTTATATATCATTATTACCCTAGAATCCAGATTCCAGGAATATACTTAGGAATAGCTATGCTTTGAGGTAACGATTGTTTTACCAGCTTACTTTTATAGGAAAAACTTATCAATAGAAATATTTATACTATTGGCCCTCATTTTATTCACTACTTTTGCAAAATATTCTTCTTACTAAAACTGTACATGTCAAGAAGAGAAATTTGGTCTTAGAGCTTGTAGGATAACTTTGCAAATACATGAGTTTGATATGAACAGTGAATGGTGGCTTTAGGCATACTGGATTTATATTTATCTAGCATCTTTTCTCCAAAGACTTCAGAAATGCATTTTCCTTTGTGTTTCTTAGTTGTGTATTCCTACAATTAAGTGCAATACTTACTGCTTAAGTTGCCATGCTGTCAAGAAGTGAAATGTAGAAAAGTCTTGATATCTCACCAGTATTTAGCTATTTTTCCTTGATCCATTCAGAAACATTAACTTAGCTCTGCCTTTTGTCAGTAGACAAAGATAGAAAAGAAGTAGTTTTAACTTTAAGAATTTATTGGATTAATTTTCATGTGTAAGGAGCTCTTAGAGGAAAGAGCTAGACTACTTACATATGCCAAATTCTTGTTTAAATAGTATTTCACTGAATATTAATAAATTTGTGCATGTTATTTTAAGATTACTTAACTTCAGCAATTTTACTAGAATAAGAGCAGATTATCTTATAAAATCAGCAAACACCAAAACTTCTCGACATTTAAAGGTCAAGAAACATACGAAACAAAATTTACTTAGCCGTCTTCTTATAATATTACTTTCTTACTTTTGAATAATGTTTGTTTTTAAAGGTGTTCACAGGCATTTCTTATTTCATCCACAAACTACCATGTGAGTTCTTTATTTTCCCTGTATATGGTGAAGTAACTGAGGTCATCACTGAGGCTGAGTTGCATGAAGTCAAAAAGTCATGTATATGGCTGAGCATAAACTAGAATTACAGTCATCGAAACCACTTTAGTTCTTTCCACCCTACTAGAGCTGGCACTATTTATAAAGACGTTGTTTGATCTTCTAATCTGCAGATCAAAATTTAACTATCGCAAACTCAAGGAAGAAAATCTACAGGGAATTTAAACATGGTTAAAAGGGAGAAAATAGCAATTTTTCTAACAGTAAACAAAAGAAACCTCATTTTAGTTCTTATAACATGTAATAGGGAGTGTCTGTGTCTCCTAGTGATTTTCTCAGGAATGAGCTATAATTGGTAAATTGCCATAAGTTTCTTGTGCAGGGAAGATTGGAATTAGTCCCTGTGTAAGTGTCTGCATTTTCTAGGAGCCACATATAGATGTACAGTGTCAGGATAGAATCAAGGAGGGCATGTCGATGGAACTAAATAAGTTCCTTGGAAGGTCAGTGAACACTAGTTTCCTATCACTTAGAAATGACTCAAACCCATTTTTCTTTTGACTTTTGTTGGATTTTTACATTTGTGGTGGTAGAAGCAAGTAATATTACTTATACTGTAAGTTCTTAAGTCTTCTTACCGCTTAAGTTCCACTTAGAAGTGCCTTCTGCTTGGAGAGATGTTTTCTCCTACTAGTATGTTCTTCTTTCTTGAGTAGCACAAGCATGGCTGGAGGAGAGGAGTAGGGCAATAGTTATTTTTTGGATCTAAGCAGCTATAGAATTCTCCTTTTATCCCTCTCCACCCCCAATTTACATAACACATCACAGGGCTCTTATGAAAGACTGAGAAAATGTTCCAGATTAAAGAAAACATGACAACTGAATGTAATAATATACAGACCTAGATTGGATCCTATACTGGAGAGGGCAGAAGTGTTTTAAAGGACATTATTGGGTCATTTGAGAAAATTGGAAAGCATGTGGTAGACTAGATAACAGTATGGTATAAACACCAAATCTACCAAGTTGATAATTATACTGTGTTTTTGTATTATTCTTAGGAAATAAACCTTTAAGTATTTAGGGTAAAAGCCTACTACATCTGCAAATTATTCTCAGATGGTTCCAAAAATATTATGTCTATTTATAAAAATAGAGCAAATGGGGGCAAAGTGTTTTTAAGATAGGTAATTTCGAGTAAAATATCTTTGATGGCTTGGTTATCACTCTTGAATGTTTTCTAAGTTGGAAAATTTTCATATAAATAGCTTAAAAAAAAGAAAAAATTCACTGTGTATGGACTCTGGATTCATACTTACGTTGGTATCTTTCTGTAGTGTTTAGCATATTGCTATGTGAAATTAGTTACTTGTGCTTTTCAAAAATTATTATACACTTAAAAACAGGGAATTGGATTAAGTTATCATATTTTTCATAGATTGCTTTTGAAATTATTATGTTTATGTAACTCACTTTTTTGTTTGTTTAGGTAATGTGAATGGCATGAAGAGGAAAGAATGGGAAAACAAATCAGTGGGAATAGAAGTAGAGAGAAAAACTCAGCACCTTAGTCTTCAAGTACCATTACGATCTCATAGCTCATCCTCTTCTTCAGAAGAGAATAGTAGTTCTAGTGCTGCACAGCCTCTATTGGCTGGTGAAAAGGAAAGTCCCTCTTCTGTTGCCGATAATCATTTGGTTCAAAAAGAATTCTTGCATGGTACGAAAAGAGATGATGGCCAAGTGAGGTCAGTATTCAATTAGATTTAGAAACCTGATCATGGGATTATAAGTGCTTAAAACTGTGGCAAGAAAAACTTCTCTCCTCTCAACTCACCTGTTGTAGAGAATTTTTTATCCTCCTGAACTTATTTTTAAATGTCCATTTGCTGTTGTTTTTCTCATTACAAAAGTAATACATATATATTCATTCCAGATGTTAGAAAAATACAGAAAAGTATAAGAAAAATGAACATTTCTTGTCATCTCACCACTGAGAGTGAACCATTGTTAACATTTGGATATTATCCTTCCAGTGTGTTGAATATTTTTTGGTCCTTCTTTTGGCCCCTAGTTGATTACTTGCTTCTTGAAATACACTCTCCTCTCGACTTGATAGCACATTTCAGATTTTCCTCCCATCTCCTTGCCTTTTCCTTCTCCGTCTCTATTTCCAAGTCCTCCATTTTTTTTCTCTCCCCTTCTTCTTTCTCTTCCTCTTACAGACTGCCATTTGTTAAATGTCATTATCCCTTAAGACTGTTATGTACCCTTTTCTCCACTGACTCAATAATGTTTCCCTAGGCAGTCTTAGTAACTGTTTGGCTTCAATTATGATCTGTAGCTAACATCTTATAAATGTTAAAAACTCCATCCAAGACCTTTGTCCCTATGAACCTAGCTACCTTCTTGATGTTTCATGCAGGGCTCAAACTCAACATATTAAAAAATGATCTTGTGCCTATCATGTTCAACTTGCTGTGCCTCAGTAAATGGCACTAGTATATCAATTGCTGAAGTCAGAAATATTGGGGTTATCTGTGACTTCTCCCTCTCTCATTTCCTCTCATCTAATCAAAGGCCCCTGGTATATTTTGTTATATAAACGTTTAAAGGATGTGGGAAAAAAAAAACTTATAAATGCATTAGTGTTCATGGATTATGGATAGAAGATTATACTCTGGGTTTCTTTAAATTTTTATTGTGTTTTTTTTTTCTATTTTCTATTTTTATTTTTATTTTTTTTTTATTTTACAAATTTAATCAGTTATACATATACATATGTTCCCATATCCCCTCCCTTTTGCGTCTCCCTCCCACCCTCCCTATCCCACCCCTCCAGGCGGTCACAAAGAACCGAGCTGATCTCCCTGTGCTATGCGGCTGCTTCCCACTAGCTATCTACCTTACGTTTGGTAGTGTATATATGTCCATGCCGCTCTTTCACTTTGTCACAGCTTACCCTTCCCCCTCCCCATATCCTCAAGTCCATGCTCTAGTAGGTCTGTGTCTTTATTCCTGTCTTACCCCTATGTTCTTCATGACATTTTTTTTCTTAAATTCCATATATATGTGTCAGCATACAGTATTTGTCTTTCTCTTTCTGACTTACTTCACTCTGTATGACAGACTCTAGGTCCATCCACCTCATTACAAATAGCTCAATTTCATTTCTTTTTATGGCTGAGTAATATTCCATTGTATATATGTGCCACATCTTCTTTACCCATTCATCCGATGATGGACACTTAGGTTGTTTCCATCTCCGGGCTATTGTAAATAGGGCTGCTATGAACATTTTGGTACATGTCTCTTTTTGAATTATGGTTTTCTCAGGGTATATGCCCAGTAGTGGGATTGCTGGGTCATATGGTAGTTCTATTTGTAGTTTTTTAAGGAACCTCCATACCGTTCTCCATAGTGGCTGTACCAATTCACATTCCCACCAGCAGTGCAAGAGTGTTCCCTTTTTTCCACACCCTCTCCAGCATTTATTGTTTCTAGATTTTTTGATGATGGCCATTCTGACTGGTGTGAGATGATATCTCATTGTAGTTTTGATTTGCATTTCTCTAATGAGTAAAGATGTTGAGCATCCTTTCATGTGTTTGTTGGCTGTCTGTATATCTTCTGTGGAGAAATGTCTATTTAGGTCTTCTGCCCATTTTTGGATTGGGTTGTTTGTTTTTTTGCTATTGAGCTGCATGAGCTGCTTATAAATTTTGGAGATTAATCCTTTGTCAGTTGCTTCATTTGCAAATATTTTCTCCCATTCTGAGGGTTGTCTTTTCGTCTTGTTTATGGTTTCCTTTGCTGTGCAAAAGCTTTGAAGTTTCATTAAGTCCCATGTGTTTATTTTTGTCTTTATTTCCATTTCTCTAGGAGGTGGGTCAAAAAGGATCTTGCTGTGATTTATGTCATAGAGTGTTCTGCCTATGTTTTTTATTGTGTTTTAAGTTGCCTCAATTTTTTTTTTTTTGGAACTATGTGGGGTAGGAATATACATTGTACTGTTTTGCTACTTTGTATGGATATTTTATTGTAAAAGTTTACAACTTCCTTTATTTGTAAAATAAGTGATTAATATATACAGAAAGGATTTTATAAGTACTTCTATTTATAATTATATGGTGTTCAGTAAATGTTAATAGTTTTTCTTTCTTTTTTTAGCATTCCTACAGAAATTTCAGGAAATAGCCCTGTGTCTCCTAATACTCAGGATAAGTCAGTAGGTCAGTCTCCTCTGAGATCTCCCTTGAAACGACAAGCCTCTGTATGTTCCACCCGACTTGGAAGTACCAAGAGCCTTACTGCTGCTTTTTATGGGGACAAGCAGCCTGTTACGGTTGGAGTCCAGTTTAGTAGTGATGTCTCCCGAAGTGATGAAAATGTGCTAGACTCACCAAAGCAGAGAAGAAGTTTTGGTTCATTTCCATATACACCATCAGCAGACTCTAATTCTTTTCATCAATATCGATCAATGGATTCCAGCATGTCAATGGCTGATAGTGAAGCTTACTTTTCTGCAGCTGAAGAATTTGAGCCCATTAGCAGTGACGAAGGCCCTGGAACTTATCCAGGTAGAAAAAAGAAGAAAAAGCAAGCCCAGCAGATTGACTACAGTAGGGGTTCCATATATCACAGTGTAGAAGGACCACTTACTGGCCATGGAGAAAGCATTCAGGATCCCCGGACTCTGCCATTCAAAACTCATCCTTCCCAGGCTTCCTTTGTTTCTGCATTAGGTGGAGAGGATGATGTTACAGAGCATCTGTATGTTGTAGAAAGTGAGAAAACAGTAGAGAGCGAACAGATTACTTCTCAACAACCTGTGATGAATTGCTATCAGACTTACCTTACACAGTTCCAAGTAATTAATTGGTCAGTGAAGCATCCAACCAACAAAAGAACCTCTAAGTCCTCATTGCATCGCCCCCTCGATCTGGATACACCAACCAGTGAAGAAAGCTCATCATCATTTGAACAGCTTTCTGTTCCAACTTTTAAGGTATAAGCCAAATCATTAATTTCCACTGATAAATTTATGTAGGAAAATTGATTTTTAAGATATTTAAAAAATTACTCTCTCAGTCATTTAGCTACTTTTCTGAAAGATAAAATTCCTGAAGTCATGGCTTCATGTACGACAGTAGGCCTCAGATTTACTGATGAGTATTATAAATTTAAGCATATAAAATTAAGGAATAGTTTCAGACTTGATTGTCAGAATATTAACAATTAACGTATAGTCTATGTCTACATTATATTCTAAGATTAGGATCATGTCTCTGTGAATTCATATTTTCTGTGTCTTAAAAGTAAAATTTTGTAATAGTTTTTAATTGTTGGTGTTCTATTATATTAATCCATAACTGCTTCTATGCAAATCCAGTTCTGTACACTTGGTATTTGAGATCGTATAATTTAGTATTAATTAATTATTGTCCATATCTGTAATGTATTCTGTAAATAGCTTTTTTTTTAGGAAAGCTAAAAATAGGTCAAAATAAATTTAGTGATAATATCCAATATGAAGACATTTTTATAAAATTATAAATTTATAAGAGAACTTTTTATGATTTTAAAGACCAAAACTGAGCATATAAAATCTTATGGAGCTGATTAACAATTCAAGAATCTCATGTGGTATATACTAACATGTACATATATACTTGTTTAAAGTGTCTAAATGTTAATATTCTCATTTTAAATTTAGATATTTATTATATACTACTGTGTGTCAATCATTTGCTGTTCACTGGTGAGGGAAACAGACATGGGGCTTATAGTTTAGGATGAGAGACGGGCAGTAAATAGATAAATGGATAAGTACAGTATATGATTATAAATTCAGAAGTCTTATGAAGATGATGCTGGGATAGAGAATAATGGGGAGTGGGGCTGCCCAGCTTGTATTGACATGAAAGGTCTATCACAGGAGGTAATATTTAAACTGAAACTTAAAGGATGAGGAGGAATTGAGGAAGGGAAGACTTGGGGGTACTATATACTATATTCAGGGCACAGACATCCGCCTTGCTGAAGTTCTAAAGTGGGAAAGAAGTCAGTGTGCGTGAGACATAGTGAGTTAGCAGAGAGCTTTGCACATGGTGAGGTTAGAGACCTGAACAAAGACGAGATCATTAAGGACGTGTAGACCAGGGTATCGGTAGTTAGAATTTTAATTTCATTGGGAAATTCATGAGAGCTTTAAGGAAATGTGATGTGATCTCATGTACTTTGGCTACTAAGTGGAACAGAATTCTCATTACACAAGGAGGAATTGGGGTGATCACCTAGGAGGCTGTCGCAGCAGCCTGTGCAAGAGATGATGGGCTTGGACTTAAATAGTGACGGAAATGTGATAAGTGGAGTGAAATATCCTTAGAGATAAATGCATTTGAGTAATATGTATTGAAGGAAGAAGAAACATAGAGTCACAAAATTTTGATTTTAAGGTTGTGCCCATTTCTTATCTTTCCTAAGATAAGTTATCCATGCCAACATTTTAAAATGTTCTCTTTATTCCCTGTGAAAATATGTTGGTAAATGAATGTTCCAGTATAAAACTAAATTGCACTTGCTGTGAAAAATAGAGGTTAGAATTGCTGTGAGAGGTTAGAATTATTGTAGTATTTTCAATAAATCTAGTTTGATTAGGCAGTCAAATCTCTGGAGAAAATAAGTCAAGGAATTCATATCTTTAAACAACTTCAAAAATAGAACATAAGAAAGTTATTTTTCTTCATTAAATCTAAATACAGGCTAGCATTTAAAGGGGTTTAGTTTGGTTATTCAAGTGCATTATTTATTTTATTTGTTATCTTTTATGGATATAAAATACAATCTAGCTTTTCCTATAATTTAATGTTACTCTGGGATTCTTTCCCACTTAAAAGTTGATTGTAGGGGGCTTTCCTGGTGGCGCAGTGGTTGAGAGTCCGCCTGCTGATGCAGGGGACACGGGTTTGTGCCCTGGTCAGGGAAGATCCCACATGCCGCGGAGCGCCTGGGCCCGTGAGCCATGAACGCTGAGCCTGCGCGTTCGGAGCCTGTGCTCCGCGACGGGAGAGGCCACAACAGTGACAGGCCCGCGTACGGCAAAAAAAAAAAAAAAAAAAAAAAAAAAAAAGTTGATTGTGCTACAAGACTCTAAAATTAGCTTTTTCTAAGAAAAGCACAATTTAAAGAGGAACTATGGAGGAAAAACATTTGAAGCACTTGCTTTTAAGCTTTAGTTGTATAGTCTACTCTCGTTGCTGAATCTTCTCGTTGCTGAATCCTCACAGCCCTACTCTGTCATTTGTCTGAATAATTAGAAAATGAAATTGCCAGTTGAATATTTTCTGTGATTTTTTCAATTTGTTAAATATTTATATCATACATATCAAAATCACATTAACAAGGTAATTTGGATATTCACAAGTATCAGTTTATAGCATAAAATTACAGAATAATTAATATTAAAATTCTAGTCTATAAGTAATGTTTTTTATTATTCTAGGTTATCAAACAAGGGCTCACAGCTAACTCTTTACTAGACAGAGGAATGCAGCTTTCAGGATCAACTTCAAAGTAAGTAAAAATTATATACTTTTGAAGTTTAAAATCAGTCTTTCTTGATTATGAGATACATAGAGTTCGTTCGGAGGAATAACCACTCTTTACTTGACTGTAGTCTTTATTTTATGAATAAATTGACCCAAATAATTCAACTCTGTTGTCTTCCATGGCTTTGCCTACATGTATAAGTAGTCAGTAGCATTTCTTTTAGACATACTATGCAAACCATAACTTGGCATATTAAAATTGGGAACTAACAAGAATTCAGTATTATAATTTTCATATTTTGGCGGAGCCCTGCCAAGTAAATATGTCAAAAATTTTTTTATCATTTGACGTATTAACCGTCTTTGATCAATTTGCATTTTATTGCCTCATTTGTCTTGTCCTTGAAGAGTATTTGGGACATATAATATATAGTCCAATTTCATGAAATTTTTAGTTGAAATAAGTATAAGTTTAAGGGTCACTCATCTTAAGGAAGCTCTAACTTCTATTTTTTTCATATATATAATGGTCTTTTTAATATATACTTTGCTTGTTAAATTGTATAGTACACCATATACTCCTCTGGAAAAGAAAGCTGTTGATAATACAGATGATGAAACATTAACAGAAGAGTGGACCTTGGATCAACCAGTCTCTCAGACCAGAACAACAGCCATAGTTGAAGTAAAAGGAACCGTTGATATTGTTCTGACTCCCCTAGTGGCTGAAGCTTTAGACAGGTATTAATTTTGTCTAAAACTACAACTACTATTTTATAAAATAATGAGTGTATGTGATATAGTATTTTCATGAAAAAGAACGATGATGGCTATTTTGATTGAATAAAAATGAAAATATATTTTAAAAGGACTATGTTTCAGTTATTATTTGTTACTTTTTCAGCCTAAATAATTATATATTGCAATATTATAATAATTATATTACATTGTATTTTCTACTTTTTGCTTTTGGGCTGATAAGCATAAAATTTATCAAATACCCAGGAACTAATTATTAAGTTTGATATTCTTACTACTGTCTGGTTAACGAAGGTATAAAGAGGAAATAATATATTGTCTGTCCTGCAAGGAGATATAGTCTATCTAGGGAGACAAAACTAAGATGAATAAAATCTAGAATGGAACATAATAGGATAGACTAGATAAACTAGATCATAGTATTAAGTGATATTAAAATGTTTCATATACTGTTTTTCTTCCCTCAGGTATATTGAAGCCATGGTTCATTGTACTAGTACTAGACATCCAGCTGCAATTGTGGATGATCTACATGTCAAAGTCCTCAGGGAAGCTGTCCAAAATAGCAAGACTACCTTCTCAGAAAATGTAAGAACTTTTTGTTGAGTGAGTGTGGCAAATTGAGTATTCTTCACAGGTACATAATATCCAAACTTGAAAAAAATTTGAATATACTAAAATTTTATTAGTCATTTAAATTGGAATACATGAACATTTCTAAATAATCTTTATATGTCATTGGCTCCATAAGAGATAGCATAAGAGGAGTAAAATATTTATTAAAATGTAGCATTATTTTTTCTTTTATTTTGGAAATAGTTTAATTCTAAGCCCTTCCTAAAGAGCTTTGGTCCTAAGTGAATGAGCATTGTTTAGGACTGGTACATTCATTTACTAAGAAAGCAAATCTGCATAGTATTTTGGCTTTCCTCTGTGATTAGATAACTTGTATCTTAATATTTTTGAGATTATTTTTGTTCACCTCGGTGAATCAAGTCACTGTCTTCTGGTGTGCGATGTTTTACTTAACACTGTGGTCCTAGTCACTAAGCCAGTTTCTTAGCAGTCATATCCTGGTGATTGATCCTCATCTAGTGACTGTCCACTTGACTTTCAGATTTATCTGAGTCGCATTTGGACTACGGACCAGAGGCAAGCTGAAAGTAAAACTGATTATTTTTAGTGATCCAGTTATTCAAAATATATTGGCATTTCATGTGATAGGTAGCTTGGCTAGAGGAGTACAAATCAAAAGAAATTTGAAAATATTCCCAGCCAACAAGGAGCTAATTATCAGAAACCAAATATGTTCTCAAGTACATGTTTTTATGTAGGCTGATTTTGCTTTATTATGTATCACTTCTCTCAACACTGGGGCTGCCAGTCTATTTTCTAGCTTTTCTAAGGTTTGGACTTTAAGACTGGGAATGCTAAACCAGATGGCAGCTGGTACCTAGATGGGTATAAAGGAGCACAGTGAATAACAAGTTGCTGTTGTAGATGATATGGAAATTACGAAAGGTCTGTGAAATAATAATTCCGCTTTCAATCTTTTTAGCTATCTTCCAAACAGGATGTTAGAGGAACAAAAACTGAACATTCTACCATAGGAATGACTAACCAAGGACAAGCACAGACAAATCTTATAATGAAGCAAGATAATGTAACAATTAAAGGTCTTCAGGCTAATGTTAGCATACCAAAGGTAAAAATTTAATATTTAAACAAGTTTTCCTGAAAGAGAATATTTTGGTGGTTTTTATGCTTTGTATTTACTAAACTGAATGGTGGTAGAATAGATTGTAATATCAAAAATATATATTTTATTTCCTTGATGATCTAATGTAACATTTAATGTAATGTAAGTAGTTTACTTAAGCAGAATGTTGGGTAATATTTACTAAAATAATTCACATTGATCCAGTAAGAATTTAATTATTATTTTATGAGAGTTTATAAGCTTCTCCTTCATTACTTTCATACACATAGATATGCCATTCCTAATGGTAGTTTTTCATTTTCCTATATATCTTATGTTTAAGTGGTAACTTTTTACTTTTCAACTCTGAAATATGTGACATTTTGTGTGTTAGGTGAACTTATGTTTGTTACAAGCCTCAGTGGAAGAATCTCCGAGTACAGCTCCTAGTAGAAGTGTGACTCATGTTTCCTTAGTAGCACTATGTTTTGACAGAATTGCTACACAAGTTCGTATGAACAGGTAAGAAAGAGTTTATTAATTTGAGACATGACTGCCTTGCTGGATGTTAAAGCAAGCCTTAACCATCCGTTTAATACATTTCGGAAAATTCTAATGTTAAAACTCAGAACTGGTATTGGAATTTCAAATCTCACTTTAAGATTAGCAAAGTAGGTTTTAAAAAGTTTGTACTTTTTTTTTTCATACTATCTTTTAGTAAACACTGAAGAGTTTGTTATTAATATTGGTTTAACTAAAATAGTGGATTGTTTTTTTTAAAATACTAGTTAAATGTTTTTACTGAACTATATATTATTTAAATGTTAACCATCATACTCTTTCTTTTTTCATAAAGAGGTGTGGTTGAAGAGACTTCAAACAATGCAGACCCTGGTAGAACATCAAATTTTGATAGGTATGTTCATGCCACTAAGATGCAGCCTCAGTCATCAGGATCTCTCAGATCAAATGCTGGAGCGGAAAAAGGCAAAGAGATTGCAGCCAAGTTAAACATTCATCGAGTTCATGGGCAACTGAGGGGTCTTGATACAACAGGTAGGAGTCTACAACATATTTTTCTTTGACATGTATAAATGTAAGAGGATTTTGCAAAAGGAAACATAATTTTTTTCCTTTGAAGATTGCTACAATTTGAGTATTTTATCAATATAAGGAAGGGAAAGGTATTTCTGTATATATTGAACACATAGTATTTAACTATTCATTATTCACATTCTACGCAGGATGGAAGGTAAACTTGGGTGGGAAGGTGGGTAGTATGGCCCCAAATTAGGAACTGCTTCCAGCTTGCATCTGTTTTCTTCATGGTATCTGTTTGCTCACTGTAGAACAGAGAGAGTATGATCTTTATAGTCTTTCTTTCTTTTTAAAATTATCCTGTAGGCACAGCTTTGTTAAAAAGAATTAATAGTGGTATCAAAAGCAGGTAGTCAAATCTGTGAACTATAGCAGCAATAAGAATAATAGACATGGCTGTGCTTCTTAAAATAATATCTTTGAAGAATTTTTAATGAACTGAGGAAATTATCATAGTTGACTGCTACATGCAAGGTGGGAACCAAAGCTGGATTTGTAAAACGATCTCTAAAGAGCTAGAAGAAAACTTAGTTCATATGTAAACAAGTTATCTCTGGGTGGTAAATTTACATGTGTTTTTTAATCTTCTTTTTGTTTTTCTGTATTCATTAGCTGTAATCAGAGAAAGAAATGAAAAAACAGTAAGATAAACTAAAAATCTCTGCCAGGCACTCGGGATGTTGGCTCCCATATTGCATATTGAAAGGGATGGAATTAGGAAATATCTGTGATGAATTGTTATATAAAATATGTTAGCATAAAGCAATCTTTGAGTGAAAGCTATAGTTTTCCTGGAAAATAATGTTTTTCCTGAGGCTAGGTAATTAATTAAAATAATTTTTTATTTTGTAAAATGATGAGAAAGTATTTAAAAATAGTTTACTATGAAGCTGAACTATTCAAGAACTTTTTAAGTTTAGATCTTTAGAGTACCCTATAATCTGTCAGAAATGACTTTATCCTATCTCTGATCTGTTACTTATGGAATCTTCTTTTCTCCCTCTAACTTCAACATAATTCTGGCACTTTTTAAGTAGTATGACATTAGGCAGTGCTATTTTAGAAATTGGTTGGTTCATTTGTTTATTTTTCTTTTTGACAGAATACTAAGATATCTTTTAAGACAACCACTGTGCCAAATGCTTACATTATTTGTTGTTTTTAAAAAATATACAAACCTCTGTCTTTAAAAATGGTCATTTTGTTTTCTTTTGATAATAGATATTGGTACCTGTGCCATCACTGCTATCCCCTTTGAGAAGTCCAAAGTTTTATTTACTCTTGAAGAGTTGGATGAGTTTGCTTTTGTGGATGAAACTGATCAGCAGGCTGTTCCAGATGTAACTCGAATAGGTCCCAGCCAAGAAAAATGGGGTTGGATAATGTTTGAATGTGGACTTGAAAATTTAACCATAAAAGGTAAGCTTTTTATAAAAATTTCTGCTTAAGTGGGGAACAAATTGGCCACACATTGCTGAAAAGTTTTGAACAATCATGACTTTCAATAACCTGTATCAGCATATTCAAGCAGAAAGTGTAGCATCTGGGATTATTTACTAGGAGTGGGTGCCCCATCCCAATTGTGTAAGTGGAGCTTAATGAAATTATTGTGTGATTCAAAACTAGCAGAGCATCTAGACACGTAAAATGCCTGAGCAAAGCAGTGCATAGTTCAGAAAAAATTCTCAAATAAAATATAAAGCCTCTTAACTTTTGGAAGTCTGCATCTTTGGAAACTGGATCTTTGATTAGTAGAGCCTTGCCATATACGATGAAAATACTGTAAATCCTTTATTCAGTGATACTGACTTATATTTATTTTCTTTTACATTACTGACTAATACATTAAAATAGGAAAGCTGAGTTGTGTATAAGACTTCTAGGCTTAGTTATATATAATAGTAGTGTATATGCCTATAATTCCATACCTGATATTGCAATATTATATCACTTTTATAGATAAGGGCAAAGTTTTGGTGAGAAAAAAAAATCTTCATGAGATTTTTATTTTTTATTTTTATGGATATGATAGAGTACAGCATTGAGACACCCAGTGTTTTTAATAAATAAATTCTTTCATTTGTATAGGAGGAAGACAGTCTGGTGCTGTTTTATATAATACTTTTGGAATTATGGGTAAAGCTAATGTCACGGAAAGGGGTGGAGTGCTGACATCCAATAATTCTTCTGATTCTCCAACTGGCAGCGGCTATAATACTGATGTCTCTGATGATAATCTTCCTTGTGACCGAACAAGCCCTTCTTCAGACTTAAATGGAAATTCTGTTTCCGATGAACAAGTTGGTGAATTTCTAATAATAATAATGATTTGGGAAAATAAAATAGAAAACTACATACCCAATTCACATTTAATTTCTGGAGTATATTTCCTTGTCTTTCCATGTTGTGGATTTTGCTTAAATGGTAGCCAAGGCATTTTGGTGATTATATTCTACTAGAGTATAATTGCTGAAATGTAGGCACCATATTATAGATATATTTATATCTGTCATAGTACCTAGCATAATATTTTGCTTGTGTTAAGTACTTAATTATATTTGTTGAATTAATGAATTAATAGAATTTCAGACTAGCAGGCTTTGTTTTTATCTTATTTGAAGGATTTTAGCAGAATTCATTTTTTAAATAAACAGTTTTGTTATTGGTAGTATTTTATGCAAGTTTAAATATTTTTGTCAATATCTACCTATTTCATTTGGAAGCCTGAAGAACACCTTACATGCAACTCATTTATTATTTTTATTATGGTATAATTTCATGGTGATGAATATAGTAACAGCAATAATGAAAATATTCAAAATTCTAGACTACAGAATAGTTGTACTACTACCTGATTGATGACCTTGGGCACTTTTTTTTTTTTTTTTTTTACTGTCTCCTATGTTTCTGAAATAGGAGTATTATAATGTTATTGACCTAGAGTTGTGAAGATTGAAGGAGGCAGTACATATGAAAGACTTAACTTGGTGTCTACAGCATAGTAAGAACTTGGTAAATGTTGTTCTTAAACATACATGACACTTCCGATCATTTGGAAATTAGACCAATTGAAGAGGAAAGAAACCACCTTTTAACTAAGAAATGTGTCATGGGTATCTAGTATGCATTGGCAAATCACTCCTGAACCCAGGTTTCTGGGAATTTATTTTTGAAATGTTTATTTTGATTTGATGCATAGTAAAGGGTTTTAATCACAGTTTTCTTGTGAGGTCTTCGGAAGTATTTGAGAGCTGGGTGGGAATTAGCACTTCGATTAAGGAAATTAAAATATATAGCAGCTGCTCACTGAACAAAGAGCTAGGAAGAACCTATCTGTTCTTTCCTTCTCCTTCACCTTCTAAAATACTTGACAGAAACTCAGGTATCTTCCTTAATCTCGCTGATCCTGTTCTCCTTGGTGGAAGTCCTCGAATTTTGTAACGTTGCTTTCTTTTGGTTCTCTGACTTTTCTTGGTCCATTTCCTTATGCAGTTCATTGTCCTTCATAAATGTGGGTGTTCCCCCCATGTTCTGTTCTTGGCTACTCTTCTTGCTCTTTGTCCACTCCCTCACTTGTTTCATTTCCTAGTCCAGGTCCATAATTTGATGACACTGCTCTTTCCCATCGGTTATGCCTTCAGCATCAACCCTTTACCTGAGCTTCAGAATTGTATCCAATAGCCTTTTAGATATCATCATTTAGATGTGCCATAGGCACCAAAAATTCAGTCAGTCTAAAACCAAGTTTTTTGTTACTTTGCTTCACATGTTGTTATAAGTACTTGCTTATTATCTGCAAGCCTCTCTCCCGTTTTCTTTTCTTTTCTTTTTTTTTTTTTTTTTTTTTTTGCGGTACGCGGGCCTCTCACTTTTGTGGCCTCTCCCGTCGCGGAGCACAGGCTCCGGACGCGCAGGCTCAGCAGCCATGGCTCATTGGCCCAGCTGCTCCGCGGCATGTGGGATCTTCCCGGACCGGGGCACGAACCCATGTCCCCTGCATCGGCAGGCGGACTCTCAACCACTGCGCCACCAGGGAAGCACCCCCCTTTCCTGTTTTTTAAAGTTCAAGTTCCTCTAGACTGTTTTCTGTATATTTGTATATACTCAGTTGCCTGGCTCACAGCCCTTGTCTGAAATCCATGGACCAGATGTATTTGAGAATTCAGATTTATTTTTCTTTAAAAGAAAGGTAGTATGCCGTAGCCCTATATTGCCCCTCTCTCCTTCCCTCTCCCTACTGATAACCACTAGTTTGTTCTCTATATCTGTGAGTCTGCTTCTTTTTTTGCTATATTCACTAGTTTGTTGTATTTTTTATTTTTTTATTTTATTTTTTTACATCTTTATTGGAGTATAATTGCTTTAAAATGTTGTGTTAGTTTCTGCTTTATAACAAAGTGAATCAGTTATACATATACATATGTTCCCATATCTCTTCCCTCTTGCATCTCCCTCCCTCCCACCCTCCCTATGTTGTGTTTTTTAGATTCCATTATAAATGATTAAGATGTGCAAACTATTATGTATAAAATAAGCTACAAGGATATATTATACAACACAGGGAATATAGCCAATATTTTATAGTAACTATAAATGGAGTATAACCTTTAAAAATTGTGAGTCACTATATTGTACTCCTGTAACATACAATATTGTACATCAACTATACTTCAATAAAAAAATAAAATAAAGGTAATACGGTGTGTGTATAAGCTACATAAACTCCTAGTGGAATCTGAGATAGCACTACATCTTGAAATATTTGAATATTTCTACAGCAAGACATGAATAAAAACACCAAGTGGGATAAATAGTCTCTTACAAGTTCATATCAGATTTTGATGCCACAAAAACAGATATAGATTTTCAGAATGTTGTGGATTTTGGAATTGCAGATATGGGAATGTGGACTTATATTTAGTGCCTGCTGACTTTAAAATTACTAGGGTCTGTGGTTCACATTGTCTTGTAACATTTAGGATTTAAAGCTGTTTTGTGGATACTCTTCATTCCTTAATCATCCCACAAGAAAATGCCAATCTTTTCTTTATTTTGACCAAGAATATCTAAAAATGAATTAGAAACCTATGAAACAGATATAGCAGGCAATGGATTTTGTTTGTTTCTTTAATATTATGCTTCTTACCTCCCTGCATTCTGAAGAGTGGTGATTACATGTTTAAGAAGTATTATTCCTGTTTCTCAATACAGATTCAGATTACTAGCATCCAAGATAACTAATAATTTTTTATTGTATAGTGTTATTTATTTGAACATAGGCTATAATAGTATTTCTTATGGCACTTTATTTGGAAGTTTGAAACATTCTATTAAGATAAATGGAAGGGGCTTCCCTGGTGGTGCAGTGGTTGAGAGTCCGCCTGATGATGCAAGGGACACAGGTTCGTGCCCTGGTCTGGGAAGATCCCACATGCCGCCGAGCGTTTGGGCCCGTGAGCCATGGCCGCTGAGCCTGCGCGTCCAGAGCCTGTGCTCTGCAACGGGAGAGGCCACAACAGTGAGAGGCCTGCGTACCGCAAAAAAAAAGAAAAAAAAAAAAAGATAGAATGGAAAATAGATTGCAGTAGGAAGCAGAAGACCTTAATGCTGTCACTCATTCTCCAACTTAATAGTTGTATGACCTCTGGCAAGTCATAAAACTTCTTTCTCTCATCTAGGAAAAAAAAAAAAAACAGTATCCCTAAACAAATGTGACTGAATTAAGTGATTGAGAGAAACACTTTAGTTCTAAGATCTCTGATTTATGGTTCGTTATAATGCAGTTCGTTATAATTTATGGTTTGTTATAATTATGGTTTGTTATAATATTTTTCAGAGTGTGCTCCTTGGAGCTTCAAGGATCCATAGGTATTTCTCAGAATAAGGATTAGGCTGAGCAAGGTTTATGTTACCTGTTTTATATCACGGTGTTATCTGTAGAACTTGATTTGATAGAAAGGTTTTGTTCGTAAAACACTCTGTGCTAGTGGTTTTAAGGGACTATACATTAATAAGTTTTTGATGCTCTGTTTTATATAGGATGAAGGAGTTGAATCTGATGATTTGAAAAAAGATCTGCCTTTAATGCCTCCACCTCCAGATTCCTGTAGCATGAAGTTGACCATCAAGGAAATTTGGTTTAGTTTTGCAGCTCCCACCAATGTGAGATCTCCTGCACATGCATTTTCTAGGTAAAAAGTTTTAAAAATATATTACTATCCCTGATGTTTCTTTAAGTAACATACAATACTGTTTCATGTATTTTTTTAATTGTTTTTCTGATATATCTAGTATTAGGGTTGCCAGTTTCTTTTCCATCTTTCCTACTTCATACTTTCTATGGACGTTATTCCCAATTTGTTTGACCCTTCTTTCCTAGGGTTTTAGTTTTATTTTTACATGTCACCCTGCCATAAGCTTTTTATATACTCTTTTCACCTCTAACTTTTATATTTTTCTTTATTTTATAAAGAAATATTTTTATATTTTTCTTTATTTTCTGTTATCTGTTCTTTGCATTTCCTACTTATATGTTCAGAATTTATCTAGTGGTCAAAAGGAAAGGTAATTTTGCCTAATAAAATAGCCACTAATTACAGTAGGTATGGTAGATTGTTTGAAATACAAATCTAAACACTTGTTTTTAAAATTTTTTTTTTCATATTAAAAGGCAGCTAAACCTTTTAAGCACTGCAACTCCAGCTGTTGGTGCATGGCTTGTTCCTATTGATCAACTCAAGTCATCCTTAAACAAATTAGAAACCGAGGGAACCTTGAGAATTTGTGCTGTTATGGGATGCATAATGACAGAAGCATTAGAGGTATGTCTTTCAACAATACAAGGTATCATACAAAGTTTATTATTGAAAATGATCCCTTATTATCATTGTCAGAAAACATCAGACCTGCAAGTTCTTAATTTCCAGGTATCTTTTGTTTGTTGTATCTTTGCTGTGTCATTCTGAATCTGTTGTTTTGCTTTTTACAGAATAAAAGTGTACATTTTCCCTTAAGAAGTAAATACAACAGACTTACAAAAGTTGCCCGCTTTCTCCAAGAAAATCCTTCATGTTTACTGTGTAATATACTACATCACTACCTGCACCAGGCAAATTACTCCATCATTGATGATGCTACAATGGTGAGTTACTGGAATCATATGTTAGCTTTAAAAAAACCTCTATTCTTTTGAGTAGCCGTTGACCCACAAGGTTTGAGATGAGTATGGGAAGTCCAAAGGAGAAATGTGGTTAGATATCCAGCCTATTGACAAGATTGGGCTCAAATTAATGGTTTGGGAGTTGCCAGCATGCAAGTGTTAGAAGCTGCGGATATGGATGAGCCTTCTACGGATGATATGTTGAGTGAGAAACTGGTCAGGGATGGATCCCTGATAAATACCAAAATTAAAGGAGCATGGAGAGGGTGCATAGAGGTACACAGAGTGCTAAGGAGGGAAAAGAAGAGGTAGAAGGACCAGGAAAGAAGGTTTTAGAAACCAAAGGTATAAAGAATTTCAAGCAGGAGAGTAATCATTAGAGTCAAATTTCACAGAAATGTTTAATAAAATAAGAACTAATTAATGATTGAGGGGGGAATATGTAACTGTACGAATAAATACAGTATATCTCTGCACTAGAAAAGCACTATGGAAGCACATGATTAGAGGCTTAGAGCTTGAGGATCTCCCTCTCCTCTCCAAGTTTCTGGTCAATAGAGAATACACAGGAATCTTTAGCCAAATTAGTAATCAATGTATCAGTATTATTAATGGCCAGTCAAGCTCCTGATAACCTCTAATGAAAGAATCTGGAGTAAATTATGGATTTCATAAAGGTACTTAGACCTGAGGCTGGTATAGTGCTTTCTACTCCCACCCTGTGAATTGAAGCCTGGGAGATCCACAGTGCAAGGTTAACTTGCCCATCTAGTCACAGGCAGGCATTTCCCACGGATGGATGCTCTGCCGGGATATGGTTTTCATGTAAGAGGAAGAAACACAAAATGACCCTCCTTACTTGAGTCTAGGAATGAAAGGATAGGCTAAGCGACCTGATGTTCCTCAGAAAGTAAATGAGGTGATTCCTGCCACCTAGTAAACGGCTCTCTTCAGTCAAAGCTATTATTCCTAATACTAGGAAAGGGGAGGGAGAGGAGTTGCATATTTTCTCCTTAGGCTAAGGCTCCAGTAGGCAAATTTTCTTTCATAAAATCATCACCATGTGGAATAAAATATATTCTAAATTATGTAATTCTTACTGATCATATATTTAAGTTTCAAAGCAGTTACAAATCTTTCTATGTCTGTCATTTAACTATAGTAATTTATTAAATTTTTAATGATAAAATAGAGGTGGTTACCTAATCTTTGAAAGAAATAATTTCCTCTTTACTTGATGAATATTCCAGGTAGGACAAAATACATTTAATTCTTCAGTTGAGCAAAGCAGGTGAAGTGCATTGAATGCTTCTTAAGGAGGATCCCACTTTTATACCCCGTGTTTAGTCTCTTATTTACCTGGTACTGCTGTGTTGTTTATGATAGAAAGATGCAACATTGTGTTTAGAGATTGAGTTCTATAGTCAGCTTGAAATAGTGACTCTCCTGTGTAAACCTGGACAAATTACTCAACATAAAAATTCCAGTTTCCTCATCTCTGAATGGGAGTTATGAGATTTAAATGAATAAATGTATGCAGAACACTTAAATGGTCACTATTATTGTTACAGTAAGATTACTCCTAACCATGTCATTGTTGTTACAGAGTGATGGCCTTCCTGCTTTGGTAACTTTAAAGAAAGGTTTAGTTGCACTGGCAAGGCAGTGGATGAAGTTTATTGTAGTGACACCAGCCTTTAAAGGAGTGAGTTTACATCGACCAGCTCAGCCCCTGAAACCTCAATCAGCTGTGGTCTATGATCATGAAGATGGGCTTGGGCTGGACAATGGAGGTGGTCTTCAAAGTGATACCAGTGCTGATGGAGCAGAATTTGAATTTGATGCAGGTAATTTTATAAATATTTTTGCTAGATACTATGTACTTGGTAACCTAATACTTGTGATAATTTTAATAATTTTTGTCCCAAATTTGAAAATGTCATGGCTTAATTATACAACTATGATTTGTATTAGTCCAAATAAGTGGTAATAATGTTGGAATCTTTATACAGACTTGACTTCTAAGTTTAATTTTGTGAAATACAGAAGATTTCTTCTCCTAACCTATCCAGTACAATTAACAGGCATCTTTGTATAGCCAGAATGTTTTGAGTGAAACACATGAATTTCTTTTTGAAATTTATATTTTTATTTGTCTATTTATCATGCTCCCTATACCAGTCTTTTAAAGATTTGAATTTTACCTGGTGCCTGTTTGATTCTGAATTTGTATAATGTTTAGAGGTATGCATTCAGCCCACAATTCTGTCATTATAATGACTGTGCCAGAACATAGGCAGTAGATAATGCATTACAGAAATATACATGCATACTTAAATGCTTTTTCAAAGGATAATTTTTATTATTATCATGATATATAGTATTCAATGAAAATTTATCTTGTGATCTTTTGAAAAAAATTAAAAGTACCATGGAAAAGGATAGTAGTCTTAAAATTAGAGCTTTCAGAACATTTACATATAATACTTTACCAAGCTTTTAAAAAATAAATTAGAAAAACTTTGTATTTAACAAATAAATATGTTATGTGTAATAGGCTAGATTTTATTATTTTAAAAAATTTCAAGTCTACCCCAAAATTGAAAGAATAGTGCAGTAAACATCCCTTCTAATCATCTGCAAATGCCTAGGTTAATCTGTGAACATTTCCTACTTTCTTTAGCATAGTTGAATTAGTTTTTGATCTCTGTGCCATTTGGGTGACATGTGAAAGACTGAGCAGAAGCTGTTTGTTCCTTTCTTGAGACTGAGTGAGAAGACTGGGGTTTGAAGAATAAAAGACAGAAGAGTGAATGTTATAGCAGAGTGCACAATTAGTTTTTCAAGAAATATGAAAAGTTGAGTTTAGTTATGCCACCAGGAGCATTGGAGTTGTTGTTTCAAGATTATGATAATCTATAGCCCACTTATTGTTTTGAACTGTTTCAGCCACAGTCAGTGAACACACAATGCTGCTGGAGGGATCAGCCAACCGGCCTCCACCTGGTAGTTCTGGACCTGTAACTGGAGCTGAGATAATGAGGAAACTATCTAAGACTCATACGCATAGTGACTCTGCATTAAAAATAAAGGTACATTGTTGCTGCCCTTGGTTAGAGTTACTTAGACTTACAGAGAAGACCTAAACTTTTGTTATCTCAAATGTAAATATTAGGTATTTGCCCTAAATATTCAAGTAGTGTTTTTATGTTGAAATTAACATGATTAGTAACTTTTAGTTTACACATTTCTTTGAAAATTATATCAACAGTCAGTAATTAATATTGAACAAGGACTACTTTAACTACCAAGCCTTAGGGCTCTCGTTGTTTCAACTTATTGAATATTGTATTCAATAAAAAACAATATTGAAATGTTGATCAGCTTACAGTTATTAGTTTTAATGAGAAGTTTTATAGGTAGTACATGATCAAAATACAGTTTGAGTTAGGCTAGTTTTATGACTTTAATTACATTTTTTTGTTTTAAGAAATTTAACCAGTGCTTGATAAAATAAGACATATGGATAGCAGAGTGGTTGAGTGCCACTCAGGAGTCAGACTGCCTTGGTTTCAATCCTGCCCCTGCCACTTAATTGCTTTGTGACTAAAGTTTTTAACTGCACTGTGTGTCAGTTTCCTCATATGTTAAAAATGGAGATTATAATAGTAACCTCCTTCAGAAGGTTGCTGTAAAAAATAATTGAGTTCATACATGAAAAATGCTTAGAACAATACCTGGCTTATGGTAAGCACTTAGTAAGTTATTTGCTGTTGTTGTGAGTTACTTATTTTTTGGTAATTTCCTTTTCTGAGCACTGAAAACAGCAAATAGTTAATATTTTAACTTCCTTTGACAGTCTGGGTATAATCTTAAATTAATAATTAATACCAAGAATCCATTAAGTAAATTGTATTTTTCACTATATTGAAATATAAAATTTCTACACAGAAAAGAAAGTATTGTAAACAAAATGGAAAGACATATGACCAAGGGCTAATTTCCTAATGTGTAAAGATCTCTTCCTAATCACTAAAAAGGCACAACCAAATAGAAAATAAAGGCAGTTCACAGAGGAATTCATATACAAATATGAAAATGTATTCTCTTATAATTAAAGAAATGTAAATGTAAAATAAAATGAGATTCCATTTCCACCTGTCAGGTTGAAAAATCTGAAAGTTTAATAGTATAGGTTGGTGAAGATGTAAGAAAACAGACACTTTCATATGGTACTGGGTGGGAGTGTAAACTGGCATAACCTCTTTGAAGAACAGTTTGTCAATTTTTAAATGTAAAATTTTAAATGTAATGCCTTTTAACAGTATGTCCATGTCCAGGAACTGATTCTAAAGAAATGAATGCTCATAAATGCTCAAGGATACATGTCCAAGAACATTCTTTACAACACCATTTATAATAGGAGTATAATGGAAACAACATAAATGACTATTTGAGGACTAATAAATTAGTGTACCCTCATATGGATGCCTACTATGAAGACTTCAAAAAGATAAAGTAGATCTCTAAGTGGATGTGGAATGATCACCAAAGTGCACTGGTTCAAGTAAAAATAAAGTATAGGACAATATGTATCTCTGTGTTAAAAAAGGATAAATATGTTTATGTAGTCAAATTATTTATATAAGGATAGATAAGAAATGGTTAAGAGGACTTCTCGGGGAAAGGATCTAGTAGACTGGAGCTCAGGAGATACTTTTTATTGACTAGTCTTTTGTGCTTTTGAAAGTTTTATTTTGTGTAAGTATTGCTCTTTTAATTAAAACATTTAATTTGATATACATTTTTTAAAGTTTGGGCTATAGGCTTATTCTATTTCTGCAGTATAGTTACAAGGCTGGGACACTTTAAATTCTCCACCCCTTAATCTGTCTCAGAATTTTTCCTGGTTTATAGTTTTTCCAGATGCTCTGATCATATTTAGGTGTTTGCTATTTTAAAAAATTTTTTATTTCTTTTTTTATTTTGGCTGCATTGGGTCTTCGTTGTTGCGTGCGGGCTTTCTCTAGTTGTGGCGAGCGGGGGCTACTCTTCGTTGCAGTGCGTGGACTTCTCATTTGTGGTGGCTTGTCTTGTTATGGAGCTCGGGCTCTAGGCGCATGGGCTCAGCAGTTGTGGCTTGTGGGCTCTGGAGTGCATGTTCAGTAGTTGCAGTGCACGGGCTTAGTTGCTCTGTGGCATGTGGCATCTTCCCAGACCAGGGATTGGACCCATGTCCCCTGCATTGGCAGGTGGATTCTTAACCACTGCATCACCAGGGAAGTCCCTAGGTGTTTGCTATAATGCTGTTCTCTCTCAGAAATGTTTTTGAACGTTCCTTTGTTTATGGATTACAGAAGTCCAAAGAATTGAAATTAAAAGTGCTTCGTTTCAGATCTCTGCTTTTCAGGCTCTTTCTGTCTGCATGGTCTTTCTTTGTACTGTTTTAAACTGATCTGGAATTCCGGTCTTAGATGTGACAGAACAGATAGAGATTGGACAATTGTGTAATTTTTGATTTTTTTGTTTTTCTTCAGAGAATTGCTGGAAATTCTTTTTGGTATATTAGAGCTTTACAGAGAATCAGGTCTTAACACAGAAATTTATTATCAGAGTACCAAGAAGAGTAGTATAGTATGAAGAATTTTGGGATAGACATCTTACCACCAGACTCCCTCTCCAGATTTTAAAGGGCATTAATCATTGTTAAAATTAAATGAGTGATAATAAATGCTGTCCTTTGTATTGTACTGTAGAGTTATAAAACATTATTACATACATTTGGGATTCACCATAATTCTAATAGACACAAACTGTTTAGATAGACACAGTTGTTTTAATGTAAACAATAACTAGTAATAAAAACAGTGAGTAGTCGTGGTTATCAGTAGTCATTTTTATGTGCATAAGAAAGAGCCCCGTGTTGTTCCTTTTATAGGGCATTCACCCGTATCATTCTCTGAGCTATACCAGTGGTGACACTGCCACAGATTCTCCGGTGCATGTGGGACGTACAGGCATGCCAGTTAAGGAGAGTCCAAGGAAGGAGAGCCTACTCAGCTACCTGACGGGAAGCTTCCCAAGCTTGCACAACCTCCTGGAAGGGACCCCTCAAAGAAGTAGTGCAGCGGTGAAAAGTAGCTCCCTAACGAGAACAGGTATATCCTTAGTTTTGACAATTATAAGCTTACTTCTGTGGGAGATTAAGAAAACAAAAACAGGACTTATGTTTATTTAGATATATACTTTGGTTGCATACCTAGTCTTTTGTATTACACCTTATCTTTGAGAAAGTATTTTGGGAAACTCTTCTGCTTATAACTTGTTGGTGTCTCATGCCCTTAGTTTGCATTTTTAAATTGCAACATTTGCTATTACTGTCAACCTAGGCATGGTGTGAAATGCTGTCTAGGCCAGCCAGCAGTGAATTTTTTCCCATTATGATAGCAATAAATTATTTATTAATGCCTTAATATCCAAATACCAACATCGTGCAGTGAGTTTAAAGACAAACAAAAGGCAGATAATTTAACCTGACTTTTCAAAAAATAAATCACATTTTCTGCTCCTTAGTACATAAGTACTATACTCAGTAAAACTTTATTTTCAGGAAACACAATGGCCACTGATATGTTATCTGAACACCCTTTGTTATCTGAGCCATCATCTGTGAGTTTCTATAATTGGATGTCAAATGCTGTGGGTAATCGAGGAAGTGTGGTGCAAGAATCTCCTGTTACAAAATCAGGACACAATAGTCTCCCAACAGGTATTGAGCTATCACATTATTTTACTTAACCATCTAAGGGGTATGTGTGAAGTTATGTTAAAATCCTGTTTTTCAGAGGATGGTTAAAAAAATCTCAAACGTTTAAGTACTGTTTAGTTGAAATTGGCTCATTTATGGAATGCCTTTGCTAATATTGCAATTGAGAGAGTCCTAAGCAGTCGCTCAGTGTTCTTGTGGAAAGGCAAATATGTCAAATGCAAGATTATATATAATTTAAAGAGTTTAAAACTTCCATTTAATGTGTGTGGTTTAATTTTCAAAACACCAAGAGGAGGTAAATGAAAAAATGCAAAGTATAATTACAGCGTCATGTACCTACAATACAGAAAATACTTTCAGCTTATCCAGAGTCCTCTGAGGCATAATGACAAGCATCTATATACTCTTTATACTTAAATATTTAATTAAATCTGAAGGAGTACTAAAAGGAATAAAGTAAGATTCTTGCCCTCAAGGAGGGAAACAAATGAGGAAAATTTATTAATTTTAAAGGAATGTTTGTAAGTAGCAGGAAAACAGGCAAAGAATTCACAAGGAAATATTGGTGGCTATTTCCAGTAACATAAATGGAGCTACTCTTTCTTTCCTATCCTTTGCTATTATTTTTTGTTTTTCCAAATTCACTAGATGCATTTATTATTTTATTGTAAAAATGTGTATATATATTTTAAATGAATATGTGAAGTAGCCTTTGAACCTAGTTACTGAGGGCAGCTGGAATTAATCTGTATAACCTATTGGATCACTTGTAAATTTTCTTCAGACAAAAATATGAAATTATGAAAAGTAGTTGATACATGACTACTTACTCAGTCCTTTTTTTTGCCAGTGCATGGACCACTTTTGAATCTGGAGCTGATCCTAATTCTGACTCTTAAGAGCGCTAAGACGTGCTAATTCTTAGTATTGGCCCTTGGTTGAAGAAGATAGAAGGATGGTGCTTTTACCAGCTCTCAGCACTTTTCTGGAGCTAGTGTCACTACTTCATAGAGTTTAAATTTCAAAAGAATCAGAAAGGAACATTTCCTCTCTATCACAGGTCCTTTGCCTGGCGAGTTGAAGGATAAAGGGAGTACAGAAGAAAGAAATAGTGCCATTTCATTTTTGTTACACCTTGGGAAAGCATAGTGGGGAAGAAATTTATATTTGGGATTCTGTGATGCCTATGGCTTTTGTCCTGCTGCAGCTGCTTTTTGTAGCCCTGCTACTGTCTATAATTCTGTTCCTCAGTGCAAAGCTGATGGGATATCAAATGCTTTTCAAAGATCTTCCAGCCCTAAAGTTTTATATTTTGGAGTGACTGGCTCTAATGCATACTTCATGTACAAGGATGAGTGATATATTCTGAAAATAAAGTTTAATTTCATTTTCTATTAATAAATCATGTCTGTAAAATAACCTGAAAGTGCTATTTTTTCCCTTCTCAATTTAAATGGTCTGATAATACAATTATAATACAAGTTTCATAAGTTTACTTTGCTGTGCCCCTTTATGTTGCTTTCATTTCCCAGTAATTTAGATTTTATTTTTGAACACTTGCTGTTTTAGGTGTTGCACCCAATCTTCCTACAATACCCTCAGCCTCAGATTTCAACACTGTCTTGTCTAGTGACCAGAATACTTTGGATGGGACACATTCTCAACATAGCACTAGTCAGGATGATGTGGTAGGTGTAGAAGAAGCCAACCAAGGGTTTCCTGCTGTACAGCTTGCTGATGCTCAGGTGAGCCAGTCTGTTTTTCCCTAATTATAGTGACCTCGCATTGAGCAGTACTTAGCAGCTGGAACCATCAAGTATGTGCACCGTGGAATTCTAGTGAAAATCTTTTTCCTTGCCTGTCTGCCTAAAGCCTTCATGAAAAAAGGAGGAGCCTTTAAAAAGTACATGGGTTAATTATAAATACAAATTAAGCATCTATAGATACTCATTAAACTGAAGAGTGGCATATAGTTAGTTGTCTCGTATAGCAACATTTTTGTTATTTGGAGATAGAGATAGGCAAAATAACATGACTAGAAAGTTAAATTTCATCATTTCCTATAGTCTTTAGTGCTATGTGAAGACTTGAGCGAGCAGTGGGGAGGCATTGAAGATTTTAGAGCAGAGGAGTAAAGTGCCTGGAACTGTACATGTGCAAATGTTATATGAGTAGCAATGTGTTAAATGGATTGAAATAGAGATACTAGAGGTGAAAAGATGAGTTAATGAAATAGTTCACACAAATGGTAATGAAGCTATTAGCTTAGATGGTTATGGCTTTGATAGGTAAAGGAGAAATATTGTGGAGATCTTATTTAATTGACTAAATGTAGGGAGTAGAGAACAAAATCCTTTGAAATGTACTTTCTAGTTTGAGTGACCAGAGGCAGGTGGGAGAGTGGGATATGGATATTAAGAGGTATTATTTTTTCAGGATGAAAGAGACTCGAGCATATTTTTTACTTAGGAGGAATTAAGAAGGTCCTGATCAAAAAAAAAATGGAAAAGAGGGTAAACTGATAAAGACTCAGGGAGGGATGAGAAGTGTTGGAATTTAGAGTCATTTATAGAGAAAGATACTTTTTGACATAAAAAGTACTTTTTCCCCTGAGAATGTTTGGGAAGGCAGTAAGGACATTTCATAACTGTACAGGTAAGTTTGCAAATTGATAGCCTCAACTTTCTCTTACAATAGGAGGTGATTTATGTTAAGAAATGTGTCAGGCACTTTTAAACTTTCTTGAGATTTACTTCTCTAATACATTGGAGTAGTTTTTAGGGATTCTTTCACTTTTTTTTAAAAGAGAGAGAGAAAAGAAATATTTTTATGTCTATTTTGGCCTGTATATATATTCATTGTATTTATTAGCATCCAATACACATTTTTAGAGACAACTATACTATTTTACATGTAAGACTCTAAAATCTACCAGAGACATTAATATTAAGTAATACAATAAAAAACTGTGTAAGGTGATTTAGATATATGGAAAGGTTAGAGTGAATGTGAAAGAGAGCCCACCAGACCCCCAGAAGGATTGCCAAATAGTGCTGAGGGTCTAGTTATTTAGAACTTCTTGTGTCCTTAGTAGCTCAGCTATAGGAATAGAAGAGGATTGATCCAAAGCAGATGTAGCAAGAAAAATGAGGTGATGAAATGTAATATACAGTCTTGGAAGTTGCTGAAAAGGAGTTTAAGGCAAGATTATGGGGGGAAAGGAAGTCACATAACTTTGGAACTAAAGCATTGGTTGAGTTATCTGCATGGCCAAAGAAGCCATTCAGGATGATAAACTGGGATGGAAAAGAAAAGAACCAAAATACCTGATGGGTTTGCAGAATTAACTAAGGGGCATAAGTAGATAACAAAGATTAGGAAAGGTGGAAGATGGTTTGAACCTTAAAGAGGGAAGAGCGTTTCCATTAGGATGAAAGAGCAAATCTAAGAAAGAGTAAACCCAAGAAAGTGTATGCCAAGCAGATACACAAGGGAGAGAAAAATACTCCCTAAGTTTCCAGTGAGGGGTGAATTGTTTGAATTCTCTCATTCTAGGCCTTCATGCTTTCACAAGGGTAGCTTGTTTTCCCAAGCACAAACAAATGAGATGATGTAGAGACAAGTGAAAGTGCAGACTTGAGTTTCATTGCATAAATGGAATTTCTCCATTTTGATAGATTTTTTAAGCTTCGGGAAAAGATTACTAAGTGAGAA
Source organism: Mesoplodon densirostris (assembly GCF_025265405.1). Taxonomy (NCBI): domain Eukaryota; kingdom Metazoa; phylum Chordata; class Mammalia; order Artiodactyla; family Ziphiidae; genus Mesoplodon; species Mesoplodon densirostris. The sequence goes on from NC_082661.1 coordinate 87,920,548, forward strand.
TGTGTGGTGAAAGAGTTAGAAGGGGGTCAAGGAAAGCACCGGATATATAGCATCTGTATTTAGGATGTGGAAGGAGGAAAAGGACCCATGCAGCAGAGAAGGAGTAGTCAGAAAGATTATAGTGATCTACTATTGCACACATATAGTTGCTTCTATTTGGGTTACCTCTTAGTAACTATGAAGTTCAGTTAACTAGAGATTTAACCAGAGTGATGTATTAATATTTCCATAGCATATATGATACTTAAAATGTAAAGGAAGTTCTTTGTCAGAAAATGTTATTTTGCAACCAAGTGATACCACTTAAAAATAGACCAGATATTAAAAATATAACATGAAATGTTTTTATATTAACACAGGAAATTGATAGACTCTTTTGTGAACCTTTTATAGCAGATTGTTACGGAAACACAGTAGATATTCAAGCCTTTCTTAAAAGCAAGAAGTAGAATGATTTAAACTAATTCACAATTCTATTTACCTTGTACTTTCACTTAAGTAGGATCAAGGCATCTTTGTCCTTATGATTAATTTGAAGATGAGTGACACATAGTAGGTGCTCAAAAATACTGTTAAGTTTTAAGTAAAATTAGAGCTATATTTATTATACAAGGCCTTTTTTTTCCCCTTCACACTACAGTTAATAATATATACTGAGATAGAGTGTAAGAAAAAAGCCACAATAAATGATGAATTGTTAAGTTGAGGTAATATAAATGTGTTATGTTTTTTAGGTTGTTTTCAAACCTCTTCTGAGTCATACAGGGATCCAGTCACAGGATGCAGTGCCTCTCTGCTACCGAATGTACTTCGGAGAACACCTCTCATTTTCAGGAACTTTGGACTGCCTTAGAGCAGATATCGTGGATTCAGACACAGCCAAAGAGAGAAAAGGCAAAAGAGCAAGAAGGTGTCTTACATTATTATTGTTTTTATGTAAAGTTTTGTACAAAAGTTATAATACTTGTTTTTTTTAACTTTGCTTTCTTCCAGTGCTGATGCGGTAGTAATTTTAATAGCGTAATGAGAAGATAACTTCCATTTAACAGAAACAGTAGTCACATTTCCTTAAAAACCTGTTGATTTTATCAGTAGGTTATGAGACCTATTTTTAGGCATATTTTTGTAAGATGTTAGTACATGTATGAGAGTCAGCCAAAGCACTTATGCTGATAAATACACTTTATTTACTGTTGCAGTAGTTTAATTTTTATGATCTTATGGATTGTAATTTTATATATTATTCTTAGAACTTACTCCTAACCTCCTTTCTGAGTTGACTTGTAGCAGGCAGTATTTTCTATTAGGAACAGAGTAGAAGTCTTGCTGAGAGTATGGACTTGCTTTTCACAATAGTGTGGTACCATTAATAATGACCATGCAAGCTGAAACACTGCAGAAGTGACCTTAATGATTATAAAGATTAATGGGGAAAATTACCTTTGTTTTGTGACCTGGAAAAATGTTTGTCAAAATATTAAAAAAGCCTCTTACTATTTATTATAAATGTATAGGAAAATGAAAAATATAGTAAAACTAATATTTTGTTCATACAATTTAAAACATTAGAAACATGGAGAATTAAGGTGTTTTATTTCTTTCTTAAAAACTCATCAAAGGGTAGTTTGTGTAGTCCTTACCTTCTTATCATCATGTAACTTACAACACAGAATGAGCATCTTTTCTGTGCCTTAGCAAATGTCATATGCCATTCTCAGCAGTTTCCAACATTTTACCTTTGCACTTTGTGTCATGAAATATCTTCCCTAGTTCTTTTCACTAGAAAGGTTTTTGCCCACATCACTTTCTCTGGGATACCTTCATCCTTTTTGCCATGACCACTTCCTCTTTATGCTAGTAAGTTTGCCTTCTCTGAGCTCCTCTAGCTGCATATCTAGAGTTTCTAGAACAGTGGAAGTGTCAACATTTTCATACTCAGTTGTTTTCTTCTATAACTCCATTTACTTTTTTAAACTTTATTTTTTAATTGAGGTAACATTGATTTATAACATTATATAAGTTTCACATGTACAACATTACATTTCTACTTCTGTATACACTACAGCATGCTCGCTGCCAAACGTTTGGTTTCCTTTTGTTACCATGTGTTTGATCTCCTTTACCCATTTTGCTCCCCCCTCCCTTACCTGAGCCCCTTCCCCTCTGGTAACCACTACTCTGTTCTCTGTATCTGGGTGTTTGTTTTTGTTTGGTTTGGTTTATTTATTTTATTATTTGTTTTTTGTATTCCACATGTAAGTGAAATCATATGGTATGTCTTTCTGTGTGACTTATTTCACTTAGTATAATGCCCTCAAGTTCCATCCATGTTGCTGCAGACAGCAAGATTTCATCTTTTTTTATGCTGAGTAGTATTGTGTGTGTGTGTGTGTGTGTGAGTGTATACCATATCTTCTCCATCCATTCATCCATTGATGGGCACTTAGGCTGTTTTCATATCTTGGCTATTGTAAATAATGCCATGATGAATATAGGGGTGAATATATCTCTTAGAATTAATGTTTTTGTATTATTTTGATAAATACCCAGAAGTAGGAAAGCTGGATCATAAGGTAATTCTAATCTTAATTTTTGGAGGAATTTCTATACTGTATTCAATAGTGGTACACCAGTTTATATTCCCACCAACAGTGTATGAAGATTCCCTTTCTCCACATCCTTGCCCATACTTGTTATTTCTTACTTTTTGATGATAGCTATTCTAACAGACATGAGGTGATATCTCATCATGGTTTTGATTTATATTTCTCTAATAATTAGTGATGTTGAAAATCTTTTCATACGCCTGTTGGCCATCTATATGTCTTCCTTGGAAAAATATCTATGTAGATACTCTGCCCATTTTTAATCATTTTTTAAATTATTGAGTTGTATAAGCTCCTTATGTATTTTTTGGATATTAACCCCTTATCAGATATATCATTTGCAAGTATCTTCTCCCATTCAGTAGGTTGTCTTTTCCTTTTGTTGATGGCTTCCTTTCCTGTGCAGAAGCTTTTCATTTAGATGTAGTTCCATTTGTTTATTTTTACTTTTGTTTCCCTTGCCTGAGGAGGCATATCAGAAAAATCTTGCAAAGACCAATATCAGAAATCATAGTGCTTAAGTTTTCTTTCAGAAATTTTCTGATTTCAGGTCTTACATTCAAATCTTTAATCCATTTTGAGTTGATTTTTGTGTATGGTGTGAGATAGTGGTCTAGTTTCTTTCTTTCTTTTTCTTTTTTTTTTTTTTTTGCATGTGACTGCCCAGTTTTTCCAACACCATTTATTGAAAAGACTATCCTTCTCCATTGTTTGTCTTTTGCTCCTTTGTCATAAATTAATTGTGCATATATGTGTGGGTTTATTTCTGGGCTTTCAATTCTATTTCATTGATCTATGTATGTTTTTCTGCCAATACCATGCTGTTTTGATTAATTTAACTTTGTAATATAGTTCAGAATCAGGGAGCATGATACCTCCAGCTTTGTTTTTTTTTTTTCCTCAGGATTGCTTTAACTATTCAGGGTCTTTTGTGGTTCCATATATGTTTTTTGTTCTCTTTCTGTGAAAAATGTCCTTGTGATTTTGATAAGGATTGCGTTGAATCTGTAGATTGCTTTAGGTGATATGGGCATTTTAACAATGTTAATTCTTCTAGTCCATGAGCACAGAATATCTTGCAATTTATTTGTGTCTTCAGTTTCTTTCAACAATGTCTTATGGGTTTTGGTATACAGGTCTTTTACCTCCTTGGTTAAATGTATTCCTAGGTATTTTATTATTTTTGTTTCGATTGTAAATGGGATTGTTTTCTTAATTTCTCTTTCTGCTGGCTCATTGTAAGCATATAGAAACAACAGATTTTTGTATGTTGATTTTATACCCTGCAACTTTCCATTTACTTTTTATTGAATTTCATCACCACAATCTTATTTTGCTTCATTTTCATCTTTGCTGTCCAGTTCCCTTTTAATTAACCATTTTTGTAAAATGTCATGTGGGTTTATCACAAGGAGGCAATATAACTACATGCTTTACTGTCTGTGCATGAAATGAAAAACAAATGTGCACTGACTAATCACTGGCAGACTTTGACAGAAGTGATGTGGTTGGTCAGTGATCATGATGTACGTCTATTATTTATGTAGTGATTTGTGGACTGAAGAGCTAGCAGCAAGTTTATACTTTATGCAGTAAATTTCAGTTAAAATTTGAACCATGTTATTGGGGTCTGGTGTTATTTAACTATAAACCATGGTAATTGCATCCATTCACATTGGAATCATCAAATCCAGACACCAAAACATTAATATCTGCTTACATTCCTGGATTAGAGTTTAAAGTCCTGCGTTAAATTTGTATTTCTATTTACAGTAGCCTACTTTCATGTAAATATATACATACATATAAATATATATTAATATGTAAAAATATATGTATATATAAAAATGGTATGTATACACACATAGTATATGTATCATCAGATATAATTAGGTTATGCATAATTATATTATATATAATATGATTATATATATTAGATTATATTTACAGCCTACTTATTGGCCTGCTAAATGCCATATAATACTGCTACAGACCAGACCTTCATCTGACCACACTTCCCTTCTTATGTCTCCAAATTCTTTGAATGACTTTGAACTTACTGTCTTTAGTCTAGCCGAACCTAACATTCCTTTTAATTTTTCTATTATCACACCACCTCTGAATGCTCTACATTCTTATTACTCCACCATGGTTAGCTTTTATTTCTCAGATCTCCTGTAACTCCACCTTAGCTCTTATTTATTAGGAAACTTTTGTCACAGTACACTTTTCCTGGTCATTAATTTTAGTCTGGTCTGGGCTTTTTTTGTAGCACATTGTTCATTCTACTAATTATTGTACCTTACTATTGGGTTATAGTTTCTTATATAAACATGTATAAGTCTCCTAGACCATAAAGCCAGAACAGTTATTAAATCATTTAGCATAAGTCCTGGCATGTAGTATGTCCTCATAAATATTGGTTTCCTTATATCTTTGCTATCTCCAGTCAAGATAGGTGAACATGTTAAGGGCTTAATAAATATTTAATTTTAACTTTACCCATGTGGCTGCTTTTGCCTTAAATGACTGCTTCATTATGTAGCTAGATTTCTTCCCCCTTTTACTTGAATCTCCTCTCTTTAAGACTTTTTTGCCTCGCTTACATGTTTTCAGTTCTTGTTTTTGCAGTTTTGGATTATTTTAATCTCTTTTGAGTCTCTCTTCTATATCTTCTAATTCTCAAAATCTAATTTTTCCTTCTCTGATTGCACACTTAGCATTGATTATAGGCTTACTCTAAGCTTGTACATTTTCTTGAATTATACCACAGAGTGGAATTTTTCTTATTAAATACGAAATACTAGTATTCATTAAGGAATTATTAGTCTCTAATTATAATTTCTTTAAGTCAAATTGAAAATATCAAAGAATCTTGGAGAGGTTTTTTTTCCCAATAGAAAAAAATCCTGTGTTTAATTTAACCTATATGACTACACATTCATATTTTACATGGAAGAAGAGGAGAAAAATATCTTTTTAAAATTTTGGTGCTTGAGGTTTATTGTTATTAGTAGTTGATTTATGAAAATATGAGATATTTTGACATTTTAATATTAAAATTGTCTATAATATTTCTACCTGAAAAATTTTAGATATGCAGGGGGTTTGCGAAAATAACTTTTATAGAGGTTTTAAGTCTTGTGTGCATTTCTCATTTTTGTTTCAGTTGCTCTTCTTAGCACTTTCAACTTGGCAAAATATGCCAGCAGGGTTTCATTTCAAATAGCAAATCAAAATATATAAAATGTGAAGAAATTAAATATATAAATCATATATTTAACAGAACAGTAGAGGATGGTTAAGGAAGATGTTCTGGTTGACCTACTATTGACTTTAAATTCTAATACCGTTGGGGTGTGCCATCAGATGGCAAGAAAAATTATTTTACCATTTCACTGAAATCATTAATTAAGTCTGATTTTGACTAGTCATAGAGTAAGATCACGAAGGAAGACTTAAGGCCCAGTTTCCCACTTATGAAAAAGTTGGAAAAACTTATTCTACTTGATCTCTTACTTAAAATTATTTAAATGGCTTATTCTTCACCTTAGAGATTATTTTGCTAACAAATTAATAAAGATTGTGTGGTTCTGGGGAAAAAGAAATAAAACCTTGTCATTTTCTTTTTTCATTTTTTTCCACATTTTTAGGCAAGGCCATGTGAATCTTCCTCCACTTGAGTTCAAACCAGCATTGATGTTGGAAACCTTTAGCATCAGCGCTGTTGTAATGGAAAAGTCTGTGTGCACCCCTCAGAACTCTACCAGTGCTCTTTCTTTTCATGATCTCAACAAGCGTTATTACAATACCTTTCACTGCAACTTTACTATTTCCTGTCAGTCAATAAGCCAGCATGTAGATATGGCTTTAGTTCGTCTTATTCATCAATTTAGTACGATGATAGATGACATCAAAGCGACTCAGACTGACATTAAACTTAGCAGATATACAGCTGGATCAGCTTCTCCAACGCCTACCTTCAAAACCAGAAAACATCGGGATTTTCGCTCATCTGACTTCAGCCGCAGTTCTAGAGGAAGTCTTAATGGTGGCAATAGAGTAAATAATGCAAAGAACAAACGGACCAACAATGAGAACAACAAAAAGGAGTCTCGAAACAAAAATTCATTAGGAAGATCTGAAAGAAGAACTTCAAAAGTGTCTAGGAAGGGTTCAAAAGACGTTGCGGATCATATGACTATCCATATGGATGACTCTGACTCAATTACAGTGTCAGAACAAAGTGAGCCTTCAGCTGAGTGCTGGCAGAATATGTATAAATTGCTTAACTTCTATTCACTTATCTCTGATCCAACAGGAATACTGGAAAAATCTTCAGAAACATTTGGACCAGCAGGTAATGGATATTTTTATATTTAAAATTTTTTCCGTTTAGAATAGCAATAATACTAAAAAAGACAAATTTATTCATCATGTTTTCTTAATGTTATAATTGGATAATTGAAATGCAAAGAAATTGGCGGTCACCCAAGGAGAGAAAATAGTGATGGCGATCAGATATTCTGCTACCCCTTTTTCCCATCCTTCCTAACCCTTACACAGTATGCTCCTAAAGAATTCACACAGACCTGCTTTCAAACACCTGACTGTACTATTTATTTTCAAATATGACCATGGGAAAATGTTGAAAAATTTAAGAAATCATTTTGGTGGGGAAGAGGACAAAGAGGGCCAGTTTGGAATGTGCAGGAAAGAAAGGTCAGTTGATGTCCTTCCATTTTGCAGTTTTCACGTCTAAACCTATATATTTCTGTTCACTTAAAGGAGTCCGGAGCCCTACAGAGCCAACGTGTAAAGTTGTGTTTGAGAATGAACAAGACAAGAACAGTTTGACGAGGACGCAGAGGAAGCGCAGTGTGGCAGCTGCTGAGCCCCAGCACGTCACTCTAATAGTGTTTGGGGTTGGCATGGTGAGCCGCACACACCTGGAGGCCGACATTGGTGGGCTAACCATGGAGTCAGAGCTGAAGAGGATCCACGGCAGTTTCACACTGAAGGAAAAAATGAAAGGCAGGTGACATTCTAACCCTGGGGCGCGTTTTTTCTGAAGAAAGCCAGTGCCATGTCTCACAAATTCCTACTTGGCAATTTTTCTTCAGAGAATGGAACTTCCCATTTATACAGATCAAGAGTGCTCATGTATATAGTTTCTTTTTCTTATTCTTAACGTTTTTAAAATTCTTGTAAGTATTCTGTGCCAAGATTTACTTCTGAGATTTAAAATGTCCTTAGGCTGTTTAATGTCATTAGGCTCTTTAGTGCATGAATGGCATGTTAAACTACATATTCAGCATCATTCCGGTTTTGACATATAATACATATGTATATGTGAGTGCATAGAAATAAAAATCTTCAAGGAAATTTTTTAAAAACTCGTTTGGAAATAGTTTAAATTTCATTGTACCTTTAAAGTTATCTTTTGTCATTGAACATATTATGAATAAAATGACATTTTAATATGAAGTGCAACTCTATTTCCAGAATTCATACACTTTTTTTTTCACATTTTAAGATGTTTTACATCAAAAGATGACTGAGACATGTGCCACTGCTCATATTGGTGGGGTCAATATTGTGCTGCTTGAAGGGATTACACCAAATATACAGTAAGTGTGGTTTTTTTTTTTTTTACTATTCTCTTAAACTTGTTTGTTATAGTTTTACAGGAAACTTAAAATTCATTGGATGAATCCCGTACCTACTAAGTTTTGAGATTTATATTACTTAATGTTGCCAGACACTGTGATTCTGTCACTAAGAACATCACAAATGAAATGTTCTCAGAAAACTTATTTATTCCTTTTCTAAAATTGGCCTACTGCCACCCCTCCACCCTAAAAAACTGACTCCTGGGGCATTTTAAGATTGTGTGACAGGAAAAATGATTACAATGCAAATTTCAGTTAAACATATGAGATGCAAAAGCTCACATAATTCAAATAGTTAAGTGTTTAAAACAAAATTATAGTCAGAGAATATAGACTGTCTCTTGATCTTATTCTAACTAATCATTACCCATATTCATGCTGGGTTTCCAAACTTTATCTTGCCATTTTTTCATTTAAAGAATTTAACAATAAAGCCTGTGAGACCCTTCTAATAGTATAGGTAAGCTTTCTGTAGTGAGTATACCATTCCATATTGCTTTTTTTTGACTCTTTGCTCTCACCTTTTCTTTATATGTTCTATTTGTGGGTCTGTCCAAAATTGTTCTGATAATGATTACCTTTATACATGATATTTAGATCACTATTTGGTTGTCAATACATTTAACTGTTTACTTTGCTCATACACTTGGGAGTATAAAACTTCATTCCTAACTTCCTTTCAGTGCAGCACTTTTATGCTATAACTACAAAATGTATTTTGATAATTTAGGTCAGATTTTGAGGATTTGCTCATTCTTAATATTATAACTAGTTAATGTCCTACTATTGTCCCTTAAAGCATCTATCATGCTAAATACTGATAAATACAGGATTTGGTTCAATGTTATAAATATTAAATATTAGTTGTACTTTGACTCATTACAGGTCTATTCATAACATTTCAAACATGGGTAATGTGATGACTGTCTTGGGGAACATAAAATGGATGGATGAAATGGAGGTCTAAGTCTTGCTGAGGCAGTTTGGACCTGTATATCTAGAACCAAAGAGTATATTTCATTATAGCTGCCTAAATGGTCCAGATCACATGTCCTAAGCAGTCTTTCTAAAGACCAGGAAATTCCAGTAGTTGTGAGAAAAGATCTTTTCTGATCATTCAGTATGGGAGGAGAGGGGTATTATTATGTAATAATTACCATCTAAAGGAGTTATCTATCATGGACCTGGAGCCTCCTATACATTATTTTATTTAATCCTCACCACAGTTCTGTTAACTGGGGTGTTTTATCCCCACTTTACAGAACAATAAATCGAGATTCAGAAATATCAAAGTGTTTTCCTAAAATGCTTAAAGTCATACAGTCAGTAAGAAGAGATGCCTGAACCTCTGCACCTTCTACCTCACTATGATGCTACTGCAGGAAGTCACCATAGACCTTGGGTTTCATGATTCCTTTGTTGAGTCTAAATTTAAAGTATTATGGTCACTGTGACCTATTCAAAAGTACAACAGGGCTTCCCTGGTGGCGCAGTGGTTGAGAATCCACCTGCTGATGCAGGGGACATGGGTTCGTGCCCTGGTCCAGGAAGATCCTACATGCCGCGGAGCGGCTGGGCCCATGAGCCATGGCCGCTGAGCCTGCGCATCCGGAGCCTGTGCTCCGCGACGGGAGAGGCCACAACAGTGAGAGGCCCGCGTACCAGAGGCAAAAAAAAAAAAAAAAAAATTTCTTTAGATGTCTCGTGGGTTTTATTTACTCTATCCTCTTGAACCTCTTATCTCCATTATCTATTATCTCTTAAGGGCTTCAAATAGTCTCTAAATTTGCAAACATATTTATAAAATTGATTTTTTTAAAAAAGTATTAGTTGATAATTCTTGCCTTTAAAAAAATCTGAAGCCAAGATCCCTTAATTTTTTCATTAAAAAAATAAAAGTTATTAATTACTCACTGCCAAACTCTAGTAGTGTTAAGACTTTCTGGATTTATTCTTTGGCTTTTCACTTCCAGTTTCAATTAAAAGGAAATGGAACTTTAAAAAAATAGTTGAAAAGGTTCTTGAAAATTTTAAAAATGGAAAATAAAAGCTTTCCAAATGATTGCTCATATTGTCAGTAATTTATGCATGAATGTTTATTTGCTTCCTTTTTGTTTTCCTGCTTTCTCTTGAATCTTCATCTGTAGACTGGAGGATTTTCCTACATCTCCTACAAGCACAGCCAAACAAGAGTTTCTGTATGTCATTATTATTCTTTTTCATGGACTTTGTGATTAACATAGTATTGAATAGTTTTAAAGATAAAATATTTAGATTATCTGCATGGCTGTGAAAGTATGTAGTTATTATTTTGTAGCTTTAATATAGATCCTTTTGTAGATTAAAGTTTACTGATTTTCAAGGAAAATACACAGGTAAGGACTACCTTTTTGGTAATTCATACCTTGTTTTATTGTTGAAAGATTGTAACACTGTAGTTGTGTGTTGCTTTGTGCTTTTTTAAGACCTGTTACAAACCCTTGTTAACGTTTGATGTGATAATAGAAGCTAAAATTTTTAACTTTGCAAATGAGTTTTCACAAATTTGCAAAACTAATTATTAAAACACTAATATATGAAAATATCTACATTGGTCAATCTTATAATAATTCTGTCTTTAAGATGGAGAGAGTTCACTGCTCTGTTGTCAGCTTTTATGTATGGCTTTTACTGTTTATCCTTTTGTATTTTGACCGGCTTGATTTGGCCTGTGTATATCTGATATTTTGTGGTAGTGATATATTTAAATACTTGTCACATGAGTCTTACCACCATGACAATTTAGTATGTTACTTAGGACTGATATTTTCTTTCAGCCTTTTCTATAAAATTTCAGTATGCTGAATAAATAGATGAATCTGCATATTTTGTTCCAGGCTGGTAAGATTATCAATACCTGGTGAGATTTGTTTCATTGCGTATTGATAATAAGCCATAGTCAAAATATCATCAGTCAGCAACCCTTTGTTGGGATTATCTGTGATCTATGTCACTTCATCAGGCAACTAGAAGTACTAAAAAAGAATAAATGCACTAATATTAAATTAGAAAATTGATTGTTTTTGGAAACCACTCTAAGATATAGGAAAAATAGCTAATTCCACTTTAGAAGTTATAGTAGCTAGAGAAGATTTATTGTTTCTCTCTTTTTTTATCACTGAGTTCTCTGGATGTATAATAAAAAAAAAATCAGTACTGTATGACTTTAGAGAGGATGCTATTTAATGGCTGAAGATCACATCTTTATCCACTCAACTAATTAGGTTATTAGTTGCATAGTATGGCCTGCTCACTGTGTTATGTTTCAGAGATGCAACAGTAAGCAAGTGAGAGGTAGTTCCTGTCATAATATCACTTATAGGACCACTCCCTCCTTTTTTAGACCTTCCTGCTGAGAGAGTTAACACGTAAGGTACAATTGCCAAATGGGAAAGAAAGCTCGAATGATTTTTAATAGTTAACTGAATTACACCTGATCCCAACACTCTCTGTCCACATTGTAGAGATTTCCAGGCAAAACTGAACTGAGGCAGGCAGCATGGGTCAGGGTACATAAATTAGTTTACCTCCTTTTCCTGCCTTTAAAGTCTGGGCCTGCAAGATCAAGGAGGTGGGGTGGGGGTGGAGATAGAGTAGCGATAATGAGGCCCCAAAGTAAATCCTCAAACTCTCAACCGGCACTATGAGGATGGCTGGCCTGCTTTAAAGGCCCTGTGGCCTGGACACAGGAAGAAAAAGAAGATGCGGATAAGTCCTTGCCTGATTAGGCACTGTGGTGGTTATAACAGGCTCACAGTGGATCTGCCCTACCACCACTGCCAATGAATTCTTGAACCAAGCTTCTTGGTCACTTGCCATGAACTTTTTACATATATGAGGCATGCCTGGCATGCTACAAGTTTTTATAGTCTTCTCTTTAAAAAGACTTCAACCACTTCTTTCCTGTGTAAAAGTCTTATGTATACTACATGTTTTTTGATCTAGATTAAGTGACAGCTCTTTTAAGAATTAAAATAGATAATATATGAATAGATAATAATGAATAGATAAATCTGAAATTATGAATAGATAATTTATGAATAGATAAATTATGAATAGATAATTCATATTGGCAGCTTGTAAATTGTTTAATTCCTCATTCTGGGTCTCCTTACATGTTTGACATGTACAGTTTGACAAGAGTTAATCAGACATCCTCTACAGTGTCTGTCTCAGTTTGATCAGTGTAGGACTATCCTGTTGTCTAGCTCCAAGGAACATTACTCACGCTGTAGTCATGGGCATCATTTACATAGCCTACAGTGTGATGGTGCCCTCTAGAGTTGGGCAACACAGAGCCCCTGAAGTCCTTAACATCAAAATTTCCACTGGAAATACCACAGTAGGATCTACAGTAGGAGAGCAGTCAGCCCCATAGCTTTCTATTCTGACATTTGGTGTGTAATTGAAAATCAAGGGTTGTGTATATGCTTCTATAATCACAAGTAATATTCAAGCAGACTTCTATAGATTATAAAGGTAAAATAGTAAGATAGGTATAGAATTTCTTGAATGTCATGATAACAAGACTTCTTTGTAAATGTATGCTTAGTTTCATTCAGTAGGTGAATACTGTTCACAACTAGAAAGCCCTTTGCATTTTAGCACCATCTGAGTGTTCTGGCTCATGTTGAAATTGAATTTAAAATGGAATCTCATTGATGATAAATAGTAGCTTTATTTATTAAAATAGTTAAGATTCAAAATTCAGTAACTAGTCAGCATCCTAGAATCTATACTCTTGCTAGCTAGAACAATTCCATAGATTACTTTTTTCTTTTTCTAGTCAGTGATAGTCTTTGAGAAATAGTTTCCTTTGAAGAAGAAAGCAAATGCAGTTCTCTAGTAATCATTTTCGAATTTTGTATAATACCTGGATTTCACTATGTAAATAATCAGAACTTCTAATAGAACCACTGTTAACGCTTCTCAAGGTTTATTCTTATAGAAGTTAAATGTAATGAATGGATGATTCCTTAGGTCCTTGAGACTAAATAAATTCTCTGTGAATCCTCTGTAGCCTAAGTAGAGATAAATGTGTGTGAACTGACATGTAGTTAATATGAAATTTGCATTTTGTGTGTTTTGCTAAATCTGTTGTCAAGCATTCTTTGCTCATTTGAAAGATAACATATATGTTAAAAGCTTTCCTTTTACTACTGGGCCTTTAGTGGTGCAGTTCATTGACATGAACCTTTCCACTGTGTGTGTCAAGACTGCTTCATCGTGGCTTTTACATACATGATTTATCACATGATATCTGTGAATTCCACAGTGTGTTGAGTCATTCTTCTGCTGTACTTCTTTCTGCTCATTCATTTCACAAAATTCAGTGAGTGTCTACCATGTTTAAAGCACTGTTCTAGGCATTGGAAAGAAAGAACAAGAAATCAAGAAAGACAGTATTTCTATTTTATATCTGTACCAGCAAAGCTTACCAATTTTTAATTAAGTAGTAGTTACTCATTATGAATTGGACTTCTATCATTTCTTTGCTACTCACTGAAAAAAAAATGGAAAATGCAAGTTATATTTCTTCCTTCTCATTAATTTCTTTTAACATATTAGATGATTGTTAGATTAATTTCTTTGGCTGATTAGATTTTAAGAAGTATAGTGAGTGTTTGTTTCTTTTCTTTTAATTTTCACTGTTTATATTTTCTTAGTGGTTGTACAGATGCCTAAAATATGTTGAAGAAAAATGGAGTTCTGAATGGGGAAAAAAATCAAAATGGGATTTTGTGTGTTGTATATGTGTAATATGTCAGTGTATTCTCTTCCGTGTAAGCACATACATACATTCTTCTGTAAGCTCTTTATTAAACAGAATAATATTCAGTATAAAATGTATGTCCATATTTTTAGAAAACATTATTTCTTTAGTGTGATTTAAATTCATGAAAAATCTTGTAATTTACTTCATTGAATGATTTAAAAACATTTGTCTTGCTCTCAAAATACTTTTTCAAAATTTCTCTTTAATTGGCCATATTTTAATGATCCTCCTTCTCTTCAATTAGAACTGTAGTGAAATGTAGTATTGCCAAGTCCCAAGCCCTCTACAGTGCCCAGAGGGGGTTGAAGACTAACAATGCCGCGGTGTTCAAAGTAGGAGCTATCAGCATCAACATTCCCCAACACCCTGCCACCTTACACAGCATGATGGTTCGAAGTTCTCACCAACTATCTAAGCAGATCTCAGATCTCATCAGACAACCTTCTACAGTGTAAGTTATTTACTTAAGATCTGTGATTCTATATAGTATTTCATGTCATTCTTCGCTGTGTTAACAATAGTTTGGAGGAAGACAGAAGGTTACATCTAAGTAGTGACTATTATGGATAGTGGGGCAGGTGAAAAGTAGCTAAACATGATTGTGGGAGAATCATATTCTGAATATTATTAAAGTACTATGTCACAAATGCAATTGTCAGTCTTTCATATTGCATCAGTAAAGCTTAAGAGATCCTAGAGATTAGTGGACGTTATAACATGTTACTAATAAAAGGCAAATTCTAGGATTGTAGCAATATTTCTTTACTTTGAACTCACTGAAATTTGTGAGTGCATAGATTTATAAAGTTGCAGTGGCCATTTATGTCCCATGCGTGGTTTTGTGCTGACCTCTATGTGAGATTATTGTACATGGTTCAAGGCAGGATTTGAATATACCATTTAAATATTTTAAAAGGCAGTAAATGGGACCTTTGCACAGTAACCTTTATTCCCTGGGTCTGCATTGCCAAGCTTTCTTCCTGGTCTCCAAAGTTATAGCTAATTAATAACTAATAAAAATATAAGTAGAAGGTAAAAAGTTGTCTTGTTATGTTTCCTTTTTCCTAACCTGTAAGGCAGAAAATAACAAGTGTGTATTTTGACAGTGTCTTAAAGCAGTGATTTTTCCAGTTGTCCTATTTAGATCTTTAATTCTGATGTAATATTAATTCATGTCTGGTTGACTAAGTAGTAATAATTTAAACATGTTTCTCCTGTCAGTGGAATATGGAATCCAGAATGTGTACATGAGCCTAAGTTATAAAATACCCTAAGGAATTTTTCCTTATTAGAATGTATTGGCAGTGGAGTGGAGTAGTTAAAAACAAAAAGACTCTAGAGTCAGACTGACTGAGTTCAAAACTGATTTCACCACTTTCTCGCTATACTTCATTTGTAAAATGGAGATAATAGTACCTAATCAAAGGGTTTTGTGAGATAAATAAATTATATGAAATACACAAAGCAATAAGAATAATACCTGGCACATAGTAAGCACTCAAATAATTACTGCTGTTGTTGGTGTTGGTGTTATTTTATTAATAGTGCTAGTAATAGTAATAGTATTAACAATCAACAGTAGAGTGCATAATGGTTGAGTCATGGAATTTGGAATCAGACAAACCTCCAGTTTCACATTAATGATGTGAATGGCCTTGGCAGTGTAACATTCAGTTTATATTGTTATTACTTCATCTTGTTTACTTTTCTAGATCATCATTTTTCAATGGCTGTTCTGAGGAAGTCTTAATATGATCTGGTATTAGAAAGAAAACATCTGTTCATAGTTTATTTTTGCTCTTTTACATTGAGAATACCAATTTTATACAATTTTTATTTTTATACAATTTTTTTTTTTTTTTTTTTTTTTTTTTTTTTTTTTTTTTTCGGTACGCGGGCCTCTCACTGTTGCGGCCTCCCCCGTTGCGGAGCACAGGCTCCGGACGCGCAGGCTCCGGACGCGCAGGCTCAGCGGCCATGGCTCACGGGCCCAGCCGCTCCGCGGCATATGGGATCCTCCCAGACCGGGGCACGAACCCGTATCCCCTGCATCGGCAGGCGGACTCTCAACCACTTGCGCCACCAGGGAGGCCCTATTTTTATACAATTTAAATTTTATTAGTAGCTGTTCTAATTGTCTTTTTTAAACTTTTTTTTTCTGCTCTATAGCCCGCAGCCTGTAAAAGAAGATATTGCAACCCCCCTACCTTCTGAAAAAACCCCAACAAGTGTTAATCAAACTCCTATTGAAACAAATGAATTTCCTCAGCTACCAGAAGGTTTAGAGAAGAAGCCTATTGTCCTTAAATTCAGCACCATGTTAGATGGTATAGCCATTGGAGCAGCACTTTTACCATCTCTGAAAGCAGAATACAAGATGGGAAGAATGAGAAGTCATGGAATGACAGGTAACATTGAAGTTTGAATTCATTCTTAAAATTTATGACTGATTTAAGAAATCAGTAATATTTTGGTGAAACAAATTTAGTTTTATAGATTTTTAATGAAAATTTAAATAATTTTAATCAAAAACTTTTAAATTTCATTAATGATGTTCTTCATTCAGTCAAGTAAAAATAGCAATACACTTCCTTGAATGACCAGCATGGACCCTGCTTTCATTTGAACTCTTTAGAGTTATCCACTCTTTAGAAACCATTTCCAACTTAAGCTTGAATTGAATACATTTCTACAAGTTGGATACATTTCTACATTGTTAGGTTCTTATAGCCTGAATAACTTGGTTTATTTTCACGTTGAGTACATCTAGCTTAAATCAGAGGTTATTTGACTTCTTCAAAATAGCTATTTTTATAAGATTTTGTGATCCTTATATATCCTCTCCAAAAGCACTTTGCTGTTGTATTTTTATTCTGAAATGTATCATGTATACAAAAGTATGTCAGTTACATTCACACAGTTTATAGAACTGTAAACTCACCCACCGATTACACATCCTAAGAATTAAAACATTACCAGTACTTTGAAGGCTCCTTCAATGAATATTATTACTACCAGATAGTAGTCCCCATGAGTGCTTGGTTAATAATCACTATCATGAATTTTGTGTTTTCCATTGCTTTGCTTTTCTTTATAGTTTTATTACGGAGACATATACTCACAAATGACCAATTTTGTTGTAGCCTGTTTTAAACTTTATTCATATGGAGTCCCACTAATGTATATTTTAACTTGGAATTTTTTATTGCACATTTTCTTTGATTTATT
Source organism: Mesoplodon densirostris (assembly GCF_025265405.1). NCBI lineage: Eukaryota > Metazoa > Chordata > Mammalia > Artiodactyla > Ziphiidae > Mesoplodon > Mesoplodon densirostris. The sequence continues at coordinate 87,937,869 of NC_082661.1, forward strand.
TATATTCATCCATGTATCTTTGGTTCATTCATTTTTCAGTGAAATATAGTAGTCCGTTAAGTGACTATATCACAATTTATTTATCTATTCCACTATTGATGGACCTTTGCCTCATTCTATTTTTTTGCTATTACATTTGTTCTCATACACATCTTCTGGTACATATGTGCAAGAGTTTTTCAAGGATATTTACTTAGGAGTGATACAGCTTGATTATAGGGTAAATGCATCTTCAACTTTACTAGGAAATATAAAACTGTTTTCCTTAGTGCTTGTGTCCACCAGTTTTTACCCTCCTATCAGTATTAGATTGGAGTTCCCACTGTTCTGCATCTTTGCCAACACTTGGTATTATCGACTTTAAAATTATTGCTTGTCTGGTAAATGTGGAACGGTATCTCATTGTACTTTAATTTATGTTTCTGTAGTTATTAATGGAGCTCAATTTTTAAATATGATTAAGGGGTCCTTATATGTTTTCTTATATGAAACACCTGTTGATGGTTCTTGTTTGTTTTCTGTCCATTTGACCATTGAGTCATTTGTATTGTTCTTGGTTCACAGAAATTCTTTGTATGTTTTGTATATTAAACCTTTGATGTTATATGTTCAACATATATTGTTACCCAGTCAGAGGCTTATTTCACTTTTTGGTCTTTTGATCAACATATACTCTTAATTTTAATGTAACTGCATTAATATTTTCTTGTTTAATTGTGTAGTTTTATGTCTTGAAGAAGACATAAAAATATAAATTTTTATATCCTTCTGTTCCCAGGATCATAAGAAGATTCTCTCATATTTACTGTTAAACATTTTGAAGTTTTGCTTTTCACATTTAAGTTCCTAATCTGTAAGGAATTGACTGGTTTTTTCTTCAGTTTGGTATGGAGTAGTATGCATAACCAGTTACCTCAGCATCATTTATTGACTAATCTGTTCTTTTTTTCAGTGACAGATAATCCAACTTTATCATCTATTAAGTGTTTATGTATATGGGGGTCTATTTCAGAGAACTCTATTGTGCCTCAGTGGCCTGTTTGCACCAGTGTCATACTGATACTTGACTTTTCCTTTTTTTAGAAGTTGTCCTGGTTATTTTTGTTTATTTGCTCCTTCAGATACATTTTAGAATCAGTTTGCCAAGTTCCCTGAAAAAGCCTGTTTGGATTTTCATAGAAATTGAGTTGAATCTATAGATTTACTTGGGGGAGAATTAAAAATATTGATTGATATTGAGAACTGACATAGTATTTAACCTTCTTATTCCTGCATATGTCTATCTCTCTGTTTCTTTAGATCTTCAACGTTTTTCTATAAAGTTTAAATTTTTCAACTTGAGGTTTTTGTGTATCTGTTGCAAGATATGTTTATTTACTTAGATACCTAGGCACCTTATGTTATTGTTGTTATTACAAATGGTATATTTTATAAATAGCATTTTAAACTACTGGTGGTATGTACAAATGCACTTGATGTTAATCTTATACTCAGCAACCATATTAAACTATTTTATTATTGCTAATAAGATTCTGTGGAGTTTCCTAAGTAGATATTCATACCATGTGCAAATAATACTTTTGTTTCTTCCTTTCCAGTCTTTATGCCTTTTTATTTTTCTTATATTACTGTGTCTCTACTACCAAGTTCAGTAAAAGGGGTACTGCTGGCATCCTTGTTTTACTCACATTTTTTAAGGGAATTAATATTTCACCAGTGAATATGATGCTTGCTGTAGGTTTTTGCTGGATTATTTTTATCAGGTCAAGATAAGTTACTTTTATTCCTAGTGTGCTAAGAGTTTCTATGAATGATTGGCGAATACTTATTATTGGATACTTTTTTCTGTATCTGTTGAAATTAAAATATTTTTTCTCCTTTATTTTATTAACATGATAAATTACATTAATAATTTAAAAAAACACATATACATATATGTGAATACATACATGTATGTATTTTTGTATGTATGTGTATGTATTTATTTCTGCTCTCTAGCATTTTAGGTTTTCTTTATTGAGAGGGATTTTTCTGAACATCTTTTCGTATCAGAAACAGAAGCACTTTAAAGTGAATTTCCATATTTGGCAGAGTCAGAAGTGTTGGGCCTTCAGGTATTGGGCTAAATGGCTCTTCTTGTCTGTTTATTCAGGGTATCCATGAAATAGAAGAGTCAACAGAAGCAGCAAATCAAAAGCCGAATAGTCAGTTTGGAACTAGGAAGATATGAGTATTTAGGAGCAAAGAAAACATATTGTCAAATATCCAGTCAGATAACAACCCATAATTCTTCTTGCAATAAAGGAAAGGGACAAAAACAGTAGAAAAAAAAAAAGGTTATACTAGTGGTAAGGGATGACCTGAGGCCTAGTATTACTTCAGTCTGTGTTTTTATTTGGTGATGTTGGTGGTAGTAATAGTAGTGGTAGCTACTGTGGAGGGCAGCCCGCACCCCTTGCAGCCTGCAAGCCATAGTCAATGACTCTGCCTGGCTGGAGTGGTGAGTAAGAGGATATCAGAGCAGTTGTGACCTATCTGGCCTCTCACGGTTGCACCAGTTGGTGAGAGAGCATGTTTCTGTTTATGGATAACTCATTCCAAGTATAAACGTTACTGTATAGTGAGTGAATATAGTGAAAGTGACATATAGGAGGTGACCTTTAATTAGTTTGTGGAAGAAAGAGAATTACTTCTGGCACAATCGAGAATACTACGAACATATAATAAATTTTAAATGTAGGCAAAATAGGCTGTTTAATGTTTGAGTGGAGAGAATTGCTTATGTACAGAACAGTATCAGTAGATTTGATTGGTTGGAAAGGAACATGCACATATACATTAGACAGTATATGTAATAGGCAATAATAGATCTTGATTTTAACAAGGTTTCTGCTACGCCTTAATGCCCTCAATAAATAGTTGGAGAAATATGGCCTGAATAAATAGTACAGGTTGTGTATTTATAATTGTTTGAACAACTACATGCCAAATTGTTGATTTAAGTGTTTAGAACCAACAGTAAACTAAAACTCATACCATATTCTTATTTGGAGTATGGTCCCATTATTATTGTTAAGGTCAAAGATACATGTGTTTGTAAAATTTTATACTTTACGAATGTTTTCATTGAGTGTAATTTAGTTGATTTGACAATTTCACTGTTTCCTTCCATACTGAGTCAGGATCAAGAGGCAAGTTATCAACTGCTAACTATTCTCTGTGAATAAAACACTGTATGGATTGCTGTTGTTTTGTTTTGCACTTTAATTTCTCTTGTTTTAACTCTTTCATAATAAAGGCAATTTCTTTTCTACCTTATGTGAAATAAAGAGAACATTTACAGGTGTTTCTCTAGCACCTAACTCAATGCTGGGCACCTAGTAGGCTTAATAAATGATATTTGCTGGCTTAGTAATACTGGCTGATGCTTTATAGTAACCATACATATATTTAAAGATGGGAAATATTTTATAAGCAAATTTAAAATATCCTCATATCTTTCAACGTAGGTTTGGAAAATGCATACTTTTTTTTATAGACACCATTTATCGAACAACGTAAGGAATGAATGAGTGAATGAGCACCTGAACAACAAACAGTAACTTTCCTTATTTCTTACAGGTGCACAGACCAGGTTTACATTTGAGCTGCCAAATCACAGATTGCGTTTTACTTCAAAAGTTTCTGCCACAGATATGTCAACCATTCCTCCTTCTGCCAGTCTTAACCTTCCTCCTGTTACTATGTCAGGGAAATATATAATGGAAGAGCATGATAGTTATTCAGACCAGGTGTGGAGTATAGATGAACTGCCTTCTAAACAAGGGTACTATTTACAGGGAAATTATCTACGTTGTGTGGCAGAAGTAAGTTCACTTTTTAATCTTCTTACTCTTTGTAATTTAGGAGCCTTCAAATTTTAGTTGTACCAAAGTATGTAGTGATCCAAAAAATCATCAAATCATTTATTCCTACAGAATTTTGTACTCTGTTTGGTGTGTGTGTGTGTGTGTGTACGTACGTACACATGTGTGTTTGTGTCTCTCTCCTTATAGTTCTATTTAAACATGCTTTTTTTTCTTGTTTTAATCATCTTTGAATTCAAATTTATTATATTGGGTTTCACATGCATCTCTACAATATTTTCGTGATTCATTTGATTATAAAAACGCTAAGGGTATCTAACATTTGTCAGGTGCTTCATATTCATTGACTTGTACAATCCTTAAATCAATCCTTTGAGGTAGATATTTTATTCTCATTTTACAAGTAAAGAAACTGAGCCATTAGAGAGGTTACATGATTCATCCAGGTATACATATTTATTAACAATATAAAGGTCATACAGACATAAAATAATTACAAGCAGATTCACAGACTAGTTTCTTTACTAAGGGAATTTGAAAGCCAGCATACATGATTCCATCATTATTTTTTCCCTTTATATCTGTACAATTATCACAAGTTTAAAAAGCATTTGGATATGTTTTCATTTGATTTGTGGTAAGTAGGCCATTTGTTATCATCCTAATTTTTTATAGTACAAAATCAAATTTAGAGAGATTAAATAACTTTCCCCAAGTCTCCCAACTATCAAATGAGAGATGTAGGAGTCACACAGTGTGCTCGTCCCTCAGCTTGCTTTGTCAGTTTGTCAGAAACAATTGCAACCTTATCAAAAATCAATTTTCCAACTCTTTGTTTTATAAATTTTATCCTCTAGAATCTGAAGGATCTATAAGAATGCTCTTTGGCGTCTTTCTAGAAATATTACAGCTAAGTAGGATATATTTAAATCTAGTTTACCTTCTTTAGACTCTGCTTGTCCTAGAACTTCTCGTGTACAAGATGCTAGAAGTCAAATATTTACTTAAAGGTGGATTATAAAGCATATTTCATTTGTGCTTTCTACACTGAAAAATAAGTGTCCCAGACTGTAGTTTAGCAATACTATTATTAATGCTTCATTTGACAGAAAATAAAACAAATCAAATGCAGTATATTGCATAGTTCCTTACTAATATTAGCTATTATAAAGCTATAAAGTTTGTAATTGGGGCAGAACACCATCCCAGATTTACTGAGAATGCAGTTAATTACAAACATTCAGAAGAATCTAAAGTTGCATCTCTCTGAGAGTTGCCCATTTAACTATGGCCTAAAGTAGACACATGTGAAAATCATCTTTGCCCATTTGATACTACTATATATAAAATAAAAGTGCCCAGTGAAACTTAGACTTTATGTGACTTCTCACCTAAGAAAAGACTGCTACATCTCTTTTGCTGTTAACTTTTGATCAAAATATGGACACTATCAAAGTGACAAATGTTGTAGCATTTGCCTTACTCATAAGGATGTTTCAATTCATTGTTAATATAAAACTCAACTCCAGTTAGGGCCGGGTTTCTATTTAATCTGTTTATTAACTAATACTTGCCAGAAATTTTGGGCTTTATACTAATTATGGGACATGTATTATGGTAAAGCTGACTTTAGTATATCTGATTTGCTAATTTGCTCAAATGTAGTTTCATGAGAGCCATAATTTTGTTATTTTTATTCACAGCTGTATCTTTAGCACCTAATGCAGATGGTCAATAAATATTTGAATGAGTAAATACATTTACTTTCATTTATACTGGTCCATCTTTCTAACTCTACAACAGTGGTCATTAAAAATAAATATTACTCTACATAAAATTTCAATTTTGCAATCAGCAAGTTACATAGAGTATAATTTTCATTCATTTTCAAAAGATTTCCTATACCTTATTGGCTACTGTTATTTTAAAATATGGGGGGAATAGCTCATAACAATGTCAGGCCAGTAGAGTATTGGGGAATATTTTTAACCCTTCTTCAGTATTTTCATTTCAAATAGCATGTAGATAATTGTTTTTCCTCAGAGTTTGGGATGACTTATGTGAGATGTATTTTAAACTAATATAGTCAGTATGTTAATCTAATATTCTGATTTTGTTTGGCAGGTTGGCTCCTTCGAACATAACCTTACAACTGATCTTCTAAACCACTTGGTATTTGTACAGAAAGTGTTCATGAAGGAAGTTAATGAAGTAATACAAAAAGTTTCTGGTAAGATGATTTGATACTTTCAGTGCAGAACATACAACAGGTTTTTATTCTCATTGGCTATATGATGGTCCATGTACCAGTGGTATGTATGAGTATCGCCCCTATCATTTAGATGAAATTGTTGAGTAACTCCCTAAAAATTCTGCATTCCTTTTATGGCTTTCTCACCTACAGATTCTTTTGCTTATTACTTTTGTCATATGTAATATATGCATTTACAATTTATAAATTAAACAAAGCTCCCTTATGCTTCCCTTCCAAAAAAAAAAAAAAAGCTTAGTGTGTGTCTGTTAACTAAACTAATCTTAATCATTTGGGAACAAAATTTAGATCAGTATTAAGATTTCGATTTTAATCTGTATCAGATGGTGACTGTATGCTGGCCACATGGTAAATTGTCTATAGCAACCCTTATTATATTTTTGCTATTCCTCAAGATCAGATTATAAGTGAGCTTCTTAATCAATATTTTATATTTTAACCGGAAATATGTTTGATTTAAACAATTAATTGATTTTTAATTCACAAGGTAAAGTATTAAGAGGCATTAGGGTGGAAAACAAGTTGACTGTATAACAGTTCTTGAGGCTGAATATTTCAGTATGAATATTATCATGTTAAAATAATAGTTAAGCCTCATCTATAAATTGGCATCAAGAGGAGACTCCTCCATGTTGATGGATAAATTCATTCATTTTACAAATTTATTGAGTATCTAGATAGTATATTATAATTGTGATGAGTTCTCTGAATGACAAGAAGGTGCTATGTCTGTGTCAAAGGAGAAACTAATGTAGTCTAAGGAATCAGAAAAGGCTTCACAGAGGAAGTCATATTCAAAACCTCACAAGTGAAGCCTCATTTGGCAAGAAAGGAGAAGTAGAGAAGATTCAGGCAGAGCTTATGGACCAGTATTTGATAAGGCCCTGAAGGAGGACAGAACATGGATTAGGGAATTAAATTATGTAGCAGCTGTGTGAGCAAGAGATTTTCCTGGTTCTCATGGGTTGGTTCTGGTTGTATCTGAGGTCAGGAAGCTACTTAATGATCACATTGAAGAAGCCTAGCAGAGCTATAGAATTTTACAAGTTAATATAAAAATCAGATCAATTGGTAGTCTTGGAATTTTTCTAAAAACGGTTGAATACAAACCATTAAGGGAGGGATAAATACATAGCAGAAGTCTCTTCTGCCACTGAAGGTGTCTCTACTTGGAGACCATACAGAAGTTTTAATGTGGCCCATTTACCTGGTTGATATCACATTAGAACATTGTCTATAAAGTGAAAGTAAAGAATATTTCAAGTTGGTAAATTTTTATGAGTTTTAAAGAGTATTTTTAAGACTGCTATTGCTGAATATGTATAACTAAAGAACAAACAGACTTTTCCATTAACTAATCTTGTATCTCTTACGGTAAAAAGCTAGGATTATAGAGTTCCTCGTATTAGTCTGGTACTGTAAGCTGTCAAAGTGGTTTTGATGAAAAAGAAAGGCTTTTCTTAACCTTTGAATTACATTCAGTTAGGAGTTATAAGTAAAGTGTATCCCTAGGTCTGTGAATAATGAACTGGAAAAGAAGACTGGAAATTAATATTCTAACCATGAAGGCTTGCTAATCACTGTGAAGAATAGAGAAATCCGATAATGATGCCAAAGTCATTTAGTGGCTAGATCTGCTCCCTGAACCATTCCTTCCTGACTGTAGAGAGAGCATGAACCCTAGGAAAATAGCTGAAATGTAAATCACATATCATCCAGCTGGCCCAGGGCCTCATGGAGCACAGATGTTCCCTTATCTTTTTCAAAACCAGAGAATGTAACAGATTATTGAGAGGGAATACTTAGAATCCCTGTAGCCACATTTCTTAGTATTCTAATCTCTATATTGCTTCCCTACTCTCCCATAATCTTCATGATTATTTTCCTTATTTGTTTCTTAAACTTTTTCCTCATGCTTTTCCTTCATGTTACATTTAGCTTTAGGACATTTTCTGTTGCATAGGAATACTCTTGTTCACAATCATCATCAAGTTTGTTAGGAAAATTCTTTTTTGAAGAATCAATTCTTATAATCTTATTGCCCATGGATTGCCTGGGTTTCAGAAAGGTGTAGGTAAGCACTGACTTAGTAAAGAGAAGAGGTCTATTTTTGGGTATGTACAGCCATTTATATGTAATGAGAAATATATATATAGTGAGGTTACCTTCTTACAATTGGACCAGGTCTATATTTAATTCATAACAAGGTAAAAACTGTGGAGTTAATGTGACTAATAGTATCTCTGATATTTCTATAAACTAAAAGTATTATGTAATACATTTTGTAAGAGGCAGAGCTTGTCTTTTAAATTAAAAAAAAATGTTTTTTCTGAAACTATATAAAAGATATTCAGCATAGTGACAGATGAACAAAACAAATAGTCTTTTTTAAAAATCAACTTTATTTTTTAGAGCAGTTTTAGGTTCACGGCAAAATTCAGGGGAAGGTACAGAGATTTCCCAGATACCCTCTGCCTTCAGTCATGCATAGTCTCCCCCATTATCAAAGTCCCCCATTATAGTGGTACGTTTGTTACAACTGACAAACCTACATTGACACACCATTATCACCAAAAGCCCATAGTTTACATTAGGATTCACTCTTGGCATTGTTCATTCTGTGGGTTTGAACAAATGTATAATGATGTGTATCTATCATTATAATATCCTACAGAGTAGTTCCACTGCCCTAAAAATCCTCTGTTCTTTGCCTATTTATTCCTCCCTTGGTTGCTTCCAGGTTTTGGCCATTATGAACTAAGGTGCTATAAACATCCACATGCAGGTTTCTGTGTGGACATAAGTTTTCATCTCCTTTTGGTAACTGCCAAGGTGCAACATTGCTGGATCATATGGATCATATAAAAGTATGTTTCGTTTTATAGGAAACTGCCAAACTGTCTTCCAAAGTGACTGTACCATTTTCCATTCCCACCAGAAATGAATGAAAGTTCCATTTGCTCCACATCCCCCCAGCATTTTGTGTTGTTTGTCACTGTTCTAGATTTTGGATATTCTGATGGGTGTGCAGTGGTATATTACTGTGGTTTTAATTTGCATTTCCCTGATGACATGATGTGAAGCACCTTTTCATGTGCTTATTTGCCTTCTGTATATCTTCTTTGGTGAGGTGTTTATTAAAATGTTTGGCCCATTTTTAATCAGGTTGTTTTCTTATTGTTGAGTTTAAGAGCTCTTTGCATATTTTGGATAATGGTCCTTTACAAATGTATCTTTTGGAAATATTTTCTCCCGGTTGTGGCTTGTCTTGTTATTCTCTTGATACTGTCTTCTCAGAGCAGAAGTTTTTAATTTTAATAAAGTCTAGCTTGGGACTTCCCTGGTGGTCCAGTGGTTAAGACTCTGTGCTTCCACTGCAAGGGGTGCGAGTTTCATGCCTGGTTGGGGGACTAAGATCCCTCATTTTGTGTGGTGTGACCAAAAAAAAATTAAAATTAAAATTAAAAAATTTTTTAAAAGTCTAATTTATCAATTCTTTCTTTCATGGATCATGCCTTTGGTGTTGTATCCAAAAAGTCATTGTCATACAGAAGGTCATTAAGGTTTTCTCCTTTGTTATATGATTTTTGTAGTTTTGTGTTTTACCTTTAGGCCTGTGATCCATTATGAGTTAATTTTTGTGACAGGTTTAAGGTCTATATCTACATGTATTTTTTTGCATGTGGATGTCCAGGTATTCTAGCAACATATGTTGAAAAGACTGTATCTTTGCTCCATTGTACTGCCTTTGCTCAATTGTATTGCCTTTGCTCATTTGTCAAAGATTAGTTGACTATATTTATGTGGATCTATTTTTGAGCTCTCCCTTCTGTTCCATTGATCTTTTTGTCTGTTATTTCACCAGTACCACACTGTCTTGATTAGCTTGTAGTCTTGAAGTCAGGTAGTTTAAGTCTTCTAGTTTTGGTCTTCTCCTTCAATATTTTATTGGCTATTCTGGGTATTTTGTCTCTTCATGTACACCTTAGAATGAGTTTGTCAATATCCACAAAATAACTTGGTAGGATTTTGACTGGGGTTGCATTGAATCTAGAGAGCAAGTTGGGAAGAACTGACATTATCAGAGTTTTGTAGGTTTTCTCATGTAGATCTTATATATATATTGTTAATTTATACTTAAGTATCTTATTTTTTGTGGTGCTAATGTAAATGGTATTGTGTTTTTAATTTCACATTCCACTGTTTATTGCTGGTATATAGGAAACTGTATATTATTAACCTTGTATCCTGCAATTTTGCTATAATCACTTATTGGGTCCAGGAACTTCTACATAGATGATCAGGTCATTTGTGAACAGAGACAGTTTTATTTCTTCCTTCCCAATCTGTATATCTTTTTTTTTTCCTTTTCTTGTCTTGTTGCATTAGGTAGGACTTCTTGTATGATGTTGAAAAGGAGTGGTAAGAGTGGACATCCTTGGTTTGTACCTTATCTTAGTGAGGAAACTAAGAGCTTTTCACCATTAAGGATCCTACTAGCTGTAGGTTTTTTGTAGATATTCTCTATCGAGTTGAGGAAGTTCTCTGCTCCTAGTTTACTGAGAATCTTTACTATCAATAGGTGTTGGATTTTGTCAAATGCTTTTTCTGCATCCTGTAATATGATAATGTAATTTTTCTTCTTTAGCCTGTTGATGTGATGAATTACATTAATTGATTACCTACTAGGAAAAAACTTCCCATCCCACTTATATTTGCTCCCTGGGATGATGCTAAATTCAATATACATAGAAAAAGATGAATCACTTTTAGAATATTTGAAAGGTAAGCATACAGAAAGGTTTTTACAATAAAGGAAGGAGGAGTAGAGATAGAAGTTGGATTTTCAAGTATTAGAACATTATTTCCTGAATGCCACAATGCCTGGGCAACAAATGGTCTATTAATAGGAACTTTATCCCCAGGGTCCTCTGCCCCCATTTTGTTTTCATGTATAGGCCAAACCTTTATTGTCACACTCTTAATTATTACCTTATTTTTTATTTCTCCACCTTTATTTTTTCTTCCATTCTTTTTTGTTTATGACACACAAATATAAATGACAAAGGTCACATTTTTGGTTGAAGAAATTATTTCATTGTACTGTTTTTCCCTCAAATATATTTCCTCAGGTGTATAATCATGTTTGGTGTAATTATAGGTATAATGTCTTAATTTAGTCCTTATAAAATGTTCTTTTTTTTTTTTCTGGCCGCACTGCACAGCTTGTGGGATCTTAGTTCTAGTCCTTATAAAATGTTCTTAATAAATATCTACATATGCAGTACTGTCCCTATCATATAACATCTGCCTCAGTGAAATGTGACATGGCTAAAGTTTCCTGTTAAAGATTGAGTTAATGATCAGGAAGAAGAAAATGTTGTGTGTGTGTGTGTGTGTTTTTAAGCACACAAAGTAGTTATTATTTTCCTTTTAAAGAAATTGCCTCAAACCTTCAATTATTTAACCTTTCAGGTGGGGAGCAACCTATTCCTCTTTGGAACGAACATGATGGAACAGCAGATGGAGATAAGCCTAAAATTCTACTCTATTCCCTGAACTTGCAGTTTAAGGTAACATAAATAATAATATAATAATGATTCTTTAAGAAGTATTTTTCTACTTAATGTATGCTTGTAGAAAATCTATATGATATATGAGTATGCCAAATAGAAAATAAAACTGAAGTATAACCCTGTCCACGCAGAGAAGAAGCTTTAACAGTTGAATATCCTTTAGGACGTTTTCCTATTTGTATTTTTAATATATGTATATATTTCTGCATTTTTAAAAACCTTGAATACCTTTCCATGTCAGAACATTTAGATCCACTTTATCTTTTTGAACAGCTATGCTATATATTATACAGTTGTAACAATTTAACTACTTCCTTCAGATAAACCTTTTGACTTTTTTCTAATTATTGCTGTTATAAATTACTCTGTAAGAAATATTTTGTAGTTATCCAGTTAAAATAATACCTTAATAGAAAAGTTATTTCCAATATTTACGATATTAGTGTTCTTAAAAATAAAAATCATTCTTACCAAATAGTTATTTACTTGTAATTAATGTATTTAACACATGAACAGTCTATATTTTCAATACAGAATACTGAAAAAAAATTTAATAGCTAAAAAAGTTCCTACTGACATGAGAAATTAAAGGATGTTGCCAGTTTTATCAGTTCATCAGGCATCCTATATGTGTTTTAAAACATGGCTGTTTTATTTATCATATATTGAAAGATTTCATTTGTGTGGGTGTACATTGTTGATTTAAGATTCTTTTTTCCTCCAAACATATAATCTGCTAGGGTATTCAAGTAACGGCCACAACTCCCTCAATGAGAGCTGTGAGATTTGAAACTGGATTGATTGAACTGGAACTTTCAAACCGACTTCAAACCAAAGCTTCACCAGGAAGTAGCAGCTATCTGAAACTGTTTGGTAAATGCCAAGTGGATTTAAATCTGGCATTAGGACAAATTGTTAAACATCAGGTGAGTGCTGAATATGTTGATATTAAAACTGTGGCTTTTAAACTTTGCACATCAATTTAAACTACTTTAAGTATTACTATACTTTAAAAAGTATTGAGTTGAAGTTCCTAAAATCTGATTGTAAATTCTAATAAAAAATCATTTAAGAAGGACCTTATAATTTTACCTTGGTATTTCATTGAGTATATTGGTAGTATATTGTTCAGTGCAAATGCAATCACATGAAACTTGAATCTAGTATCTTCATAAATATTCGTTTATAATGTCTCTTGATTTTGTTAAACATTATTTTTTATTTCAACACTTTGTACTAACATTGGTCAGTCTTTAAAATGTTACTAAGTTTCTTAGCTGTCCTGTTTGATAATGGCAAATTTTGCATGCTATAATATAAACATGTAAAGTTAAAAAAAAGTGTATATATATGACAGTAAATCAGATTCTGTTGTATAAAAATTAACTTTCACAGCTCATCAGGGAATTTTACTATTTTTTTTGCTAAAAATTATTATGTAGATTTAACCTTTTTCCTTCTTTAGTTTGAAGATTAAAAGAATACCAGTCACTTTTCAAACCTGAGTGGTTGTATTAAAGATTATGTGGGGGAATAAATGAACAAAAATTTCATGTCATCTCTAGAAAAACAGTAATTTTTTCAAATAGAAACACAGTTTGAGAGGAGAGAGGATCTAATTATCTTGAAACATTTAATACATTGCCATTGAGGATATGGCCCTAATCCTAGCTTTTGTATGAATTTTATGTATGACTTCCTATTTATTTCTTATATACCCATCCATATTGTATATTAATTTCAAGTGTTTATGGTACAGAGTATCAGGAATTTATCATTGACATGAAATAGAGAAAAATGTACTGTAGTTCTTTTAGTGAACAATACCATTAATGGTGTTAAAACTTCTAATTTTTTAAATTAAAATATTTTCCATTATTTGATTTTATTGAGCTTTTAATTTTATTTTAGGTTTATGAGGAAGCTGGTTCTGATTTTCATCAGGTTGCCTATTTTAAAACTAGAATTGGGTTAAGAAATGCCCTGCGAGAAGAAATCAGTGGTTCTTCAGATAGGGAAGCTGTGCTTATTACCCTGAATAGACCAATTGTTTATGCACAGCCTGTGGCCTTTGATAGAGGTAAGATGAAGTCTATCAATACTGTCTTGTTAGATTTAGAAATGTTTTGGTAATGCTAGAAAAAATTATCTGTAGTTTACAAGTTTAAATGCTTGACAGCTAAATGTCTCTTAAATTTAAAATGTGAGCATCCAAAAAAAGTTTCATGCTTATTACCATTAGTTTTTGAAGTTACTTTACTTTTTAAAGTTATTTGCTTTTTACATGGATCTATAGGAATGTCTGATTCAGAATTTTAAATTTTTTGGTTTGGATAACTATTGCACCCAATTGTCTTAGCACTGTCTTTATTAATTTATTCTATAAACATTTATTGTTTACTGTCTAGAAGTGGAATACAAATATGGAAAACAGGATCTCTGCCCTCAAGGAGCTCTCAGTTCAGTGGGAAAGAGAACAAAGTAGACTACAGAGTGGAGATATATAGATATAGATACACACACACACACACACACACTTCTTTTTTTCCCCCTTATATCTGAGGGTGTCTCTCACTTTCTCTGTGCTTCTCAGAGGAGAAACTAAATTTTCAGATTCAACTTGGAGTTAGGAGTTCACCAAGGAGACAGGAAATGAAAGCTTGTCCTATTTACCTCTGTATCTGAAGGCTTAGAACAGTCCCAGGCATGTAGTTAAGAACTAAATAAATATTTGCCAAGTGAGAAAGAACATGAATGAATATATATGAGCACAGAGGTCTAAGAAAATATAGCAGCCATTTTTATAAAAGAAAATAATGGGAAATAAGGCTGAACAATAGATAGAATCTAATTAATGTGTCTTGGGCAAATAGGAATTGTATTTTAGAAGTAATGAAGAACCATTTATGAAGCCATAAAAGATTTAAATCAGTGGTGGGCATTGGCTGGTGATAAGATCAGTTTGTGAGAAAACTGCCCTTACCATTTTATTTTGCTAAATCTGGTGCACTTTTTTTTTTTCATTTCTCATCTTACCAACTTTTGATCAACTTTCAACAACTCCTTAAAGTACTTTGTACTCTTTGTGTCCATGACATAACACCTGCTTTTCCTTCTACTTCTCTGGCCCGTTCATCTTTATCTCTCTTTAGACTCCTCCTTGTATACACTGCATTAAATGATGGTTTACCTTAAGTTTCATTCTTGTTACAAACTCAAATGTCTTTGACTTCTCTCTCTAAATCACACTTTATTAATGTATACTCCCAGTATGACGTACCTCTCCTTCAAGAATTTTTAACGGTTGTAACAGAAAGCTGTATAAGGTCAGGGACCATGTCTGTTTTCGTTTGTTATTCCATGCCAATGCCTAGCATATATAGTAGGCATTTCACAACTAATTCATTGAATGAATGAATGGACCTGGATTTTCTTCTTTTGCCACTTTGCAGTCCCTGCTTTCTGCTTTTTTCATTTCTCAAGTTGACTGTATCCTCTTAGATCCTTTCAAATTCTAATGCTACAATTTTCTGGGAATAATTTTTATTAATCAACAGGATTTTGCAGCTCTAGAGGTTTACTTGCCATATAGCTTTACAGTTTTTATTTTAATTTTCCTTCTGCCCTGTCTTAATTATCAAAAGCTGTGCTGTTTTGGCTGAATTATAAGGCTGCCTATGACAATTGGAATGAACAACGAATGGCTTTACATAAAGATATTCATATGGCTACAAAGGAAGTGGTAGATATGTTGCCTGGTATCCAGCAAACGTCAGCCCAGGCGTTTGGGACTCTCTTCCTCCAGCTCACTGTGAATGATCTGGGAATTTGCCTGCCTATCACAAATACTGCACAGGTATAAAAAATCGAATCACAGTCCAAGATTAAGAGCCAGACATTTCTAGAAACCATTTTTATGTGTATAGAGTATAACAATAAGCTTTTCAGGATAACAGTTTATAACTTGAGTTTAGTAGATAGCAAGTAAGATTGAACTCCTTCAACCGTTATTCATCCACAGTGTATTAAACGTCAGTTTCATGAGACTCCTCTGAAGCATTCTGATATGCCTCATAATAGTAATGAGATTGACACCCATCTAATATATCTTAATTTTTACCTTGGAAAATAAGCAGCTTAGCTTTCAAAAATTTTTATTTGTTTTTTTTTTTTTTTTTTTCGGTATGCGGGCCTCTCACTGTTGTGGCCTCCCCCGTTGCGGAGCACAGGCTCCGGACGCGCAGGCTCCGGATGCGCAGGCTCAGCGGCCATGGCTCACGGGCCCAGCCGCTCCGCGGCATATGGGATCCTCCCAGACCGGGGCGCGAACCCGTATCCCCTGCATCGGCAGGCGGACTCTCAACCACTGCGCCACCAGGGAGGCCCTTTTATTTGTTTTGTATTTAGCCAAGACATCTTTGGCATACACTTGATAATAAAATAGAAACAAAGGATATTTAAGGATGCTATATAGTAATGTTTAATAACTTTATCTAAAACAGGGTAGGGAATTTCAAAATTCTTTTAAACTATAATATTTAGTGGTAACAAAACTTCCAAGTTATGTGTACTGGATAAAGCAAAAATTTACTCTTTGTGATTTAGGACCAGTTCTCAGGAATACATATTTGCATGCACATGTGTGTGAGGGAAAAGGCTATGAACCCCCTGTTAGGCTAAGAAGTTACAATTATAACAAATACAGAGGTCTACATTTTACTGTTATAATTTACCTTAACCTGTAACCAGTTGTTGAATGAATTTATCTTTAAGTATTTTGTTTGGCAAAACAGTGTTAAGAAAAACTCTGAGTTAAGGATTGGCAACGTGGTATGTTTGTGCTTCAGGGGCTGAAAAATGATAATATTTTAATGACATGATGGACAGAGCTTAGGAAGGATTTACACACCAGGGATGGTTGTCAAAATGAAAATGTTCCACACAAACTAAAAGGCTTGAGATAAAAAGAACAGATAATTAGCCTTTTGCAAGTTTAGGTTAAAAAAATGCACATGGCAATGCATTTCACATGAGCAATTTAATTTTAAAAGTAGGCATCTTTCTAAACTGCTTTTTAATGAAGCGCTCTAGGGTTGACCCTTTCTAGATGTTTGATCTTATGAATCCTGTGAGGTTTCCAAATTTTAAAAGTTGTCACCTTTTGTCTCATTTCTTTAATATATTTTGCAGTCTAATCACACTGGAGACCTTGACACTGGTTCTGCTTTAGTACTGACCATTGAAAGTACTCTCATCACTGCTTGTTCTTCAGAATCTCTAGTTAGTAAAGGGCATTTCAAAAACTTTTGTATCCGTTTTGCTGATGGCTTTGAGACATCATGGGATGACTGGAAACCAGAAATTCGTGGGGACCTAGTGATGAATGCCTGTGAGTGTCTCTTATTTTCTGTATGAGGTTTTGAATTTTTTAAAATTAAAAAATAACCCCAGTGTCTTCATAAGTAAAACTAAAGGATGTTCATATCTAGGAATGTTATTGGACTTTGTGACATAAAGACTATTTCTAATTAAAGATATCAGAACATATTTGTGAAAAACTGCAGCTTTCAGTTGTTTGGGTAAGTAAACCAACTAGGTATTCTTTTTGATGGTATAACATTTGAAGGTTTGCTCACTCCCTGATTTTTCCTGTAACTGATTCTTGAATGACCAGGCAAAGTGTCTTTGTTCTGTGGGGATCTTGAAACAAAGTGATAAATGTGTAAGATCCAATTCATCCTATAACATAATACAGGATAACCAGGAGCAGGGATTCCAGCCATAAATAAGTCCACATGTCCACATATGTAGTATACAGAGTATAATTTGTGTGAATTTCTCTGATTCTATTATGCTCCATTAAACACAGCTTTAGTTATTCCTCTGGTTGTGAATAACTAAAGCTGTATTTGTATGCTATTTTGAAGGTAAAGGGATTTATTTTTATTTTAATATTTTAAATATTACAGCAGAGTTGATAAAGCATCATTAATCTATTTTTAATTAATTTTTATTGGAGTATAGTTGCTTTACAGTGTTGTGTTATCATTAATCTTAATAATGAAGAAAAATTATATTTGAAAAATTAATGGTTGTGGACTAAAATTCCTCAGCTAATCTGTAAAACAAAATTAATTACTTTTCAGAAGGTGGTATGCCATTATTTAGCAATTTTTTCCTCTCTTCACTGTAAGACAATCTTCTTTCCAGTTCTGGGTTTTCTTTGAGTATTGGGAGAACTTTCCAGTGTTTTTATATCAAAACTTGAAGTTTTAGCATTTAATATTGGCTAAAATTTTAGGTGAAATTTTTTGGTTTTGAATGCTTTGCATTTAGATAATTCATAGGTAAAATACTAGGATTTCTTTGAAATACTTCAGGTTATTAAGAAGACTTGATATCAAAATACTCGTGCCTGATACCCAAAAGACCAAAATTAGGCTTCATTAGAAATTTTTACAAGTAATCATTTTACATGGTTGTTATGTATGTTTTAAAAGGTCACCATAACTGTCTTTTGTTTGTGTGTTTTTTTTCTTAAAATAAATTTAAACCTATTGATTTTTATTATGATGACATTTTGCCATCATTATAGTCATACTGGATAGAATATATTTGGAAACAAGGAAGGATACCATTTCCTTAGCAGTTTAAACAAAGGGAAAATGCATAAGAAATATGCCTCTGACTCAAAAACACATATTAAAAAATATAAACAATAACTCAGCACCTCAGTGGATATTATACCAGCAAAGTAGAACACTAACATGCTGATAATTGCGATAATCATAATTTATTTGGGGTTTTGGAGGGAATCAAATGACTTGTTTTTGTAACATGCTTATTGTTTGGTGTTTTGGGAGAGTGGCAAACGAGATGAGTAGAGTAGTTGTTTTGCTGACATAAAAGAATTCCAAATTACAGATTCACCAATTAGTTTACTATTTTGTAGTTTTTATTAGTGTAGTTTTTATTAGTAGTAAGTATACTTGGATATAACTGAGATTTTTTTTAAAAAAGAGTTGAGTTTAGGGCAGAGAAATAAGGAAAAGTAGGATTATGCCTTAGGATTTTTTTTCACAGATCATTTAAAAATCATGCCCTACAGAAACAGAAATATAGATCAATGGAACAGGATAGAAAGCCCAGAGGTAAACCCACGCACATATGGTCACCTTATTTTTGATAAAGGAGGCAAGAATATACAATGGAGAAAAGACAGCCTCTTCAATAAGTGGTGCTGGGAAAACTGGACAGCTACATGTAAAAGAATGAAATTAGAACACTCCCTAATGCCATACACAAAAATAAACTCAAAATGGATTAAAGACCTAAATGTAAGGCCAGACACTATAAAAAGGAAAACATAGGCAGAACACTCCATGACATAAATCACAGCAAGATCCTTTTTGACCCACCTCCTAGAGAAATGGAAATAAAAACAAAAATAAACAAATGGGACCTAATGAAATTTCAAAGCTTTTGCACAGCAAAGGAAACCATAAACAAGACCAAAAGACAACTCTCAGAATGGGAGAAAATATTTGCAAATGAATCAATGGACAAAGGATTAATCTCCAAAATTTACAAGCAGCTCATGCAGCTCAATATCAAAAAAACAAACAACCCAATCCAAAAATGGGCAGAAGACCTAAATAGACATTTCTCCAAAGAAGATATACAGATTGCCAACAAACACATGAAAAGATGCTCAACATCACTAATCATTAGAGAAATGCAAATCAAAACTACAATGAGGTATCACCTCACCCCAGTCAGAATGGCCAGCATCAAAAAATCTACAAGCAATAAATGCTGGACAGGGTGTGGAGAAAAGGGAACCCTCTTGCACTGTTGGTGGGAATGTAAATTGATACAGCCACTATGGAGAACAATATGGAAGTTCCTTAAAAAACTAAAAGTAGAACCACCATACAACCCAGCAATCCCACTACTGGGCATATACCCTGAGAAAACCATAATTCAAAAAGAGTCATGTACCACAATGTTCACTGCAGCACTATTTACAATAGCCCGGACATGGAAGCAACCTAAGTGTCCACTGACAGATGAATGGATAAAGAAGATGTGGCATATATATATACAGTGGAATATTAGCCATTAAAAGAAATGAAATTGAGGTATTTGTAGTGAGGTGGATGGACCTAGAGTCTGTCATACAGAGTGAAGTAAGTCAGAAAGAGAAAAACAAATACCATGTGCTAACACATATATAGAATCTAAAAAAAAAAAAAAAAGGTTCTGAAGAACCTAGGAGCAGGACAGGAATAAAAACACAGATGTAGAGAATGGACTTGAGGACATGGGGAGTGGGAAGGGTAAGCTGGGACGAAGTAAGAGAGTGGCATGTACATATATAAACTACCAAACGTAAAGTAAATAACTAGTGGGAAGCAGCCGCACAGCACAGGGAGATCAGCTCGATGCTTTGTGACCACCTAGAGGGGTGGGATAGGGAGGGTGGGAGGGAGACGCAAGAGGGAGGGGATATGGGGATATATGTATATGTATAGCTGATTCACTTTGTTATACAGCAGAAACTAACACACCATTGTAAAGCAATTATACTCCAATAAAGATGTTAAAAAAAAATCATGCCCTAAAAAAAAGATGGCCCTGTGTCAGTAATTCCCTGGTGGTCCAGTGGTTAGGACTTGGCGCTTTCACTGGCGGGGCCCAGGTTTGATCCCTGGTTGGGGAACTAAGACTCTGCAAGCCAAGCGGCATGGCCAAAAAAAAAAAAAAAAAAAAGATAGCACGGTGTAATTTCCTCTCTAGGTGATAATATTTTGGGGGGAAGTGCAATAAAAATTAGAAAGGACAATCTATAGGAAGGGTTCCATGGACCACTTAAATAGTAAAGATTAGACGCTATTCTTTAACATGTATTTAGAAAAACTAAACCACTAGAAGTTTGAAAAATTCCAAGCTTTCTGCTAACACCTGGGTAGCAGCATTTGGTTGTCACAGCAGGAATACTGCCATCCTGGATTCTGGTTGGTCCAACTCAGAGATGACAGGTACAGTGGGCAGGAGCCCAGTTGGTTTCCTACTTCTCACTTTCAGGATCCAGATATACTCCTAAGAATTTTAACATTCCTTATTAATTCATCATACCTCTGTATTCTATGAATTTATATAATCTTTTTTTTAGCTTAATATTCAAAAATTCTCTAGCACTTCTTGGGATTGGAAGTCCCCGATGTTTTCTACCCTTTTTAAATTTACTGTTTCTTACTTTCACTTGGCCTTAGTTATATTACTCCAATTTCAGAGGCTTTTCTTTTCATTCTAGCAGTCTTAAGATTTGAAAGGGTAGTCTAGGCTTTTTTTGCTCTGATTTATAACTATGACATTAAAGGTGAATTAGGCAAACTTTTACCCCCAAACAAGATCTAATTCTTTTTTATAATTTGTATGTGAGGCACAAGTACCATATGGTTCAAAAATATAATTTAGATTTTAAAGTTATTGGCACCACCTTAAAAAATACATAATAGAAATTGTCATTTATGAACCCTTTCTCCCAAAATAAATTGTAGTATTTCTTTTCTTTTTTTTAAATTTATTTATTTGGCTGTGCTGGGTCTTAGTTGTGGCATGTGGGATCTAGTTCCCTGACCAGGGATCGAACCCAGGCCCCCTGCATTGGGAGCATGGAGTCTTAACCACTGGACCACCAGGGAAGTCACTAAATTGTAGTATTTCTACAACTCACATTTGAGTAACATTTGAATACCAGTTTAGAATATGGAATGAATTGCAAAAGGACATTTTATTTACGGTATATATACTGTCAGGTTTAGACTGAAATTTGGTTTCCATTAAGGATTACTGAGAAAGGGTCTTAATTCTATCTTTAGGCTCTACTTTGTTTAAAAGTTGTTTCAAGGATGGCATGTCTTTTGTTGATTTAATTAACCTCTTTAAAAAGCTGAAATTATCTGATTAAAGCTAAGAAGTAGTAAATGTTTCAAAGTTAAAGTTAGATATGTTCTGGGGATAGGTCCATGACCTTAGGAGGCTGACGTTATGAGGTTGACATCATGGCAGGCAATCTTTTTTTTTTTCCCCTCATAAAATGATCCTTGTCAAAGTAAAAGACAAGGTTGATGAATCATGTCTGTGACCTAATGTGGCAGTTCTTAGTTATCAAAAAATCATTTTAAACTTATTTGCATTCTCAAAGTGCCATTCATTCATGATGGTACAAATTGTCATAGAATCTGGAAACTAGAGTTTCAGAGTTGGCCAGGTATTGTCACTCAGATAAGGAAATCACATGCAGAATGTAAAGATAAAACTGGAGTCAAATCTTTTTTTCTTTATTGAGGTATGGTTGATTTACAATATATTAGTTTCAGGTGTATGCAGTTCTTAAAATCGGTAAGAATAAAATATTGCGAGATATGAAATAGATATCATAAGTCATCTAAGGTAGCCCTTTCATTCTCCAGATTAGAAACTGAAATCTAATACACTAAGATGTATCAGATAGATAACTAATAAGAACCTGCTGTATAAAATAAATAAATTAATAAATTAAAAAAAAAGAAACTGAAACCTAGAGAGGCTAGTAATCCTGTTTATATTTAGGTAATCATTTTTGGAAGAAAAATTGCAGTGTAATATTTAATCACAAGCATAATTTTATTGAAACTTATTTTGGGGGTGATTTTTGTGCAGGTGTAGTTCCAGATGGTACCTATGAAGTGTGTTCCAGGACTACAGGACAAGCAGCTGCTGGTAAGTTCACCTTTGGTATTACTTTTGCTATATATATCTGATAGAATTCTGCTTTTTTTATCCATTTTTCCTGCCTTTATATTAGAGGCTCTTTTAACTAAACTCATTCTGGTATTCCCTAATTTTTAAAAACTATTTTGCAATAATATTAGCATATTTTTATTTATCTAACAATTAATTAGACACCATCAGTGTACAAGATACACTACAAAATGTTTTGGGAAAGACAAAGATGAATAAGATATACTTTCTATGCCATATAAGCTTAAATTCTAATAATGTAGTTACAGCTCTGCAGCATAACTAAACTGTAATAAGTGATAAGTTCAAAAAATATATAAAATTCCAATTGCTATTGAAATTTACAGGAGGGAGATAAAATTTCTAAATGTCAAAGGATACTGGAATGAGAGAAAGCTTTATGGAAGGAAAAGCATTTAAACAAGGACTTGAAAGATGGATAAAACTGTTTCTTAAGCAAAAACTGGAAAATATGAACAGAGGAAATTCAGGCAGAGAGAATAATACCTGTCATGATGTCAAAACACAGTGTCTAGTTAGAGTTGTCCAAATTGGCTGGAATAGAGTTATGTGAAAATAAGATGAGAAAAATCTTAAATCCCAAATTAAGGAATTTGGACTTCATTTTGTGGACAGTGAGAAAGCCATTGAGTTTTTTTGAGCAAGAAAGCAGATGTGACAGTATCAAAGGGACACACACTTTCAAGGATTAGAGAGGAGAAAAATCTAGGAAACTGGTTAGGAGATAACCATAGAAGTAATAATCTGTCTTAACTAAGATGACAGCATAGTGTAACTTTTTATTATTTTTACTGGTATAAAATTAGGGTAAGATAAATGGAGATATTTATTTAAGAGCGCTTAAAATGTTGAGAGGGGAGAAGCCGATTAGGATGAGTAGATTTCCTTTTCTCCTTACTATTCCTCCTGTCCTCCAAAACCTAGTCTCAGTGCTCGTCCTAAGTAAACTGTCTCAGAAAATAGCAAGGCCTGCAGTCCCCACTGACAGAGAACTGAAAAAGTTAGGAAATTTCCAGCAGTAATGTTAGAAGGAAAAGTTGATAACTGAGGTAAACATACATATTGGGAGGAAGGTCACATAAAAGTCTTTGTCAGGAGTCTTGTTTATAAGCGACAACAACGTACTCAAACTGGCTTAACCAGAAGGGGGAACTTGTTAAAAGAACATTTGCAGATCACAATTAAACTTAGGAATGGCTATCTCAGTGAAGAGAAAGAACGAGGTCAATTCAGGGGCCCTCAGGAACTACTGGAAACAAGATCGCAGCTGTCACCAGGGCTCTTTCCAGCTCTTGTCTTTGCTTCTCTCCGGCTGCTTCATTTTTGCTAACTGCTGACCTCCTGAAATATGGCAGGAAACATGGCTGCCAGCAGCTCATGAGCCTCATTCCCCACCCCTCAATCACTAGAGAGGGACCAGTCTTTGCTCAAGTCCAGGGAAGGATTCTTAGTTTTCCAACTTTGACCCTTACTCAGGCTAATCATCTGATTAATTCTGGCTAATGAGGGAGGGCTGTGCCAGTTCTCCTACTATAGTCATGGGGAGGTAGATCAGCTATGGGGCTAGGGGAGGAGGGAATTCATAGGTCACATGGGGAAAGAAGAGTGCTGAAAACAGAGAAACAATAGGTGCACACTATACAATAGGGAAATCAATCCCGTAGTCTCATGTTTCTGACAGATCTAGCTGTGAGAGACATTAGTTATTACACAGGGCCATCATCCACTTTATTACCTGAATGTAGAGTTATTTAAATTTCTATACTCAAGACTTACCAAAAACGTCACTTCTTTATTTAAACAGAAAGTAGTAGTGCTGGAACCTGGACACTCAATGTATTGTGGAAAATGTGTGGGATTGATGTCCACATGGATCCTAACATTGGCAAAAGACTTAACGCTCTGGGCAATACCCTTACAACACTGACAGGAGAGGAGGACGTAGATGACATTGCCGATCTAAATTCAGTGAACATAGCTGACCTGTCAGATGAAGATGAAGTTGACACTATGTCTCCCACTATCCATACTGTAAGTAAACTCACAGTTAGACTTTGTCAGGACTGGCTTTTACCCTGAGAAAGGGATATTATTAGGTCAGTGTTATTTACTGTAGTTGCTAATTGTGGAGGAAGGGAGTGGTGGTTCTCTGTGTCTACATTTATATAATATTGTTTTTTTAATTCCAAAATATTGTCTTTTAATTGAATTCCTTGTTTCATAACGGTTGTCAACCAACTTGTGCCTTAACCTACAGGTAACATGTTAACAGTAAAAGCAAAGTGCAAGCAGATCTGTAGAGACAGAAGGTAGATCAGTGGTCGCCTAGGACTGGGAGAGTTTAGGGGGTTGGGAGAGGGGATGGGAAGAGACTGCTAATGTTATGAGGTTTTGTTTGGGAGGTGGTAAAAATGTTCTAAATAGATTCTGATGATGGCTGCACAACTTTGTGACTATACTAAAAACCACTATAAACCATTATACATTTTAAAATGGGTGAATTTTATGGCATGTGAATTATCTCAATAATGATGTTCAAAAATGAAAGTCAGAAGCAAAGTGCACCCACACAAAATAAAGTATACATTTTAAAAATGTGTATTTCCATTTATACTGTACATATTCTATAGTATCAGATTGATTAGTTATTAAACTTATTATTAGATAAAAAGAAAGTTTCTCTCTGCTTTCATTCTATTATCGACGTAAAAAAAAATTTGAAACATCTTTTAACTACTGTATCATGAAATAGTTTTGTTCTTGGAAAGAAATTTTTTAAAAATTAACATTACTGTTTACCATTTAGAGTTCAGAGGGAAGTTCAGTAAGTGGAGATGGCCACAAGCTCACCTTTGGGCAACGACTTGTAAATCACCTCCTAGGCCTGAGGCCTCCACATCAGCGCTATTCTGTTCCTGCAGAGTATCTGTGTAACCCAGAGATGTGGGCCTCCCCTCAGTCTAGCCAGTCCCATCTGAAAGCATGCAGAGCTCACTCATGGGGAAACGTAGGTAGCAACTAAATGGATTCCTTGCGAAAATGAAGGGGTTTGAATCACTGGAGAATTCCAATCATCTTACTTAATATAGATGGCTTTGATTCTTGCATGCTCCCTTTGATTTAAGGTGTTATTTCTGTGATAGGGTAGATTTGCTTTGTGACCTGAGGGTGTTACTGACAGACATGCTTTTGATTTTTCAGGAAGCTGTAGATCATCGAAGACAAGGAGCATCTTGTAGCCAGCCAGGAGAACTTAGAGGAAGAAAAATTATGAAGCGTATAGTGGATATCAGAGAACTGAATGAACAGGCCAAAGTAATAGATGATCTTAAGTATGTATAATGATTTTTAATTTAGTATAGTATTCCCTAATAATAGAATAGATTTTAAATGTGAAGGAAACTGGATTGGGGCCAGTACAACCCCTTTAGTTTATAAATGAGATCACCAAGGTCCAGAAAAGTTTGGTGATTTGTCTGAGATCATACATTCATTAGTGATAAAGTTAGAAATGTTAGTCTAGTGCTCACCACAACTCCGCATTTCTGAGAAGTTTATGACTGACTTTATGTCACATATATGCATCCCTACATGTACATACATGTATCTTCACATATGTATGTAAATATGAGTTTTTTGCTAACAGTATTTTTGGAATGCAAATTTTTGAGAGAGGAAGAAAATTTAGAATTTATTAAGCACCTATTGTGATTCTGACATGTTATCTCAATTTAATCCTCACAACATTTCTGTGAGATTAGATGGCATTATCCAAACTTTATAGATGAGAAAACTGGCTCAGAGAGATTAAAGAATTGGAATTTGAACCTGTGTTTGTCTGAATTCAAACTTCATGCTTTTTTGCTTTCCTGTATTAGCAGTTCACTAGAACTGAGGTGAGGGTAGGGTGAGTCAAGAGTGGGGAGTAGGTGGTAGTCATTTTTTTCTTTATCTGTAGCCTGCTAAATAGTACTGAGTAGGTAATGCTTGCTCTGTAAGACTAAATATTCTTCTTGCCAAAATGAAATTTTTGTTTTCCCCAAAGGTGGAAAACATACTTCATCTTTTCTAATCTTTGTACTCCTTTATCTGTGTTTTTTTGCATTCGAGGATTTTACAGAAATGTATACATTGTACAGTGAAAGGTATTCGCTAAAAACTTGTCTGTAAAATCAGTTATGATACAGTGATTCACGTTTTCCTGTTGACTTACATTGTAGTTTGAGTTTTGTTATCAGGGGAAAACTGACTTGAAGCAAAATATACTTCCTCCCCTAAAATCTTACCTGAGGCTTAAATTATATGTAGAATATTACATACAGATACTATCTGCTAAGTGGTTCCATAGCTTTCCTGAGATTATCACAGAGACTCGTGATGTAGAAATGGATAAGAACCATTTCCTAAAACATTAGAGAAAGTTTTTTTTTTTTTTACAGTTTTGCCAGATATGAGTATTAACTTTATGCAGGATTGTGGCCTGTCCATACATAATCTTTGATATTCTGATAGAGAATTTAAAAAGGAGCAAGTAAAAATCACTCTTACTTTGTTACCTCATTACACTAACTGCCATATTTGTTTTTTATCCAGAAAACTAGGTGCAAGTGAAGGAACCATAAACCAGGAAATTCAACGTTATCAACAATTAGAATCTGTTGCTGTGAATGATATTAGAAGAGATGTTCGTAAAAAATTACGGAGGTCCAGTATGCGAGTGAGTAAACATTTAAGGAGAATTTTATTAAAGTAGACTATTTAAACATTTTTTCACTTTATGAAATTTTATGATGATACTTATGTTGTTCTCTTTCTTCCTCCATTGCTATTGATAACACTTGACTTGTGTATCTCATGTCTACTATGTACCAGGCACTGTTTAAAGCACTTTACATTCAACAACCCATTAAATCTTTACAACAGCCCTATGTGGTAGCTTGTATTATTTTCCCCATTTTAAAGATGAGGAAACTGAGGCACAGAGAGGTCAAGCAATTTGACCAAGGTTATACAGCCAATAATTTCAGTGGAGCCAAGATTCAAACCCAAACAGTGGGATTCTACAGTCTATGCCCTTAGCCACTGTGTTTTGTCTGCCTGTCATGAAGTCATACTTTCTTTTTTGTCTCTAATTCAAATGTGAAATTTTTTGAGATGTCCATTCTACCCCTCCCATTTTCCACAGCGGATTTTACTTTTAGCCACTACATACTGTAAGCACTTTATTCTTACCTTTGTTATTTGCATATTTAGTTGCCCTTACTAGTATTTGAGTCTCTTAAAGGACAAGTTGTTTATCTTTGACCTTACTATCTACCACATCCTGGGATTTAGTCCAATTGCTGAACACTTGAAATAATATATAGATAGATGTACTAGAAAAATAGAGTAGAAAATAATTCTAAAACTTATTCAAATGGAGGTAGGTTGCTTTGGGTCAAGGTAGTCTTGTTAGTAGAAAAACTAATTTTTAAAAATATAGTCAGCAAAACCCTCCAGTTTTTTTTAACCAGAGTATGGTTTTTGGGTGTTACCCCAATACATAAAAACTGATTAAATCAGAGCTGTTGAGGTTAGAGAAAAGGGGGAAAGGTTGCAGGGATCCAGAGTTCATCAGCTTGAACTTTCTTTCCTTGGTCACCACCAAAGTCCTAGACAACCTCATTTGAATAGTGTTCTAAATTATTTATTTAAATTAGGAATAAAATTCAATTTTACTTATTCAACACTGGCCTCTGATAGTACTAAATGGATAGTGATGCTCTGTAATGCATAACTCTGTGTTTAAATTTTTTGCCACTATGTACCTCACAGTCATGCAACATAATGAAAATATTGCTTGCATACTGTTTATAAGCTAGTTTAGACTTGGCAATTAACTGTTAAAAATAAAACTAGGTAGAGAGGATTAGGAAAATTACTGAAATTAAATCTGTGTTCTTAACATTTTTCTCATTTGGTATTTCCCCCTCAATTCCCTTTTAGTCCACTTGCTTTCTAAGTCTCCATTGTATTAGAATCTTTTTACTATCTAGCCCCCCAAACTACAAATTTGAAGAAGAGGGATTTGGTGACAAGGAGGGTGTTCCAGTCACCACTTCCTTTCCTTTTTTGTAATAAAGAGTTCTGTCGGGGGGGTACCCTTGGGTGGTACTCAGGATGATTAGTGGTCGCTCCCTCCCTCCCCCTCCCCCTCTTCCCTGATCTCCTCTTCTCCCCCCTCCCCTCCCCTTTCTCCCAGAATCTTTCCTTTTAATTCTCATTTTCTTTCTCGTTTCTTTCTTTTCTTATTGTTTCCTTATTTCTCCCCTTATTTCTGTACCCCTCATCCCTGCTCCCAATCTTTTCTCTCAAATTATCTGGTGGCTCCTATTTTCCTTGTACAGCCTTCCTAATTGACGTTAGGACTAAGAATAGCTGATTCCTGCTGCACTTTGATCCATCTGTGTTGTTAAGTGACATTTAATGTCACAATTTAAGATAACTTGTTATTGACCTGGGGGAGACAAGCTAACTTCTTTAACAGCAGAACATTTTACCTGAAGTCAGATATTACAACAGTAAACAACTGCCTAAACTCACCCTTTTTCTATCCCCTTTCATTAGGCTGCTTCCCTAAAGGATAAGTGGGGTTTGGGTTACAAACCAAGTTACAGCCGATCAAAAAGCATTTCAGCTTCTGGAAGACCACCTCTTAAGCGAATGGAAAGGGCAAGGTAATATATTTCAACCAATGCAACAAGTAATAAAATTGCTGACTCTTTTGCCAAAGGTCACTACTTATTTATTGTGTTCTAATTGGGGAAATTACAAAATTAAGGTAGCAAATGGACCTTATTAGTAAAACTAGTAATAGTGGATACTGTCAAACTAAGAAGTTTGAGGAATCCCTCTATCCCATTTATACTCTACTTTTATATTATAAAAGTCATTGTGTGCTTTTTAGTAATGAAGTACACTGCTATTTAGACAAGTTTATGCGTAAACTTATAGACTATCCAAAGAAATGAATAGTTGCATGTTAGTAGCTGCAGCTCTAAATTTGTCATTTTAGAAAAAGTGTGATTATACACACATTTAACATATGAAAAATGGGAAATTTTACTTGTTATTGAAGAAAAATATAGTTTTACTAGTAAATGAACACTATAAAGTATAAATTCTTTTTTATAAGGTTTAATTTTAGAAAATCTTGTGTTAAAGCAATGAACTTTTTTTTTATGAGATGCTAAAGGTTAAGAAATGGAATACCAAAAGTTCAATCCTTGGATAAGGTAAATATTTAGAAATAAAGTGTTAATGTCATTAATCAGACTTTTATAAAGTCCAGGGGTTTTTTTGAACACGAGTATTAATGTTTTATAACTTTATATTTTATTATAGTTCTCGAGTAGGTGAAACTGAGGAACTCCCAGAAATCCGGGTGGATGCAGCATCTCCTGGACCCAGAGTCACTTTCAATATCCAAGATACAGTAAGAGAGATACTATTTGTTAGAGATACACAGTGCTAAATAATTTTTAGTAATTACAAAATTATAGTAGTTATGCAGTTTAGAAATAGTAGTTCCTACTTACAGTGAAAGTGTGGATTGTGATGGTTGAGGTGTCTGTACATTGCCAAATAGCAGAGCACTATTGAGAGCCATGCCGCAGGTGTTAGTGTTTTGCATGTAGAATAAAGACTCCATACTGCTTGCTTGTAGGTAGAAACATTTTGTTGAATAATTTTTCTTTCAAGTTCGACTCTGCATTAAACTGGGTATTTTACACAAATGTAATGTGGAATGTTTTTACTTAATGTATTTTATTGTTTATGTATTTCTGTTCAGAATATATAGAGAGATAATATCAGAAACTAGTAGTAAAAAAGGTCAGCGTCAAAGTTGTATTCTAATTTTATAGCATGTTAAAATTAATGTTAAAATATTTGTTGTTTTTTGTTTACTTTTAAAGCATTTTTTATTTTTCATGAATTTTTATAAATTTTCTTATTATTTTAATTAAGTTGAAAAACACGGTATGGGGAAGTACACCACAGTCCAGCTGTCCTGGGGAAGGGTATTTTCAGGTACTTTTTAAGAACAACATAAATTTTGCTTTAAAACTAATTAACCACTCTGAAAATCTGCTTTCAAAATGTCTTCCTCTCATTTCATACTAAACTCAGACCTTGAAGATATTTTACATAAAGGTTTAAGATTGTTTCAGTTCTTTTTCATCATGTATATTTCCTAAGCTTTTTCATGAATATATTTTACTTCTATACTTACTTATAATTTAATAGTAATTATTTAATCTCCAAAATTAAAGGACTAAATCAGCAGATTAACTCAACAAAATCATAAACCAAAAACTGCAGTATGTTACAGTTATTTGCTAATCCCGAAGTGAATCTCTTTTCCCTACACTCAAATACAAAATGAATCTTTTCTTTAAGAAAAAATTAGTTACCTAATTCAAACTAGAATCAAACCTATCTCAGAACAACAAATTAATCATTGAGTTATTTATTTTGAGTCACTGGTATAAAAAAGCATGTATAAAAGCAATCTATTAAAAATTATGTTCAAAACAGTATGGAAAATGTGCTACACAATCACTTATAAGTTGAGTTAACACCTTTATAAGCTACATATTTTCCCTAAATATAAGTTATAAAAGTAAAATTTAATTTTAAAATTGTATCTGTATAGTAGGTACTTAAATCATTGTCTAGAAATTTTCTGTCAAGTTACATTTAAAAATTGGAACTTATTCCACATTTGTTTCCCATAGCCCACTCTTTTAAGATAGTCTCAATATATATCCCGTAGTTACACTGAATTTAGTCAAGCCAAATTTTGTTGTAGAACTATTAGGTTGTAATAGAGTGAGCTTGACAGACATGTCCTTTTTTCTAAAAATGAACTTGGAAATACTGTCCTTTACAGTGAATTGAATGGATTCTACTAATTGATTTTTTTTTCCTGGACAGTATTTTTAAAATTGAGATAATTGACATATAACATTATTTTCAGGTATACAACATAATTATTTGATATATGTATATACTGTGAAATGATTGAGTTATTCTTAAAGGCATTAATATTTGAATGATTCAAGTCCTATTTTTAAATAGCAGTATATGCTGTTTAAAAAAAATAGTGTATAAAAATCATAAATTACAGAATAGATCATTAAGGCATGGTTAAATAGAAAATAAATATAAACAAAGGTATATTTATCTACATAAACTCTTACCACAGCTTTAAAAGTTGAAGATTTTCTGATAAAATCTGACTTACTTACTAAATGATGTTATTTCTTTTAAGTGAAGAAAATCTAGATTCTGCAAATGTTTGAAATTTTGATTATAGGATTTCACTATGTATCTTATAGTAATATCAATAAATGTACCTTGCACATTACACTTTACAAAGGCTTATCACATTCCTTCAAAGGATATGCGAGCAAATCTCAAAACTGGGAATCAAAATTAGGTCATAGAAGTTTTGTTTTTTGGTTTTTTTTGACCTACTTAAATGCAGTGGTCTCCTGATACAATCCTCAGTGAGTGACATTGTATTTATACAAAGTATTTGCCTTAAAATACAGAATTCTTAAGTTTGATTGATTGCTATTTAATTATATAACTATTTACACATCTTTCTTCAGCTCATTAGGGGCCCATTTTAAAATGATGTATCCACAGAAAGTATTCTGGAAGCACAAAGTACATTCTGTACTGACACTTGCATGTTCTTCCATCATTAATTGCTCTCTTGCCCTTCTAATTTAATCACATTGCTTCTTTTGTCTCCACAGCATGATTAACCCATGCTTTAAAGAATTACAGTATGTACTAATTAACGTGATGATATATGCTTATATAAAGTAAAATTTCACTCTAATTTTTAGTGAGTCAGTGGTATGACTTTCTGTGGTTTGAACTTCTCCTTCCTTCCTTGGTGTACCATTTCATATGTTTGTAAAGCTGATCTTTCAGTTCAGAGTGAGGAAATTCAATTTTGAGAGAAATTTTAGATGCTTAAATGTATATTTTTTCTTTTTCTTTTTTTTTAAGGGAAAAGAGGTTTATAATGTGAACCTGATTCATATTTTTTCTCTTTACATTCAGTTTCCAGAGGAGACAGAACTGGACCTTTTGTCAGTAACCATTGAAGGTCCATCCCATTACTCCTCAAATAGTGAAGGATCATATTCCGTGTTCAGTTCTCCCAAAACTCCAGGAGGCCTTTCACCAGGCATTTCTTTCCAACCTGAGGAGGGCCGACGGGATGACAGTTTGTCTTCTACCAGTGAAGATTCCGAGAAGGATGAAAAGGATGAAGACCATGAGAGGGAAAGGTTCTATATTTACAGGAAGCCCTCGTGAGTAGCTTTAAGATCCCTAGGCAGTATTGTAGAATCTAGAACTGAGCTTAAAGCATTATATAACTGTTAATTTTTACAGAAAAAAAAAATCTTAACATGCCTACCCAGAGTGAGACTAGGAGATGTATCCATGGTTTACTAATATAATTTAGCTCCATATGGCATTATTTTTTTCTTTCCCTGTCTTTATGTCTTTTAATAAAATCTAGAAAGTAGCATTTTAAATTTTACAATTTGCAAAAATGAAATCTCCTCCAAGATGTAGAATGTAGGTCATACACTGATATTCAGACTCCTTAATATCAGTGCTTGTGCCTGTGTCCTGAGCGCTTAGAACACTGCCTGGCACGTGATAGTTACTCAGTACATAGTTGTTGAATAAAATGTGACTCCATTAAACTTAAGAAAAACTTCAATTAGTAGGAGCCAGTTGGGTAATTTGTGTGAATTTATAAAATAGTGAAATTTATTTATAGACTACTGCTCACATAACATGTTGGAAAATAGTTGGTTGAAAACTCTTCCCAGTTTACTACAATGTAATCACCAGTTGTTCCTCCTCTAGACATACATCTCGTAAAAAAGCAACAGGCTTTGCTGCTGTTCATCAGCTATTTACAGAACGCTGGCCAACAGCCCCAGCCAACAGAAGTCTTAGTGGCACAGCTACAGAGAGAAATATTGACTTTGAACTTGATATACGAGTTGAAATTGATAGTGGAAAATGTGTGCTCCACCCAACCACCCTTCTACAAGAACATGATGATATAAGCTTGAGAAGGTAACATATTGGTCAGAAAGGTGTACAAGTAACTTCATTTGTTAGAACTACTATTTACATATCATTAATCATAACAAACATTTCCCACCACATCCCAAAATGCAGATTTAAAGAGTATATTTTATTATAATTAGCATGTTTGTTTATTTGTATAACATACTGTTTTCTTTAAACAAGTGTATAATATTTTCTGGTGATTAGAAATGGACATCTGATTTAGATTCTAGCAAATTTGTTAATTAAAATAGTTATATCCTTGGAATTCTTTAAATAAGCATGAATTTCTCAGTCTCTGTCATCATATGGTGCACATTTCTGTTTCAAAGAACAGTACAATACTTAAAGATATCTTGTTATTGAAAGTTTGATGACATAAAGAAATAAGAAAGATTGGGAAACAACTGCATCAAGAGACCTCAGTAAACTGGAATGTTGTTCAGGCTATAACTGCAGCTTTACCATTTGTTTCCATCATTGAAGAAATAGTGGTATAAACAGGCGTAGGGTTAGATTATTTTGTTCTTTGAATTTCTGTTTTACTTTTCCTTCCTAATCTAAAAAAGAATTATAAGAAAACAGTAATATTAATAATTGAGTGAATGAGTAAGGAGTGGGTGGAAATGTAAATAAAACAAGTAGGCAGAATGCTGACAACTGCTGAAGCTGGGAGATGGACCCATGGGAGTTCATTCTGCCACTCCATTTACTTTCTGTATGTTCAAATTTTTCTATAATAAAAGATTTTTTTTTTTTTTTTTTTTTTTTTTTGCGGTATGCAGGCCTCTCACTGTTGTGGCCTCCCCCGTTGCGGAGCACAGGCTCCGGACGCGCAGGCTCCGGACGCGCAGGCTCAGCGGCCATGGCTCACGGGCCCAGCCGCTCCGCGGCATATGGGATCCTCCCAGACCGGGGCACGAACCCGTATCCCCTGCATCGGCAGGCGGACTCTCAACCACTTGCGCCACCAGGGAGGCCCAATAAAAGATTTTTAAATGTCTCTTTGTCTAATGAAGCTTTTTAGAAAATGAGAAGATAAAAAGGCACTCTAAACAGTTAAATTCTTACAAATGTAATAGTGGTGATAAAAAGAACAACTGTTAATTTATTTTTGGTTGAACCGCAGTAAACCAAAATAAATTGCTGGTACTCAGCTATATTTACCTATGTAAAGGGCAGTTTCATTTGGTTCAACCTTATGTGTTCATGTGAAACAGTTGTGATCTCAGGAAAGAATAACTGCCTTGTGTAGTTGTGGAACATACAACATAAACCTCATCCATGCAAGGATTAACCAGTTTCGCTAGAGATGCTGATGAGCTTCACTTTTTCAACCTTATTAATGAAGGATTACATTTCACTTACTATATAAATAAAAGTTGCTTTTAAACAAAATAAAATGAAATAAATATCTTTCAAAAAGATATAACATTTTTCTATTTATAGGAGTTATGATAGAAGTTCCAGGAGTTTAGATCAAGATTCTCCTTCGAAAAAGAAGAAGTTTCAAACTAATTATGCTTCCACCACCCATTTAATGACTGGCAAGAAAGTGCCATCATCTCTACAAACAAAGCCTAGTGACTTAGAAACAACAGTATTTTACATTCCTGGAGTTGATGTAAAGGTAAAAACCTAAATGTCTAGGATTAGGGATTAGATTTTTAGTAGCCATGCTTATTTTCTATCATATATATTCTTCCTTCACCAATTATATTAAAATGAGGCTTTCTGAAGTTTTTCTCTAATATAGCCATATTCTGAACATGAGACCTTCTAAACTGCAGGTTGCCCCTTTTTCCACGAAATTTTGACAGAAAAGTTAATTTTCTTTTTTAAACACTGATACTCACAATGTATTTGCTAAACCTTGCCTATTGCAACTCTTTTAGATTCTAGAATTATTAAGCTAGGATGTTAAGCTAGAAAGAACTTAAAATATTATCTGGGATGACCCTTTTTAACTTTAAAAATGAGAAAAAGCTAATAAGGAACTTTCCGGGATCACAAAGCTAACTCGTAAAATCTTCTGGCTCCAGAACCAGTGTTCTTTCAGCCACATTTTTGTACATTTCTTGGTTTCCCTCATCTGCATAATTTTAATTTTGAAAGTTTATTTGTTTCAATACAGTTGCATTATAATTCCAAGACTCTAAAGACCGAATCACCTAATGCCTCCAGAGGATCTTCCTTGCCAAGAACACTGTCTAAAGAGTCCAAGCTGTATGGTGTGAAAGACAGTGCGACATCTCCTCCTCCTCCTTTACCTTGCACTGCCCAGAGCAAGACTCACAGCTTACTTCCTCCCCAGCCCCCGCCTATTCCCTCAGGTATTTACGGAAAACATATTTTATTTTAATTTTTTTCATAAATTAAGTTTTAGTCATCACCTACTTGCTCTTTTGAGACTTTCTTTCAAATTCATGTTTAAGAAGAAAGGACTTAGACTTATCAGTAACAACTGTACAAAGTTCATATGTGGAAGTGTTGGCCAACTACTTTTGCCTAGTTCTCAAATTGATATTACCTTAGAATATCAGTTGTTAAAATAAACTTAATAGTTTACTTAATTTTTTAGATCTATATATATTTAGAAAAGTCTTAATGTAGTTCAAATCTGGGAGTTCATGATCTAGATGGAAACATCAAAGTTATATCTGGGAGCTTATGATCTAGATGGAAACATCAAAGTTATACATTTAAGACAGAGTACACTGGACTTAACCACATTTATTATCTATTATTGCATAACAAATTAACCCAAATTTAGTGGCTTATAATCTCAAACACACCTTCTGCGGATCAGAAATTCAGGAGCAGTTTGGCAGGGTGAATCTAACTTCACAGTGTTTTATGAAGCTGCAGTCAGGATGTTGGCTAGGGCTGCAGTCATCCAAATGCCTGACTGGGTCTGGAAATCTGCTTCCATTGTATCCCATTCACATGGCTGGCAAGCTGGTGCTTTAGTTTCTCCCCACATGGGTCTCTCCACTGGGCTGCCTGAGTGTTCTCAGGACATGGCAGCTGACATTCCCTCAAAAGGAGTGATCCAAAAGAGAACATGGCTGAAGCTGCAATATCTTTTATGGCTTAGTCTCAGAAGTCATGTAACATCACTTCCACAATATCTAATTGATCATAGAGGTGAGCCTTATTCAGTGTGGGAGGGAACTACACAAGGGTGTGAATACCAGGAGGAAAGGACTATTGGAAGTTATCTTGGAATCTGGCTACTATACCATGTGGATAATACCTTATATATATATAATAGAATTTCCAAAAAAGGGAATATTGGACTGGACAAGAACTATTTGAAAAAGCTTTATTAGAGAGATGGAACTTGATAAATCTTTTAAAGTAGCCAGTAATCGTAATAATGCCTAACATTTTTAGAGCACTTTTATATTTTATATTTTTAAATTTATGTTCGGCTGCGTTGGGTCTTTTTTATTTTTTTATTTTGGCTGGTTTTGGTATCAGGGTGATGGTGGCCTCATAGAATGAGTTTGGGAGTGTTCCTTCCTCTGCAATTTTTTGGAAGAGTTTGTGAAGGATGGGTGTTAGCTCTTCTCTAAATGTTTCATAGAATTCACCTGTGAAGCCATCTGTTCCTGGACTTTTGTTTGCTGGAAGATTTTTAATCACAGTTTCAATTTCATTACTTGTGATCGGTCTGTTCATATTTTCTATTTCTTCCTGATTCAGTCTTGGCAGGTTGTGCATTTCTAAGAATTTGTCCATTTCTTCCAGGTTGTCCATTTTATTGGCATAGAATTGCTTGTAGTAGTCTCTTAGGATACTTTGTATTTCTGCGGTGTCTGTTGTAACTTCTTTTTCATTTCTAATTTTATTGATTTGAGTCCTCTCCCTCTTTTTCCTGATGAGTGTTGCTAATGGTTTATCAATTTTGTTTATCTTCTCAAAGAACCAGCTTTTAGTTTTATTGATCTTTGCTGTTGTTTTCTTTGTTTCTACTTCATTTATTACTGCCCTGATCTTTATTATCTCTTTCCTTCTGCTAACTTTGGGTTTTGTTTGTTCTTATTTCTCTAGTTCCTTTAGGTGTAAGGTTAGATTGTTTGAGATTCTTCTTGTTTTTTTTTTTTTTTTTTTTTTTTTGTGGTATGCGGGCCTCTCACTGTTGTGGCCTCTCCCATTGCGGAGCACAGGCTCCGGATGCGCAGGCCCAGCGGCCATGGCTCATGGGCCCAGCCGCCCCGCGGCATATGGGATCCTCCCAGACCAGGGCACGAACCCGTATCCCCTGCATCGGCAGGCGGACTCTCAACCACTGCGCCACCAGGGAGGCCCCTTCTTGTTTTTTGAGGTAGGATTGTATAGCTATAAACTTCCCTCTTAGAACTGTTTTTGCTGCATCCCATAGGTTTTGGATCATCGTGTTGTCATTGTCATTTGTCTCTAGATATTTTTTGATTTCCTCTTTGATTTCCTCAGTGATCTCTTGGTTATTTAGTAACGTATTGTTTAGCCTCCATGTGTTTGTGTTTTTTACATTTTTTTCCCTGTAATTCATTTCTACTCTCATAGCGTTGTGGTCAGAAAAGATGCTTGATATGTTTTTAATTTTCTTAAATTTACTGAGGCTTTATTTGTGACCCAAGATGTGATCTGTCTTGGAGAATGTTCCATGCGCATTTGAGAAGAAAGTGTAATCTGCTGTTTTTGGATGGAATGTCCTATAAATATAAATTAAATCTATCTGGTCTATCGTGTCATTTAAAGCTTGGGTTTCCTTATTAATTTTCTGTTTGGATGATCTATCCATTGGTGTAAGTGAGGTGTTAAAGGCCCCCACTATTATTGTGTTACTGTCGATTTCCTCTTTTATAGCTGTTATCAGTTGCCTTATGTATTGTGGTGTTCCTATGTTGGGTGCATATATATTTATAATTGTTATATCTTCTTCTTGGATTGATCCCCTGATCATTATGTAGTGCCCTTCCTTGTCTCTTGTAACATTCTTTATTTTAAAGTCTATTTTTTCTGATATGAGTATTGCTGCTCCAGCTTTCTTTTGATTTCCATTTGCATGGAATGTCCTTTTCCATCCCCTCACTTTCAGTCTGTATGTGTCCCTAGGTCTGAAGTGGGTCTCTTGTAGACAGCATATATATGGGTCTTGTTTTTGTATCCATTCAGCAAGCCTGTGTCTTTTGGTTGGAGCATTTAATCCATTCACGTTTAGGGTAATTATTGATATGTAGGTTCCTATTACCATTTTCTAATTGTTTCAGGTTTGTTTTTGTAGGTCCTTTCTTCTCTTTTGTTTCCCACTTAGAGTAGTTCCTTTAGCATTTGTTGTAGAGCTGGTTTGGTGGTGCTAAATTCTCTTAGCTTTTGCTTGTCTGTAAAGCTTTTGATTTCTCCATCGAATCTGAGTGAGATCCTTGCTGGGTAGAGTAATCTTGGTTGTAGGTTCTTCCCTTTCATCACTTTAAGTATATCATGACACTTCCTTCTGGCTTGTAGAGTTTCTGCTGAGAAATCAGCTGTTAACCTTATGGGAGTTCCCTTGTATGTTATTTGTCGTTTTTCCCTTGCTGCTTTTAATAATTTTTCTTTGTCTTTAATTTTTGCCGATTTGATTACTGTGTGTCTTGACGTGTTTCTCCTTGTGTTTATCCTGTATGGGACTCTCTGTGCTTCCTGGACTTGGGTGGCTATTTCCTTTCTCATGTTAGGGAAGTTTTCGACTATAATCTCTTCACATATTTTCTCGGGTCCTTTCTCTCTCTCTTCTCCTTCTGGGACCCCTATAATGTGAATGTTGTTGCATTTAATGTTGTCCCAGAGGTCTCTTAGGCTGTCTTCATTTCTTTTCATTCGTTTTTCTTTATTCTGTTCCACAGCAGTGAATGCCACCCTTCTGTCTTCCAGGTCACTTATCCGTTCTTCTGCCTCAGTTATTCTGCTACTGATTCCTTCTAGTGTAGTTTTCATTTCAGTTGTTGTATTGTTCATCTCTGTTTGTTTGTTCTTTAATTCTTCTAGGTCTTTGTTAAACATCTCTTGCATCTTCTCGATCTTTGCCTCCATTCTTTTTCCCCGGTCCTGGAGCATCTTCACTATCATTATTCTGAATTCTTTTTCTGAAAGGTTGCCTGTCTCCACTTCATTTAGTTGTTTTTCTGGGGTTTTATCTTGTTCCTTCATCTGGTACATAGCCCTCTGCCTTTTCATCTTGTCTTTCTGTGATGTGGTTTTTGTTCCACAGGCTGCAGGATTGTAGTTCTTGCTTCTGCGCTCTCTGCGTTGGGTCTTAGTTGCGGCACATGGGATCTTTCATCGTGGGGCATGGGCTTGTCTCTAGTTGTGGCGCGTGGGCTCCAGAGTGCATGTGCTCTGTAGTTGCAGTGCGTGGGCTCAGTAGTTGCAGTGTGTGGGCTTAGTTACCCCATGGCATGTGGGATCTTAGTTCCCTGACCAGGGATCAAAGCCATATCCCCTGCGTTGGAAGGTGGATTCTTTAGCAGTGGACCACTGGGGAAGTCCTTAGATCACTTTTAAATTGACAAGACACATGTATGTCCATTAAGTGCAAGGCAGATATTATCAATATTGTCCCCATTCTATATATGAAGAAATTTAAAGCTCACAGAAGTTGCATTTCTTTCCTACGTTTACAAGCTAATACATGCTGGAGTTGGAAATCTAAGCCAAAGTTAGCCAAATCTTAGTTAGCTATTATAATCATTCTACTAATGTGGAAACATTTAGTCAGGCAGAAGGAAAGAGAGATGCAGCCAATGTAAGGAGACATTATAAATGCATACAAGGTAAGAACAGCAAGAACACAGGAAAACCTAAAAACAATGATGTTTTTCTTCAACTTGCCACAGAATGTCATTAGTCAAAATTCTCTACATCTTACTCCTCAAGTGGACAAAATAATACTAAATGAGAGATTAAATGCTAAAATAATACTGGCAGAGTTAGCAAAGTATGAACTTGAAAAACTGAACCAAAATTTGTTACCTAGAGCAAATAGGAATAACTGTTGTACTTTTATATACATCATTGATTATCTTTGTATTCTAACAATAATTTATGATTTCTTTCAACCTATTTTTATTGCATTCTTGTATGGTCTTAAATATAAGGTGTTTCATGTGATTAAACTGTCATATAATTCTAATTTCTCACAAAATTATTGTATGTTTTATGGAAACTATTAAATTCACTTCACACCCTTAAATGTTCTAGCTAAAGGAAAAGCAAGTGGAGGAGTAAAAACAGCCAAGTTATATGCCTGGGTAGCACTTCAGTCATTACCAGAAGAAATGGTTATTAGTCCCTGCCTATTAGACTTTCTGGAAAAGGCTCTGGAAACTATCCCAATTACACCAATTGAAAGGAACTATACAAGTGAGTGTCTTCTTTATATACTTATTTGCCCATCACATGTACTTTGGGGTCCTATTACTTAGAAGGATTTCTTAATGCTATTATATATTCAATGATAAATGTAAAGGAATTATAGAACGGAAGAAGAACTTGAGAGACCATCTAGTCCTGGTGGGGTTTTACGATTCTTCCACGGCCACAGCTAGTGACAAAATTAACATTTTTAGGTCCTATGTTAGTGTGTCTCTTGGACTGGAAACTCCTTGAGGGCAAAGGCATAATTACTTTTTTCTTTGTTTGTTGTTTGGTATAGCAGCAGGGAATCAGAGTTTGAAGGAATGAGTAAGAGGTTTGAATAGGGAAAGATGTATAGAATGATGGGCTACAGAGCCAGTGTTTCTGTGCATTCATACCCCTGATCTCAGTACTAGCATAAGAGAAAAAGATCTTTTAATAAATAGTTTGCCCTTGCCCTAATAGTGCACTTAAAACTAAATATTTTAACAGCTATCAGCTCACAAGATGAAGATATGGGACATTTTGAAATACCAGATCCTATGGAAGAATCAACAACATCACTAGTATCATCTTCAACATCTGCTTACTCTTCCTTCCCTGTAGATGTTGTGGTTTATGTACGAGTTCAGGTGATATACTTCATTTATTCCTTTCTGTTTTAAAGAAAAAAATTTTTTCTTAAGTTTATTTGAACATTTACAATATTACTACCCTTTAGCGTTTTCTTAAGCTTCATGGACCTTTAGTATGTCTATGATGGCTTAGAGGTTGTGTGAACCTTTGGGAAGTGTATGTATAATTTTATGTGTGTGTTTACTTGTCTGCTGAGGAGGTTCGTATCTTTTGAGTTTTCAAAATTGAGATCTCATACTTTTGTGGCAAATGTAAAAATATGTAAGTTAAAACTATTTTTTAGCACTCTATGCCATTTTTTATGATGGCACCTATATTTCTTGTCATTATGGTCATTTGGGAGCAGGTATAAAGTGAAATTGAGATACAAAGTCACAACAGTACCTTTGTTAGATTTTTCTAAGAGTTATATAATATATATTTAATATTTTATTCTAAAATTCAGTCCAATCTGTAGTCCTTTAGGAGTATAGGCATACCTGAGAGATATTGTGGGTTCAGTTCCAAACCACCACTGCAATAAAGCAAAATTGCAGTGAAGCAAGTTACATGAATTTTTTGATTCCTCAGTGCATATAAAAGTTATGTTTACACTATATGGTAGTTTATTAAGTGTGCAATAGTATTATATCTAAAAAAACAATGTACCTGCCTTAATTAAAAAATAATGCTGTTGGAAGAATGGTACCATTAGACTTGCTCAAGGTAGGGTGGCCATGAACCTCCTTCAATCTGTAAAAAACTCAACATCTTCAAAGCACAATAAAACGAGGTATGTTATATTAGCATCCGATTGAGTCCATTTATTAAGGAGGACTTGGCTTGTATCCAAACTTCAAGGTTTAGTTTACTCTCAATTAAAATTTTATGAACAATCTCAAGAATAAAAGTAACGCTAGTGCCCCGGGCCGGGAAGATCCCACATGCCGCGGAGCGGCTGGGCCCGTGAGCCATGGCGCTGAGCCTGCGCATCTGGAGCCTGTGCTCTGCAACGGGAGAGGCCACAACAGTGAGAGGCCCACGTACCGCAAAAAAAAAAAAGAAAAAAAAACGCTAATGATCATCTGTTCAGATTAATTTCTACAATAGCAGTTTGGCCAAAAGAACTTCAGTCTGATCTTCTGGAGTTTTGCACAAGCTGTTTTGAAGATCTGATGAAAACATGTAATGAGTAAGGGTTTGAGAGTTTGTAAAACTTCAGTTATTAATGCAATAGCCTTTTTAAATTTTAGTATAAAAGGAAATTATTTAAAATACTTGATTATGAACAATATGAACATAAACATCTTTAATGTTCTGAATTATCTCTATGTCTACATATTTACTGCTTAGAGATAGTTCCTCAAATATTTAGAGTTTTTAAAATGATACCATTTTGTTAATATACTTTGGTTAATGTATCGTGTGTCTGTTTGAAAAAGGTAGGACACTAAAGACAAAATTCTTTTAAGTGTCAAATAATAAATTTGGTATATGTAGACTGAAACGGAAACTGAATGTAATTTTTGGAGTCCAGTGGGAAGTTTTTTAATCATCTAGCTCCTAGAAACTTATTTTTTGGCTTTCTGCACTTTTTAGCCCTCACAGATCAAGTTTAGCTGTTTACCAGTGTCAAGAGTAGAATGCATGCTAAAACTGCCATCCCTGGACTTGGTGTTTTCTTCAAACCGAGGAGAGCTGGAGACTTTAGGGGCTACGTATCCTGCAGAGACTTTATCCCCTGGAGGTAATGCTCCTCAGAGTGGAACAAAGACCTCTGCAAGCAAAACTGGAATACCAGGTGTGGAAACATTCTTTTATTCAATTGGCATAAAGCCAAGTATTATTTTAACAGTAATATATATTGCCAAATAAATAAATTTGGAAAAGGAGAATATTTGAGAATTAGAGTACTTGTAGAAAAAAATCTATAGGAGATCAAAGTTTTGAGTGTATTTTATTACAAAGGAATGGCAGTGGGATAGCATTTTGTTGTTGGTTTCACATACGCATTACATGCACTATGAGGTATGAATGATAATGTGTTCAAGCACTTCTGAGTGTTTGATTTTATGCTATATTTTTACATTACAAGTAATCAGTGTTGCAAATGGTAAATGAGATGTAGTATTATCTTGCAAGGATTTCTTATCACACTGAATTAAAAGTATATCAGGGCCTCCCTGGTGGCGCAAGTGGTTGAGAGTCCGCCTGCCGATGCAGGGGATACGGGTTCGTGCCCCGGTCTGGGAGGATCCCATATGCCGCGGAGCGGCTGGGCCCGTGAGCCATGGCCGCTGAGCCTGTGCGTCCGGAGCCTGCGCTCCGCAACGGGGGAGGCCACAACAGTGAGAGGCCCGCATACCGCAAAAAAAAAAAAAAAAAAAAAAAGTATATCACATTGTGTGTGTGTGTGTGTGTGTGTGTGTATAAAAACTTTTTATTGGTGAATTTTGTTACCTCCTCAAATGTTTGTTTCATGAAAGGTTTAGTTTTTAAAGCAGAACTGATGATTTCCTGATGAGTTAGTCACACTTCACTGTATTAAAACTGTGTCATTTCTGCCCTAAAAATCATTTAGAGATCACAAATGCAAAAAATAAAGATTTTCTTGGCCATTTTTTAAAAGAGAGACTAGAATGAATGAAAATTGATGAGAGAACTAATGTTCAGTGGTCTTAAGCAGTGGGGGGGCGATTCTGCCCCCAGGGGATATTCCGCAACGTGGAGAAAGGGCTAAAGCAAAACATTTGCTTTGCTGTGTAAATCTCTGAAAATTTTCACAACAAAAAGTTGATATTTTAGAAATAAGATTTTT
The DNA here is from genome assembly GCF_025265405.1 of Mesoplodon densirostris. Classification (NCBI taxonomy): domain Eukaryota; kingdom Metazoa; phylum Chordata; class Mammalia; order Artiodactyla; family Ziphiidae; genus Mesoplodon; species Mesoplodon densirostris. The sequence goes on from NC_082661.1 coordinate 87,982,359, forward strand.
GCTAATACCATTGCCCACTGTCTTACACTTAGCTCCTAAATATTGCTGCTGGAATTGTATTGTAGTCAACAACATGTTGGAGCAATAGTGCTGGTTTTTGAAAACATATTTTTTTGATTATAAAATTAACTCATTGTTCATTACAGAACATAAAGAAAACAGAAAAGTATCAAAAATGAAAATAATAATATCCCTTTATCAGTTCCTACCTACTCTCTAGCATTTTTGTGAAGATATGATCTTTTTCCCAGGAAAAACTGAAATATGGTCTCTTCTGCTATGTAACTTTCAGAAATTTTAAATATAGGTTTTCCCAAATTATTAAGTATTTATCTCTAAAATAACTTTAATGACTGTATGATATAACATCATTTTGATCATATATTTGAAACTCCCTGGGCTCTTTGGCTTTTATTTTGTGAATAATATTGAGATGAGTATCTCTGTATATAAATATTTTAAAACATCCATAGGATTAATTCTTAAAAGTGGAATTCCTAAGTCAGAGAGTGTAAACATTTTAAGGTGTTTGATATATTTTACTCTCTAGTAAGACTATAAAGATTTCTGCATCTTCACCATAACGTGTCTGAACGCCAAGTTCACTGTACTCTTCTCAACACTTTGCTTTAAATTTATTTTCAATCATTGTTAATATGATTGTTACTTTATTGGCTGTTTGACAGAGGGGGATAAGTATGCCCATGCCCATTTCTCTGTTGGGATATTCACTTTTTTCTTAATGACAAAATATCACAAATTATTAACACAAATTATTATAGCAGTATATATGTACTATGCTAGAAATATATAATGAGAGGAAAATAAAATGAGCAGCTATTTTTATGTCCACATTTATTTTAGAAAATTAAAGAATGAAACAGCACCCCTTATTCTATCATCATAAAACATGAAAGAAGGAATGATGATGAGAATAAATGTATAAGAAATGTAGGTTATGACAATATCCATTCTTTTAAAGGATCTTTACTGAACTTTACTGAGTTCTGGGTCAGTACTAGGGGTTGCATATACTGTAGTGAACTTAGCTAACAGACATAGTGCCTGCTAATATGGAACTTAAATTGAATTTGGAGAAACAGATAATAAGCAAACAAACATGTTTTAAGTGGAAACATGAAGTAGGTTAAGTATGAGTTAGCCAAACAGAGAGTTGGGGGAATAAACACTCCAGGTACAGAATACAAGAATTAAGTAGGAAAGAATTTGACAACTTTGAAAAATAAAAAGAATAAAACTAGTATAAGTGGAGCATGGTGAACAAAGGGTATACTGTCATAAGCAAGATTTATATAGATAGGAAAGAGCCATATCATTCAGGGAAGCCACCGAGAGGTTAAGCAGGGAAGTGGACGTGATTATCATTCACACTTCTAGAACACTAGTCCAGCTGCAGTGTGGCAGTTGCTTTGAGGAGAACAGGAGTGGGAGGAAGCAGGGAGAGAAGTTGGCCATTTCAGCAGCCCAGAATTGATCATTGTTTAGGCTAGAATAGCAATAGTAAGATGGAGGAAAATGGACATACTTGATATATGTTGTTAGACATAGAAATGGTATGGTGATAAATTGCATGATAGGAAGTTAGAAGTGGGAAGGATGACAGATAACTCCCAGGTTTCTGGCTGAGCTATTTGCATGGAAGTGTTACTTACAGAGATGGGAAATACTGGAAGAAAAGCAGATTAGGGGAAAAGATCAGTTCAGTTTTGGACATGGTAAGCTTTGTCTTACCATGTCGGTGATCACGTGTCTGTGATCCATTCTAGCTGGATGTCAAGTAACCAGCGGCAATATATGAATCCAAAAGAAGTCTGGTCTGGAGATACGTATTTTAGAATCACTGGCAAATCATATAAAGCTCCATTCAGACAGTCTCATATTTTTTTATGTTTAAAGCACATTTGGATTTAGTCTGTCCACCCATGGTAGATGTTGCCAGTGAGGGCACGTAGCTGCCTAAGAGAAGGAGATCTTTAACTTTCTCTATTTGTGTACCTTACTCTGTTTCCACTGTTTCTGGGAAATGTGGACTCCAGCTATATGGTTTGGGTTTTTTACAGTTCATTCTTCTCTTCCATTGCTTAAAACCCAGCTGTTTTGTACCTCTTCCACGGCCTGCTTCCTGTAGAACAAAGGAGAAGAGAAACAGGAAACCATGGAGTTGGCCAGTAATATGTATAAATAATTATTTCAAAGATGAACAGAATATTCAGCCTTAGTTTACGAAGTAAATTAACTGGAAAATACATCTAAGTCCTCATTTTAATTTCAAGGATTTAACTCTATTGATCGGTTAATATTTGACTATTTTCACTTTATTTTCAAGTCATGTTTGTTTCTTGAGACTATATTAGTGACAGTTTTTAAAATTTTCTGTGGCTTATAAATATTTTGGTGTTCTTGTGTTCCCTGTAGGTTTGTCAGGATTAGGCAGCCCTCTTGGCAGAAGTCGACATAGTAGTAGTCAGTCAGATCTGACCAGTTCCAGCAGCAGTTCATCTGGGTTGAGCTTCACTGCGTGCATGTCTGACTTTTCCCTTTATGTATTTCATCCATATGGAGCAGGGAAACAAAAAACTGCTGTTTCTGGCCTTACACCTGGATCAGGAGGATTAGGTATTCTTGGCATGTCTGCATCTTTTTCAAATTTATCGCATCTTTTCAAGCTTTGATCTTTTTAGAAATGTTATCTTTAATAATGGATATAAAATGAGATCAGAAACTTTTATTTTTCTTCTTGATAATATCTATCCTGTCTCTACATAATAAATAGAAATATGAAATAAGTAATGTAGGTAAATCAATTATATAAGAATTTTAAAACTCCAAATATTTTATAAGTGATATACACTGTGCAGTCGCTTCAGATATCATTACTTATGTTACTTAAATTTTAAATGTTTCATCAAATCACTATTTGTATAACAAATTATATTTTATAAATAGTAAATTTTTAAAGGGTGTGCATCACATTTGTTAATTTAAAATGAGACTATTATTACTAGTTATTTAGTGAACTTAAATTCCCCTGGCATTTAAAGTGCAGATTTACCATTAAAAATGCATAGGATGTTGATATTAGTGAATGTCTCTTGACTTATTTAGACAAATAATAAAGACACACACTCCATGTCCATCCTAATTTTTGCTGGAGAGATGCTGTAAAAATCATCTATTATGTTTATGGGCTTGAACCTATAAAATTATTGTTAGGAATGCCTAATGCTCATTAGGTCATTCTGTTTAAATTTTTACTCACTTAAGTGATGTTATTTGATAGCATATTCTAGCCTATTGGATAATTTCATGTAATTTCATAATTTCATGTAAGATAGTTGTGTGTGTGTGTGTGTATACATATATATATGTGTGTGTGTTCATACGCATGTGTTTTGGGGTTTTTTTTTCTTTTTTTTTTTAAAGGGAATGTGGATGAAGAGGCCACTTCAGTCACTGGTCGAAAAGACTCACTCAGTATAAATCTCGAGTTCGTAAAAGTGAGTTTGTCTCGGATAAGGCGTTCAGGAGGTGCCTCATTTTTTGAAAGTCAGTCTGTAAGCAAGTCTGCAAGCAAAATGGACACTACACTAATAAATATATCTGGTATTCAATTTTATAGTTTTTTAATTAAAATATTGTTTTTCCAGAATTAAATAAGGGCCTCCTTTTCGTGTTTAATTATTAAATACATTTAGTAATATTAAGCATTCAGTGATAAATTGATTTAAAGGAGAAGAATAACTGTCCAGCCAAGTATTATCTCAGTCCAGGTAATCAATGTTAGAAATATGATTGCTAGATAAATACATGGAAATATCACCCAAGGGCCAAAATATGCCTAATTGAATCACTGAAAACGGCTTCTTCGCTTCTCTACCATGAATTGGTAAAATTTCTGACTTTTTGTTTGATTTTTTAATTAGAAATTCTTAAAACACTAAGGAGAGATGAGTGTTGGAAATTTTTTACTTGGTGTCATTAGATCTTGAGTTGTGTGCATATGTGTTGCCAGCTTTATAACTAGTTACATAACTATGGACAGATTACTTGCTCATTTTCTTTACGTTGTGATTTGAGTATTTAAAATTAAATGCATGTAGAACATTTTGAAGAATTCAGAGTACTATGCAAGTGAAAAATCTTTAAATTATTAACTGAAAAGATATAGTAAGTATACTTAACTCACTCAACACAATATATGTTTGGTCATTCATCAAACATATATTGAGCCTTTATTTTACAGTGAACTTGTGCCAGGCACTCTGCTAGATGCTTGAAGGTGCAGGCATGAATAAGGGAAGGTCTTATGAGTAGACAAATTACAGTGCAGTGTGATAAATCCTATAATGGAGGTTTACTTAAAGAGGAGGAAACATACTCTGCTTTATATGAGTGATCAGAGAAAGCTTCACAAAGGAGATGATGTTGGACCAGATCTTCAAAATTATGTAGGAATATCCTTGGCTATAGCAACATGGTATTTAATGGTACAAAAGTGTCAAAAAGTATGCTTTTGGATCATACTTTGATTCACTGAAGCTGAAGCATAGGTGTAACTGAACATTTAGTTAGTTGTACACAGTAGGTGAGGCCAGAGTGAGAGAGGAGTTGGCTAGAGGTAAAGCTGGTAAAATAGCCCAGGACATGATTGGGGTAGGGGGGACTCATATGCCAGGCTAAAGAATAGGGTTCTGATCCTTTGGGCGGGGAGAAGCCATTAGCATTTTTAAGAAATGGTATGACAACATTGTCCCGAAAGATGACAATACTGTATTGTACGTTTAAAAATCTGTAGCTGGGAGATTTCATGTTAAGTGTTCTTACCACAAAAAACAACCAAAATTATATACGGATTATAAAATAATCTGTTTACATTAAAAAAAAAAAGGAATGATGCTTCAGATTGATGTTTTAGGAAGGGAGTTGATGGTTGAATGAAAAGGGGTGGTAGAGTGGAAAGATGCTTGAGGAAGCTGTTGAAACAGACTAAGCAATAGGGGATGAGGGCCTGAGTTGTTATAGGAAAAAAAGAGTAGAGGGAATGGTTTCAAGAGAAATATGAGAGTCCACAAGCTTAAGGACAAGTTGTATGAGGAGCAGTAGAGGAGACAAGGATGCCTCAAACTTTTAGCTTAGGTGACTGAAGGGACAGTGAGGTCATTAACTTAGATAGACAATAAAGAAGGAAATGCCTATATGACCTTGAGGTGAAAGGGTCTGGTAGGCAATTGGCTAATGAGCTGTGTGGATATGGGCTCAGACTGAAACAGACACTTCAGGTTTGGGAGATGTTGGCATGTAAATGCAACAGAAGCTATGGTGGAGGAACAGAAGGCACATGAAGCAAAAGCAGCAGTGTGCTCAGAGCAGAACCCCTAGAGACAGCCATGAGAGTGCTTTCAGATTAACAAGTCGCTACTTTCTGTCTAAAAGGAAAATAGTAGTTTTTGCCATAGTTATTTGGTTTGCAGCTACTTTTGAGGAAGTTTGTATTCTCGCTCATCCTGATGATTCATTTCCCATATTTGAGCTCTATGTTAAAGCTGGAAGCTGTTTGTAAGACCGATCTTTAGATCCTCTCTGAGAATTTCACGATATCATCACTTGATAATAGAATTCCAACTTGCCCTCACCTTAAAAATGGAACTAACAGTGCAGAATGTGCTATTTTTATCATTTGTGGAACACATTATCACTTACTAATCATACTATGTAACTTATTTTGGTATTTCATGAATTGTAACAGAATTATAATTCAGTTGTGTGATATCATGTCCTATTATTACCTACCATGTGAAAATATTAAAGGTTTTGGAAATGTGTTCTAACAAACTTTATTTATGTATCAGCTGTTTGTGATATAGGGTCTGCTTCCTTTAAATATGATATGCGCCGCCTCAGTGAAATTCTGGCATTTCCAAGAGCTTGGTATAGGAGGAGTATTGCAAGACGCCTGTTCCTTGGAGACCAAACTATAAATTTGCCAAGTAAGCTTGTTTATGTAATTATAAATTATACTTAGGCTGCTTTTCATTTTGATTACAATAGTAACAAGATCCATGATTGATAACACAAACTTTGTCTTACTTGGTAAGTTTTACCCTGCAGTTCTTTCACTCATTCAGCAAATGTCAGTGGAGCCCCTTTAATGTTCAGATAACCACTGGGAGTGCACTAGCACTGGAGGTCACAAAATACTTGCACTCTCAGGGGTTAAGTTCAGCTGATTTTTGTTCTGTAATGATTACCCTGTAATCTTTGTAAAATCTGGAAACGCAGAAATACATTTAACCAAGTTAATCATGGTTAAACATGGAAAATAGAATATATTGGGGACATGCTATCATACTGCATTTTTTCTCGTGGACTTAGATATTGTTGTAGTATTACACTGCGTAAGTGAAAGACAGAGTTAGCATGATACAGTAGAAACTATCAGAAATCTGGGTCTGGGTCTATTCCCTCATCTGTAATATGGGACAGAGTGCCTGTCCTACCCATCTCATGGAGTTTCTGTGAGAATTTTAAAAAATAACATGCTGGAATGTACTTTGCAAACTGTACATCATACAGTTGTCAGAGAACTGGAAGGGATATAAAATGTGATTAGAAATGGTGGAGTGGTGAAATTCCCTTTTTTATAACATGGTGATATTACCCTGTTAATTTTGTTTTTGCTATCTACTTTTCTGTTAGCATCTGGCCCAGGGACACCTGATTCCATTGAAGGTGTAAGCCAACACCTTTCCCCCGAATCTTCAAGAAAAGCTTACTGCAGGACCTGGGAGCAGCCTAGTCAGTCATCCTCTTTCACCCACATGCCTCAGTCACCTAATGTGTTCAATGAGCATATGACAAACAGCACCATGTCACCAGGGACAGCAGCACAGAGCCTAAAATCCCCAGCTTCCATAAGGTCAAGGAGTGTGTCTGATTCTTCAGTTCCCCAAAGAGGTAACACTGCTCTCCTTGTTATCAGTAGTCCTCCAGTGACCCCAAGATAAAAATCTTAATTAGTTATGCCCAGACTTCTGCCCCAAATGCAGGAAGTTATTCTCTTGCAGGTTTTTATGGAGATGCGGGGTTGAGGGAGGAACCCCAAACCAAACAACAGACAAAGCACTTCACAGTATTTGCTAGCAGAAGAGACAGCTGGACGGCTAGTCGCTTTGAAAAGGGATAGGGAGAGAGGCATGAGCATAGTGTTAGCATGCACCACAGGAAGTAAAACAAACCTACAGTGTTGTAAACTCCATATTGAAAAAGTTAATCTTTGCATTCTTTCAGTCATTCTTCTACTCAGCCACTATTTTTTTTAACTCTTATGTGCTCAAGGCTCTACTTGTGTCTAAGTATATAAAATGAATGATGTAGTTCATGTCACAAGGTAAGATTAGAGTATAATGAGTCAATGCAGGACTCAGGATATATACTGAGTCCATAAGAACACAGAAGACAGGCACCCCAGCCAGCCTCTGCATTTCAGAATGGCACTTGCCTTCCAAGTTCTCTTCTTGGCAGCAGCAACTTATGATTTTCTCCTTTGGTAAGAAAATCCTAGGGTGATAAATGATCTGTGCTGCTATATCCCATGCACACCAGAATCTCCTCATATAAGATGGAGCTCATACAGAACTATGAGCTTTCAAGAAGTAAGGCTGGCAACCCTTACTGACCGTTCAGTAAATGGTAACTATTAATATTTTGGAGGCAATATGACAGCTAGTAAATGTTAGGTTTTAACACAAGAATATCATAATTTTATTTTCTGGATTATAGTGATGAGTAGTTTTTGCTTTGTAATTGGCTGAGCATCTATGTGAATGTACATTTGATTTTCTATTTTTAGATTCACTTTCAAAAACATCAACTCCTTTTAACAAATCAAACAGAGCAGCAAGCCAACAAGGGACCCCATGGGAAACACTTGTCGTGTTTGCTATCAACCTGAAGCAATTAAACGTTCAAATGAATATGAGTAATGTAATGGGAAATACAACGTAAGCTATTCAGATACAAAGAAAATACATTTAATCATTAGTTGTAATTTTTCTAATTGTAGTAAAGCAATTCAAAACCTTTTTTTAATGCTGCAATGTTTGAGACAGTGAAGACAGTAGATAAAAGATTATATGCCTTGCTTTATCCTGAAAATGGTTTAATCCTAAAGAGATTGTAACATAAAAACAGCATGAAATATGTCTTCTAAAAAGATAGAAAATGATAAGGAAAATAGCATAATTATCTAGTTAAGAAGAAAGCTTCATCATTAATGTTAATATTCAAATGTTTACCATAGTTTTTATAAGAAATGTATTGTTTCATTGTCCAACTTTTTTGAAATCATCTAACTCCTGTTTTAATTCATTGACTTGGGAAGCCATATGTCTAATTAATAACACTTTTTCTTTTTTATAGCTGGACAACTAGTGGTTTGAAGAGCCAGGGCCGTCTGTCAGTAGGAAGTAATCGAGATCGAGAGATAAGCATGTCTGTTGGTCTAGGAAGATCACAGTTAGATTCTAAAGGAGGAGTAGTTGGAGGGACTATAGATGTCAATGCTTTGGAGATGGTTGGTATGTTGAAATTTTACAACTGAACAATATGTTGAAGAAAAGTATTTGAAAATTGATTTTGATGAGTTTTTCCCATGAGGCATTTCTGTGCAAAGTAATTATTGTTTCTATTTTAGCTCATATTTCTGAACATCCAAATCAGCAACCCAGTCACAAAATTCAGATTACTATGGGTTCTACTGAAGCTCGTGTTGATTACATGGGCTCAAGTATTCTCATGGGTATCTTCAGTAATGCTGATCTCAAGCTTCAGGATGAATGGAAAGTAAATCTGTATAACACACTGGATTCAAGCATTACTGATAAAAGGTATTTAGTAAAATATTACTTTTTCAGTACTTTACAGGACTACTCAACATATTTTTTATCATCCAGTGAGAAAACACAAACCATTTTTCCTGCACAGTGATTTTATATCATACAATTAATATGAATGAAAAAACTGGTGGGGAAGAGACTTTTTCTTGTGCTTTTAAACTGTCTTCTGTAATATGTATGATAAAAGATTCTGTTTTATGCTCTAGTGAAATTTTTGTCCATGGAGATCTGAAGTGGGATATTTTCCAAGTAATGATATCAAGATCAACTACACCAGACCTGATAAAAATAGGAATGAAGCTGCAGGAATTTTTCACTCAACAGTTTGACACCAGCAAACGAGCTCTGTCTACCTGGGGACCAGTTCCTTATCTTCCACCTAAGACAATGACTAATAACCTAGAGAAAAGTTCACAAGAACAATGTAAGAGAAGACTAAGGCTTTATATATGCTTTATCTTTCACTAAATATGTGTTCATTTAAAATAATATCTATATACCATACTTAAAAAGTGGTCCGTATGCTTTTTATCCTGCTCACTCAGCAAAGTACCCAATTTCCTACCCACCAGTGGAATTAGAGGCCATCGTTTGGGAAGTCATTCATTCATTATCTCCTCCCCCTGCCACAGCTCATCTACAATCATGCCATTATTACAGATTACATCACTACACTACAAATTAATTCTTACTTTATTACATAATTACAAGTTACAACTAATGATTAGATATATTTTCTTTTATTCTGAATAGCTTACATTGTATTTCCCATTACAATACTCATGTTCATTTGACTGTTTAATACATACAACTATACTCCATGCTCTTGAATACTAAATATGACAACACCATGTTCTGGTTTAGAGCATGGGCTATAGAATCAGAATGTCTGAGTTTGGATTTATTACCTGTGTCATATTAGGCAGATTTTCATTCAGTACTTCAAATTTTTATTATGTATCAACCGTGTTCTTAAGCACTGTTTTAGGCCTAGGAGATCTACTAGTAGAAAAAATTCCTACCCTCATGGAGCTTACATTTTAATGGGAGAGACAGATGATAACAAATTTGCTAAGTAAGTATGTAAGATAATTTCAGGTAGAGAGAAATGCTGAGAAAAAGAACAAAGCAGGGGCAGGATCATAGAGTCTGTGATACATACTGTGAGGATAGCTGTTTGAGAAAGGGTAGTCAGGGAAACCTTTTCTGAAGTGAGAGCTAGGCTAAGATCTGGGGAAGAGGGTTCTGGGCAAAGTAGGCTACCGAAAGGTGCAAAGCTCCTACAGTCGGGAGGAAACGTACTTGTTTGAGGATCATTAAGGTGGCCCACTGTGGTGGAACAGAGTGAGCAAGCAAGAAAATACTGGACATGAATTTAGAGAGGCCAAAGATAAGATTTTTAATATGATGGGTAGCTATTGGAGAGCTTTGAACCGATCTGATATTATTTGATTCACTTTTTAAAAAATTAATCCTTTTTAAAGCATCACTCTGGCTGCTGTGTGGGGAACAGACCAAGATGGTTAAGAATGAAAGTAAGGGGCTTCCCTGGTGGTGCAGTGGTTGGGAGTCCGCCTGCCGATGCAGGGGACACGGGTTTGTGCCCCGGTCCTGGAAGATCCTGCATGCCGCGGAGCGGCTGGGCCCGTGAGCCATGGCCGCTGAGCCTGCGCGTCCGGAGCCTATGCTTTGCAACGGGAGAGGCCACAACAGTGAGAGGCCCGCGTACCGGAAAAAAAAAAAAAAAAAAAAAGAATGAAAGTAAGGAAATCACTGCAATAATTACCATTACCATTGCTACAGACTTACATTACCATTGTAAGGAGGATTTTTGAGAGTCCAGGCAACAGACGATGGTGGCCTTAACTAGAGAGAGAGTGGTAAAAGTGAAAAGTAGTCAGAAGCAGGATAATTTTTAATGATTTATTAGCACATAAGCAGTACATGTGCATTGGGAAAACAAATGAGAAAACATATACAAGCAAAAAATAATCACATTCCACCCAGAAATCATCACTGTGAACACTTTAGAGTATATACTTTCAGATACTTTTCTATGCGTGTGTGTGTGTATGTATATGTGTGTGTATGTATGTATATGTATACACACACACACACATATGTACCTTTTACCAAAACATTATTCATATTGTTTTGTAGCCTTTTCCAGTCAACAGTCTCGAACTTTCCATTGTGCTAATTATCTCCTCTAGCCACCTCAGCACAGTCTACAACTGATCTAAAATTATATTTACAACTGGTTTGTCCAAACCATTATATCCAATTCAAGATCACAGATTAAAAATGGTTATATTCCTTTACTATTTTTAAATTCAGTATAGCCCTTTTTTTAGTGACCTGACTTGCTGAAGAGACTTGGCCAATTGTCCTGCAGAATATCCTACTTTCTGGGTCTTTTTCAGTTGCTTCCTTGTGGTTTCATTTATCTTGTTCCCCTAGTCCCTGCATTTCCTTTAAACTAGAATTGGTATCAGACGTATATACAAATAGAGGGATGTTCCCAAAAATGCATGGCCTGGATTCTTCCAAAAAGTCTTTGGCATGGGAAACAAACAGGCTTAAGGAATTGTCTTAGATTAAAGGAAACTAAAGAGATATGCCAACTAATACATGATCCTTGCATGATCATGATGTATAATCCTTGGTTAGATCCAGAATGAGAATTGTGGAAAACAGCCAAAAGGATATTATTGGAATAAGTGGGAAATAGAAATATGAATTGTACAGATGACCCTTGAAAAACATGGGTTTGAACTGTGCAGGCCCATGCACAGATTTTGTTTCAATAGTAATGAATACTGTGGTACTATACCATCTATGGTTTGTTGAATCCTGAGGAAGTGTGGATGTGGAGGGCCAACCATAAGTTATACGTGGATTTTCGACTGTGCGGAGGGTCAGTGCCCCTAACCCCCATGTTGTTCAGTGGTCAACTGTATATCTCATTAGTTCTTCTTGAACTTTACTGTGCATCTGAAACACCTGGAGAGCTTTTTAAAATGCAGATTCTGATGCAGTAGATTTGGGGTGGACATAAGAGTGAATTTCTAACAAGCACCGAGGCGATGTTGATGCCACTGGTCCTCAGACCTCACTTTTGAGCAGCAAAGGGTATAAAAGATTTTTTTTCCAGTACTTAAAATCAGGGATCTGCCTTTGATTTCTAGGCCTTCTAATCACTGGTTCACTTAACCCCTCTTCTATTTCACTTGAAGAGTCTAGATGAAATACCTAGTTTACAAAGATACTGTGAGAATTACATAAAATTTCATGCAGGCACTTTGTAAATCATTAATCATTACAGAAGCATTAGTTGTAATTGTTATTAGCAAGTTGCTACTTTCCTGAGTTCTAGCCGTCCTTACACAGCATCTTTTCCCAGGCTGTATCCTTATTAGCTTCTGCTTAATGTTAACCAGGGACTGAATTGTTGTTTTCATCTGTTATCTGAGTCACTTCAGCTGTAGAAAGTAGCCACCTGCTGTTTTCCTACCCAGCATTCAGGATGTTCATGAGATATTTCAGGATAACTGGTTATTTGTTTTCTTGCAGTGCTCGATGCAGCTCATCATCGACATTGGCCTGGAGTATTGAAGGTGGTATCAGGATGCCACATATCCTTATTTCAGATTCCATTACCAGAAGATGGAATGCAGTTTGGAGGATCAATGAGCTTACATGGAAATCATATGACACTAGCTTGTTTTCATGGTCCAAATTTCCGTTCAAAATCATGGGCCCTTTTTCACTTAGAGGAACCAAATATTGCTTTTTGGACTGAAGCTCAAAAAATCTGGGAAGATGGTAAACTGACACATTCTCAGCTTTCACTTTTCCCCATCTTCTTATATGATTATATATGACAAAGTAATTTTCTTTTCTCATATCTTTTATCTGTTTTTCTTATGGTATTTCTGAAATCCATCTCTATTTATTATCATGTATCTGACAGTGTCAAGGAGTTCACTGCCAATGAGTCAGTATCTATAAAGTCTGGGACATGTGAAAGGACTTATTTCTGAACTTACCATCTCACTCTGTTTCTTACTTAGGCAATTAAAGTTTTTGTTGCTGTGGCTGGCCACAGTCAAAATAATAGTTATTGTAAAAATTTCTTATAAAAACATGAAGAGAAGATGACACACAGTGGTAGTGTAAGGAAATTACTTGCCAGTCAATACTATTTTACAAAACTTCTATGGGCAGGCTGTGCTCTTACCTCTATTTACAGTTTCTTTTAGCTTTAATTTTCTACTCAGTGGTTTCTTAATGATGAAGGAAAAAAATGGTTGATGTTCTTCATCTTCTTGGGGATAGATCCAGTTATAACTAAAAGAAAGAGTATTTGTGAATTTTTTTCTCTCTTTTGTACTCCTTACTATGTATGACTTACCTAGCTAAATCTATTGCTCTAGGACCACAACTTTTCTTGCATCTAAATATAGTTTGTTACACTGAGAAACTTTTTTTCCCCTCTAGGCGCTAGTGATCATTCTACATATATTGTACAAACACTGGATTTTCATCTGGGCCATAATACCATGGTTACCAAACCATGCGGTGCTTTGGAAAGTCCTATGGCAACAATAACCAAGATAACAAGGCGTCGCCATGAAAATCCACCCCATGGAGTAGCAAGTGTGAAAGAATGGTTCAATTACGTTACAGCCACAAGAAATGAAGGTTAAAAGTTTGATTCTTTGGAGAGATTTATTTTGTTTTGTTCTATTTTGGGCTCTGTTGACTGTGTTTAGAATTTAAGTGTAGGGAGAATTTCCATTTCTTTAAACAATTTTCGTTTTATTCCAGCTGCCTTAAGTAGCAATATTAGTACATGATTCACCACCCTAGTAGTGCAACATCTCATGGACTAAAATTATTTTAGATGTAACTGAAAACATTCAAAATAAAATTGGTTTAAATAAATTAAATTAAGTTTATTATAATTGAAAAATATTTTTATAGTAATGTTCACATTGGAGGTTTGGGAAAGTTATTATACAACTAAGTAATAGAATACCAAAAATTAAGGTTCAGGATGGCTGGAATAAAATGAAACTAAATATTAGTAATCCTATGAAGTCATAAGTTTAAAGAGAGTGCTTTTGATGAAGTTTTTAAATTGATTTTCATTTTTTAATTTATTAATTTTTTTAATCCTCTCAGAATGGAAAAGAAGATGGCTTGGGCCTCACGGAAAATAGTTGTTACGCACAGGCAACCCTAGGGATCAGAGACTGTTAAAAATGTTCTCAGAACAAAGGAGGATAAGGAAGTACATTAGATTCACCGGTCTTGTAGTAATTCAGTCATGAAAATTCTCATTCTGTGGTTGTTTTTGTGTTAGAGTTTAGAGTACTGCTTTTACCAATCATTTCATCTGTATTAAAAAGCTGACTAGACTGGGACCTGTTAAGACTTGAATGTTTTACTTTAAAAAGACCTCCTGGGACTTCCCTGGCAGTCCAGTGGTTAAGACTTCGCCTTCATTAAATTCAGATACAATTTCAATTGAGAATAATATTCAAAATTCAAGAAACAAAAAAACACAATTTACTGGATTTATCCAAAATCATGTTATAAAGCTTCAATATTGAGAATAGTGAGATATATATTTGTATATGTATGTATATATAAATGTGTCCATATTTATAGAGGCATATAACTAGTCTCAAAATCAAAGCTTAATTATGGCTCTCTTTTTTTTAATGTATTCATTTTCCAGCCTTTTGAAATGATAAAAGTTCTGTGTATCACTGTCATGAAAGCTCTATGCTTATCAATGCCTGTTGGTTTGATTCTTATTGTCTTTATCATTATGCTTGTAGAGCTAAATCTGCTTCGTAATGTTGATGCTAATAACACTGAGAATAGCACTACAGTGAAGAATTCTAGTTTGCTGAGTGGATTCAGAGGATGTTCTAGCTACAATCATGAAACAGAGACTATCTTTGCATTACCAAGGATGCAGCTTGACTTTAAATCTATTCACGTTCAAGAACCACAAGAACCTTCATTACAGAGTATGTGGAAAAACAATCTTTAGTTTCTAAAGTTAACCAAGAAAATTCTAAAGGATCTTCAAACTTCTTTTTTTCCCTGAAGGTTATTTTTGTAATATAATATAATGAAATTGATCTTCTGGTTCAAATTGATTGATATTCTTACCAGCTGTATGACCTCTGGCAAATAATTTACTCCATTTGTGCCTCTTTCTCCTCAAATGGAGCTAATAGGATTTCATCAGGTTTTTATAAGTAAATGGCATATACTTGGAAAGTGCTTAGTAAACTATCATCATCATTCTGTAAGTCATATACAGAAATTGCATTTAAGTGGAGGCATTTACACGGACCCATGTAAATCCCTTGTTAATGGGAAGAGGAAGGGACTTATTTCAATAATCTTTTACTGTAAAAGAACTTTGCCATTGCAGACGCCAGCCTGAAGCCAAAGGTAGAATGCAGTGTGGTGACAGAGTTCACTGACCACATTTGTGTGACGATGGATGCTGAGCTCATCATGTTTCTTCATGATTTAGTGTCAGCTTATCTTAAAGAAAAAGAAAAAGGTGGGTAACATTGTTTTTGTTTTTGTTTTTCCTTTCAAGCTTCAGGAAAGGCAGCTCTCACTACAATTTATATGGATTTTTATGGTCTAGTGATAAAATGGGTAGAATGTATCTCCTTCCTCTATGAGTTACAAATATCAATAAATATATAGTAGTAAGACAATGTGATAGACTTTCTGAGTATCTGCCAGGTACATTTCATTTTTTTCTAACCATATCTCAAACTGAATGGTGTTTTATACTTTACACAATGTTTCCATATATGTTCTGTATATTATCAGGTCTAGTAAGATAGTCTCACAAAAGTTGGAAAAGAAAACCTCTTTGAGGAAATATTGCTAGTCAAAGTGAAATGACTAGAGAAACAACTACATAATAAAGTTAGCAAGACTTACATACAAAATTGGGAAAACCGAATTAAATAAGAAGATATATCTGTCTAGAATGCACAGAACATTATCTTTTTTATAAATATTTAGACCTCAGTAGTGGTATCTTGTTTTCATGAGCTAGCTAACATTGGTTTTACTCACTGGAAACTTAAATGTTGGCCCACTAAGAAACATATGGTGACCCTAATATCCATATGGAATTGGCTGAATATATTATGGTGTGTCCATAGAATGAAATGGAATACTCTGTAGCTGTTTAAAAGAATGAGGTAGTTTAAAATGTCATGATATGGAATGCTCTCCAAATATATGGTCTTTATTCACTCAATAAATATTTATTGTGCAACTATATGAATATACAATGGTAAAAACAACACATGTGCTTTTAAAAAAAAACTGCTTCAAATAGATGAAATTTATTTAATTTATTAAATATAATCAAGTCACACTATAATCACACTATAATAACTGCTTTATTTTTTCCAAGAAGAAAGAAATATAAAATTTATCTTGTAGATATTTCAAAATAGCTTCATGATGAATGTTTGAGTGAAGAAAACAAAGACAGATTTTCAAAAGACCATGTGGAAAGAGTGTAAATATAGCATACATAAATTGAATCGCTCTTCCATTACTATTTAATCTAGATGTGCCAAAAATTCAGTGAGAGTGAAAGCAATAATGATGGCTGGGAGAAATCTATGAGCCACTCAAGTAAAATGACTGCAGGCGTATAATAGGAAATGTTATGTATAATATGCATAGATCCAGTCTTCACATAGAGCAACAAAATATACCATCACTGTTAATCCTCTTGTTTTTCTCTCTGCCTTAATGTTTAAACTTAATGTGGAGAAACACAGATTCTAGATAAAGCTGTGAAGTGCAGAATTCTTTTCTAGTCTACCTAGGTATGAATGCCTGCCAGATTTCTTTCCCTCAGGTATTATGTGGAACCTTTGTCACTTTATGAAATACTGTGTTGGCCTGCCATGAACTCTGTGCTTCTTCTAAAATGTATTTTTTTTTAGAAATTGTTGTAAGACATTATTTCAATGAGAAAAGAGAAAATAGGGACTTGATTATTGGACTTACAGTAACAAAATTACTTATGGGGATTTTAATTATAAATAAAATATTTTAATAGCTGTAAGTATATTTTTTTAAAAAAAAAACTAAAAGCAAGTACTGTTGGGCAAAATAAATATAAACATGCCTCAGAAAATTCTTAACAGCATGTAAGACTAGAGCAGAATCAACATATTCCTAGAACATCCAGATAAACTGTAGTACTGTAACCACCATCAATAATAAACAAAAGCAGAGCAACAGACCAAGCAATAACTGAAGACATCTGTATTCTGATGTGGTGTGAGAGTACAGCTTCATGCCTAGGTTCATTCCCAATGAATATATTATCCCACTGCTAATTAACAGTTATAACCAGAGCTACATAATATATATCATATTTCATATTAATCATTATTTTATGCCCAATTTGTGTCTTGAAAACCTGTGCCCTATAGGAATGCTGTATTTATTAAAGATCATATGAAAGCTACTTTTGTCCCAGATTCAATTTTAAATATATCATTTATGATCACCAATTTTAAAAGACTTCATTTTTCATAAAACATTTGAGTACTCAACTATGAAGAGTGAAAAGACTGCTTACCTAAAAAACTCCTAAGTTAGTACAGCTGTTCAAATATATATATATATATATATATAGGCATTAACATTAAAAAACCATTGAGGGCTTCCCTGGTGGCGCAGTGGTTAAGAGTCCGCCTGCCGATGCAGGGGACACGGGTTCGTGCCCCGGTCCAGGAAGATCCCACATGCCGTGGAGCAGCTGGGCCCGTGAGCCATGGCCGCTGAGCCTGCGCGTCCGGAGCCTGTGCTCCGCAACGTGAGAGGCCACAACAGTGAGAGGCCCGCGTACCGCAAAAAAAAAAAAAAAAAAAAAACAACAACAAAAAAGGGCCCCTCTGGTGGCGCAAGTGGTTGAGAGTCCGCCTGCCGATGCAGGGGATGCGGGTTCGTGCCCCGGTCTGGGAGGATCCCATGTGCCGCGGAGCGGCTGGGCCCGTGAGCCATGGCCGCTGAGCCTGCGCGTCCGGAGCCTGCGCGTCCGGAGCCTGTGCTCCGCAACGGGGGAGGCCACAACAGTGAGAGGCCCGCGTACCGCAAAAAAAAAAAAAAAAAAAACCCATTGAGCTGTACACTTTAAACGAGTGAACTACATCTCAAAAAAGCTGTTAAAAAGTCATCCATCTACAGGCATTTCTTTAGGAGCCCTATAACTGTCAATTTCAGTGTCCTGTGCCTGCTATCAAGTAAATCTCAGTATTCTTTACTCTATGTTTTAGGCACACAGATACATGTAAAACATGTGCTATTACTCAAAAATAAATGATGACATGTTATTTCTAATTCTTAGAATAAAATAACTTCAATATTGTCTTTCTCCAAGAAATACCAACAACTGGCACTTACTTATGGCTTATTTTAAAATATTTTTTAAGAAATGTAATTAAATGAGGCTTTGGCCAGTTTATAAATAAAAACAAATGGAGCCAATTACTTTGTTCATTTAGTGACTTAAAATAAATTTATAAGATATGTATTTGCAATATTAATATATCATTTTCCTTATAGCTATTTTTCCACCTCGGATTTTATCTACTCGACCAGGACAGAAAAGTCCAGTTATCATTCATGATGAAAATTCCTCTGACAAAGACAGAGAAGACAGCATCACTTACACTACTGTGGACTGGAGAGATTTTATGTGCAATACATGGCATCTAGAACCCACTCTTAGGTAAGGAGTGGGTGTACATATTTACCTATTTCCTATGAGATTATTATGAGAAAAGGGTTATAAATAATGCAGCAGGTTAAATACGGTTTACCAAAAAATATTTTTATGTTAGTCACTTACAACCTCTACAGCTTCTGATATCTTTGCTGCTCCTTTTTTCTCTTGTAAGTGCTTCTAAGCAAGGCAAAAGAAGCTCAAACAACTGAGAATAGCTCCGTGCTGATGAGCTATCCAGTGTGTGACATGATATCCTGTCGGTTAATCAGTAAAAAATGAGAGTAACTCCACTTTTGCAGTTGCTATTATTTTTTCACCATCTCAGCAGGATGTTATTTTCAGGTGTTTGAGGTAGCTACAATAAACTTCTGTAAGATGCACAAGTCATACATCATCATTAAGGAGTCATTACAATTTCTCACAGATGTCAGGACAATGTAATAGAACCTACAGTGTCACAGTGTCTTTCTGTCTGCATACTAATAAGCAACATAAAACCATCCTGAAATGTCAGACTTAATTCAGATTTAGGTTCCTTTACTGTGTCATGTTCTACTACAATCACAATCCCAGCTACATCACATTGTTTTCATATCAAACTTTCCAAAGTATTTTCTAGTTTTAATTACATTAAACTTCTGCTGTAACTAGCGGTACTTGCTCTGTATGTCCTTGTGTGTGATTTAACACAAACTTCCTGTTATTTTCCTCTTTCCTCTCCTCTGCTTTGTTAATCAAATTATAACTGTCCATCATGCAATAACAGTATCAAAAAAAGTCCAGCACAACATTCTGCAGAATGATACATATTTCATTTAGACGTTATTTTTCAGATATATTTATGCCACAGAATCATTCCAAACTAGTAAGATCTCCATTATTCAGTGGACTCCTGTATAAGCAGAAAGTAGTGACTTTGTGTTAGTAATTTGTATTTAATAAAATATGTTGTAACCAAATCAACAATACACTTTGGTATTAATAGTACATATACTCATGAGAAATATTAACAGTGTCAATATTAAAATACTGCAAAGGTCCTAATACAGAAAACTGTTCAGTATATGTAAATCTCAATAAGTATAATGAAATTGACTATCTTTTAATTTAAAATGAGAATAAAAAGTTAAATTTGCCATAAACACATATATATATATATATATATATTTTAGATACCTATCAAGAGATTAAGCAATACGATATACTGGTGGAGCCTGTGGTTAAGGGCTCCGGCTCTAAGCCCAGCTACATAGCATAGCGGCTGAGTGACCTTGGCCAAAGGATCTAATGCCTCAGGTGCCTCATATGAAAAATCTGGAAAATGGTATTATTACCTACATTCCAGGGTGGTTACATGAGTTAATTAATGGAAAAAGCTTATTAAACCATTAGAGTTTTAGCAGACCAGTGCTTCATACCCTCCTTTTCCCTACCTAAGTTCAGGATCAATTGAAACAGCAAGAGGCAGCTGGAAATCAAAATTACAGCTTTAATACTTATAAAGCTGATAACAGAATGTGGTTTGGTGTCAAGCAACAATGTCTTTCTATTACAAAGTCTAGGTTTGGACTTACCTACAGGGTCTCGATGCAGAACTCAAGTAGGAGGTGAGGGGCAGAGGGATGCTAGAGTTGTGCAGTCAGCAGCCGTGTGTACTCACCTAGCTACAGGTAGCCACGAACAGTCTTGGGCTAACTATTTAGGGGCCTGTCCTTGAAAAACCTATGGCATGGAGGAACAGTTCAAAATGAGTGGCTCCTGAAGAGCAGGTAGGGAGGAGGGTACTGAACTACACTACTCAGTTCTTCTGTTAATTTGCCAATCAGATAAATCATCAATAAGGGGGCAGAGAAAGACCAGGTGTGTTTCACTAATGCTGTTCTTCTATATGGAAGAAAATAGAAAGAATAGGGAGAAAATGGTTCTTCCTTCAAACATGTTTAGCACATAGCAAACACTTAGTAAATTTTAGCCTTTTTCTCCCAGCTTTATTGAAGTATAATTGACAAAACAGATATTTTAAGTGTACAACATCATGATTTGATATACGTGTACATCATGAAAGGATTCCCCCCATCAAGTTAATACCATCTTTTAGAATGAGCCAGATGTCCTTTAAAGGTTTAAGATGACCATGTAACT